>NC_053114.1:15952223-16272223 GCF_010015445.1 Perca fluviatilis
ACTGTGTATATATGTGTAGGTATATTATATACACACATACACAGTATATTATATATATTGCTTCTTTCCATATTGTCTCCATTATTATTGATTCCAGACTGAAATACATTTTATAAAAAAAAAAAAATCACAGCCGCCCTGAAAAAAAAAAGAATATATACAGTACAGGCCAAAAGTTTGGACACACCTTCTCATTCAATGTGTTTCCTTTTTATTTTCATGACTTTTTACATTGTAGATTCTCACTGAAGGCATCAAAACTATGAATGAACACATATGGAATTATGTACTTAACAAAAAAGTGTGAAATAACTGAAAACATGTCTTATATTTTAGATTCCTCAAAGTAGCCACCCTTTGCTTTTTTTATTAATAAGGGAAAAAATTCCACTAATTAACCCTGACAAAGCACACCTGTGAAGTGAAAACCATTTCAGGTGACTACCTCATGAAGCTCATTGAGAGAACACCAAGGGTTTGCAGAGTTATCAAAAAAGCAAAGGGGTGGCTACTTTGAAGAATCTAAAATATAAGACACGTTTATCATTTTTACACTTTTTCCTGTAAGTACATAATTCCAAATGTGTTCATTCATAGATTTGATGCCTTCAGTGAGAATCTACATTAAATAGTCATGAAAATAAAGAAACACATTGAATGAGAAGGTGTGTCCAAATATATATATATATATATATATTCCAATTGTAATTGTAGTGTAAAAATGTATTGGCTAATAGCATTACAGCAATGCAACACATACAAAACAATTAGGACACAAGTCTCTTTTCCAACAAGTCAAAGCTTCGCAAGTCCAAAGTGTTTTTTTTTTTTCCTAATTCAAAATGAATCAATGACAGTTGACTAACGTTTTGCAACGCGCTTCAGTCGCAGGGTACATACAAGTCATGTAGGGTAGTCTTTTGAAAAAGTTAAAAGACCTACAGTATGTGTTAATAGATAGGAAATAGATGATCTCTGTCCCGTTATAAGTCTATGGGCAAAGATAATCATACTAGGATGCTTTTGGGAATCAGGACCCAGGACACGGTGGCCTCTTTACAACCAGCAGAGCCTGGCTAAAAACTGGATCACAGCAATGAACTCACTCTTCACTTATGACTCACCAAGCTGAACAATTCATTAAAATGTGCAGACGCTGTGGAAAAAAATATATTTAACTCTGCTGTCTGGACAAAGAAAGAGCACACAAGGTCAAACTGAGGAACAGTGACGATATCATTTCACATCCAGAAATGGGGGTTTTAAAATGTGATGCCTGATGCATTCGACATTCCCGGAGAGATGAGCTGGTATTCTGTTCCCCACTCCATGCGTCTATGATCTGGCTAACCGGCCCGGTTCAGGAACTACAGGTCAGATGAGGACAGTCTACCATCAGTCAGCGTCCCTGAGAACTTCCTGAATGGACAGCCAATAAAAAGCAAGCACTCATAACAACAACTTGCTCGCAGACATGATGAGGAACTCGGGTCAGACAAATCAGATATTGGACCTTTCAGTGTTTGCTTGGCATTCAACATTTTGTGTTGGGCCAGCAGGAAGCAGGATGTGGTAAAATTAAAATACTGAGAGCTGATTAATGTTTAGGCACTGTGTATTCGTCCACCTGGTCTGTGTAAAAAAGATGTATAGCTAAAGAAGACATTTTTACAGCCGACAGTTTGTATACTTTCTAAACTTGGCAAGCTCCATATCAACGGCAATAAAACACAACAGACGGGTCGATATGTCATGACTGACCTCTGGAGGGGATGCAGTTTCTTAACAACATGCAAGGCAAACGCATAAATGCTTGCAAAATAAATGGAAATAATACACTAGCTGTCATTAGGTCACTGAACTAGTTCGTGACTGTCATGTTCACTAAGACAATTCCATCATTTCAATTTCTAAGAATAAGAAAAGATATTAGCAGTGACAACCGCCACACTGTCCTCACAACATCACACGCTCCCTTACTGCGACATGTCAGCAGACAGAAACCTCAAACAATCAGTAACAAATCTGTTACAGCAGGCGACATATTTCACCCAAATAGACCGGAATACAAAGCAACCACAAGACAAGTTGTCATTACAGAAAGACAGAAAAAAAAAAAAAAAAACATTTTACTGGACTCCTGCTCTTTCCACATACACAACCAAACCACAGCAATACAAATTTGTTCTTACACCTTCTCCTACAAGAGTTGTCGAAAGGTATTCTGGGAGATCTAAGTCACTTACTTGAGCTTAAGTAGAAAGAGCAGGCGGAGGTAAAGTGGGAAGACAATTTCAAATATAACAGTGGAAGAGTATCGAGGGGTGGGTTTCTTCCCCCCTGTGAATGATAACAAAAGACTGAAAGGGACACCAGAGCTAAAACTGTTTGTACAGACATGATCCGCACCACTACAGTCACTCTAGCAGGTCAACAACATTATTCTTGGCTTCAGACCACAGACCGAGCCAGACCAATGACAGACTTGAGATGGTGCCAGCGTGTTCTGGGTGTACCGTATCTAGTCTAAAGGCTCGGACAAAGTCGCTCAGAGGAGGCGCAGACAGAGAGGATGCCACAAGGCAGATGTGATGTCGTCATAAAAAAAAGCACTTTGTTGATAACCTGACGTGCCAGATGGTTTGTTAAAGCTATAGTGCGTAGTTTCTGTCGCCCTCATGAATTCTAAGTAATGACAACAACACTGTCGGTGCGTCCACATGATACAAGCCTTATGTGATTGCGCACGCACCCCCCAGCCCTCCTCGATGCAGTTGCTAGCAGCTAAGGAGGATTAAAAAAAACAAAACATGGACCGTTCAGAAGAAGTAATGATCTTCACTCGAGTTTCTGCGCGGCAAAGTCACCTGGACGCCACAATCTTCTGAACATAGCGATGCTGAGAAATACAGAGAGAGTTGTGTGGAGTGGATAGTCTTTAGCTTAGCTTTGTAGTAACTCATTTGGCAATGGCTTGAATGTAACCAACGTTTATTAATATCAAAAAGTTACCCACTACTAAAGCTATAACACACAACCATCTGAGAAGTTGTCACTGGAAACTGTTTGGAAAAAAGACAGGCACTTCGGTGGTCGCCACCGGAGAGGGTCTGTGAGAAGAGTGAAGCTACAATGTTCTCAACTGTTGTGTATCCTATGCACTGTCTGTGTACCGGATGTGTGTTTTTCTTGCTCTCTTTAAGAAAATAAAAAACATTTGATAACAAAAAAAAAAAAAAAGGAAAATTTTTCTTTTCTGGGAAATCAATTAGACTTCCTCACACAGAGGCAATCAGTTCAGATTCTATTAATGCTCCGTCTGTAGTGAGGTAATTAGGTCTTTATTGGTCTTTTTATGCTCCGATTCATGCAGTGTGGAGCAGAGACACATGGCTTTTAATCATATGAGGATGACTTCATTAGCAGCTTCTTGCGGAGTAGAGAGCCGAGTGAAAACACACTGTTGTCCTGGATCGAGTCTGCGGGGAGCTGGGAGTGTTTCAGACGGATGGAGGGGTCACGCTAGGCGCTCAGATGGAAATTGCAGACAAAAAGCTCCTTGATTCAACTCAAAGGGGATTATCTTTCAGTTAGTCATCAATTGCTTGGGGGTTACAAACGAATTTCCATGCCGGTTTGTGTTTAGAGGCCATGTGACAGCACGGTCCCAAACTACACAGAGAAATGCTTTGTCTGAATTTCAAAAGTCACTTAAGTGAAATGAGCCATGAGATGAAATACAGCATTCTTCTGACTGCAAATCGAGTTAGGAAATTGTCACCAAATTCTTTTTTAGCATTCCTTCCCCCGACGGTATCTACGCAGAATCTGTGTGAGTCAATGGTTACTCCAAGGCATTGCTCATTTCACCTCCTTCGATTCATATCCTTTCTCCGAGCCCGTTGCCACGGTGTGCGGACAGGATGTCAACAATAGAGTGAAAGGGCAAGTGAATCGGCCCAACATGCGTCATGGTTATCTCACAGCAGATGTGTGGGCAGATAACGTTCTCCAGAGGCTAATTCGTAACCATGCCCCGTTAAATCTCACACCTAAGGTCCTGCTGACCAGAGTGGACCGTGGTCACTGTGGTTGTTGAATCACAGCACAGGGCAGTCATGGTTCCCAGCTGAGTGAAAGCCCGGTGGGATGTGGTTTCTGGCGGTGGCTGCTTCTGTCAAAACAGTGTTTGAGGTAGGATGTGTGCAGGTTTAACAGTCAGCGTGAAACATTTAAGAGGCTTTTCTCCTCTGTGCAAGAGGAGGAAAGAACATATGGGAGCTTTTTTTTTTTTTTGTGATTGCTGTGATTCAGCCATTTAAAAAAAAAAAATAAAGGTTTTCGTAGTCTCGCTTTGCCAGACCATCCACACACTGAGGAGCGGACGAGGGTCTGGCTACTCCACATACAATTCTGGGATGGGAGAAAAACATGCTCCGGTTTATTGGCATTTCTTTAAACCAATCACAATCGTCATGGGCGGTGCTAAGGTCTGCACGGAGGCACTGTAAAATAGTCGTGCGAGAGAAAACACAGATTGGACAGGTAGTCTAGCTAGCTGTCTGGATTTACCCTGAAGAGATCTGAGGAGCAGTTAACAATAGTCCTCAGAAATCCACACGAGTTTCAAAATTCCAACACAAAGAAAGCGGAAGGAAACGGGCATACATGCATCCGGCGGTATTTCCTGCGACACCGGAAGCAATCCCGAAAGTGGAACATCAAGGATAAAGACTTAAGGTTTTTCGTAACACAGCACTAGATCATACCGTCAGAAAAGCTGTCTTCCTTAATTCTGATTTAGCTCATAATTACTCTGCCTCAAACACCCCTGGGAGCAGATCTGATGGTCCAGTGAAATTAGCAACATAGACGTCTAGCTTGACAGGTTGCGCAACCCTGGCAAGAAGAGGCATCACGCTTGAATGAACGGCCATAAACCTCAGCGCTCGTGTGTTTGGGGTTTTTGATAACGGTTGTGTCCAAGAAAATTTTGGACAGAAATTTTAGCTTCAAGTTAACTGTAGTCACATCTGTTTATACCGCTTAATTCTGTGTGTGCACACACACACTAATGTAGGAACATGCAGTTTGTATCAAAGATGACATTTCTCACACTAGAGCCTGATGGGAAATAAATGAACAGGCTAAAACTTCTGGAATCACATTCCCATATACAGTACCTCGTGAGATCAAACCACGTAGAGCAGCCATTTTTCTAGCTGATGAAAACTACAATGCTGCATGGATATTTTTTTTTTTTCATTGTAACAACATATGGAAGTTTCTTTACCAAATCATCATGTTACAACATAAAAGTCTGTATGTTGTTACAATAAACGTTTCTTGTTTGAACAAGATAGGTTAGGTTTGTGTAACTAAAGGAAAGCTTTGTGATCTAACAAGATAAAGTGACATTTTGTTATAACAGGAAGTGTCTTGAACAAACTGATAATACCACATAAAATATCTACTTATAATGTGAAAAGGATTTCTTTAAAATGAGACAGATTTGGAGCCCTTGGAACAGAGGCAGGCAAGCTGTGTACCCCGGTTTACAGTGTTTATGCTAAGCTAAGCAGCTACTGGCTGTAGCCTTATTTTTAACGGACGGATAGGAAAATGGTGGTTACGCTTTACTTGAAGTTTTCTACATAAGAGTGACATGACACTGTCATGAACGTGTCATAAAACATTATGAACAAGTCATAAACGTTTATGACATAACGTTTTTTTAGTAAGTGTCATTCGGTTTTTGTCATGACAAGTTATGGTTATGGTTAGGGTTAGAGTTAGGGTTAAGGTTAGGGTTCATGTGTCATGACTGTGTCATGTGCGTGTCATGTGTTCATGACAGTGTCATGTCACTCTTATGTAGAAAACTTCAAGTAAAGTGTTACCAGAATGGTTTCCATCTTCTCATCTAACTCTCCACCAAAAAGCAAATGAGCGATTCCTTAAAAAAGGTCCGTGATTCACTGGACTTCAGCTCACAACAACTATGTGTGTGACAGAGAGAAAGATGGAGAACAATTAGGAAGAAAAGAAGAAAAACTTAATGAGAAAAAAGCAGTGACCTTTTGATCAGTCCAGTGGCTAAACTAAAGTATTTGGCTCAATCAGAAAGTCCTCCTGAGTTAGTAAGAAGGAAGTGAACATAAGTCACAGGGATGGAGATGAAAGCCAGGCATAATAGAAAAATAATCACAGATCCCCAGGGCTCCTCAGCTATCGGAGACATCTCTCATATAACATAAACCTCTCCGAGTTAGAGATGATGAGTGGGAGAGGGTGGGGGGGGGAAGCAACATTCCTAAGTTACAAAGGCCCCTCCGACAGAAGCAAACTTTCAAAAACAGAGAAATTAGTGAATTCATTTCCCATGCTATTCCACAAATTGCGGACCTATGTAGGAATCCTGTAAGAAGACAGTTTTCTTATCCCCAGGCTGTGCGAGAGGTTCTCCATCATTGCACTGTGTTTGAAAAAGTGAGACTATATAAGCAAGGAAATAGGGTGGCTCATGTCCATTTCTGAATGAATCCATTTCCCATGTTTACTGATAATCATCTGAAAGGTATAGACAGACTTGAGCTAATAGATAGAGATAATCTTATTCTAAGTTAGCCTCAAGAGAAGATGGTAACATTAGCAATAATGACTTAGGGTTAGTTGCAGCATGATGTTGGGTACCTGTAGTGTTAAGAGAAAATTCAGTATATCCAAAAAGTTGGGAACATGACTGTAACTGAAATATCCATAATCAAATCCATATTGAATCAAAACCTTGTGATTCGGTTCCCTGCACCATTTGTGCACGGCAGCATGTGAACTTGTTTTCTCCACTAGTAAGTCAGCGCAGCGAGCTGCCTAGTCATTCTTTATCTGTAATAAAGGTGTGTGTGCGTGTGTGTGTGTGTGTGTGTGGTCAACTTCCTCTGACTGCCTCCCTCAGACATCTGATCCCTGCTTTATTTGTGTTTCTTCTGATTTCACTCTCTCTTCCTCACTTTCTCTCGCTCAGACATCACAGTACACCAGCGGAAACACAAACACTAGCAGATATTACTGGTACTGGAACTGAAAACAGCTATATATCAGTAACCACAACTTATAATACATGTGGTCAGAGGGTGAAAACACACATGAGATTACAGTATCTCTATGGTGGAGTGTTCGACAGAAAAAGAGAACTGAAAAAGCAGGACTAAAAACATAAATCATAAAAAAAAGGTCTGCTGCACCAAAAACTGAACAGGGTTTGAGACAGAGAGCAGACAAACAACTTATTCAAAACAATGACAGTTTTACTCCTCTTTCAAACATATCGATGCATCCACACATAAATAAATTTAATTGCTCTGGATTTAGTAATTATTGATGTTGATTTGTTAATAGTTTTATACAGGGGCATCGGACTGGGGGACTGAGTACCCAGGGCCCTCATGTGAGGAGGACCCAAAAAGATGCTAGAATGAATAGCTGTGGATGTGGGGAGGGGCCCATAGAAAATACCTTTCTACAGGGCCCAGAATGTTGTGCTACACCCCTGGTTTCATACAATTGTGCAATTAAAAATGAATACACAGTTTTGGCAAATATCACTGAACTAAACTATGCCATCCAAAATTGGATTATAGAAATAATAATAATCACTCTTAAAACCCATTTTCAGCTTGAAGAATTAAACTGGATTGCATGGGTGTTGTTGCTGTGGAAGGTAAATGTTTCATGCCTCACTGCACTAAGTCAGTCTTGCAAAGGGCTATGGGTACATGGCAGCTACTAAAAATCTTTCCCATCAGCTACATAAAGAAAGCCAATAAGAGCAACTACTGTAACTCTAGAGAGGAAATCATAAGAACGGTGATTTATTTAAGAGACATTCACATACTCTCTTATTGCAGCTTTCCAGTGTCAGCTCAGTCTGGATTATGAGTATGCAGCTGGAGTGGAGAGATATGACGCTCAGCTAAATTAAAGGTTAGTCCTCTTTGTTTTTAAGTTCCCATCGGCAATGAATTCCCCCCTGACAGTACACACACACACACACACACACACACACCACACACACACACACACACACACACACACACACACACACACACACACACACACACACACACACACACACACACACACACACACACACACACACATATTAACAACATCAGAGATACAGCACACAGACACAGATTTACTCATGTACATACTGAGAGAATAAAGTGTATGTGCGTGTGCGCGCGTGTGCTTTGTATAAGTGCTAAAATTAGAGATGTGGATGGCTGGGCTCAGCTGTACGTGTGGCCACAAGCAGGGAGGTGACATTTTAACACAACTGCTGGAAACTGAAATGGGAAATTAAGACTCACACTGGGCCTTTCCCAGGAGCTCAGGGTCCCAAGGAACCAAACTCAGGAAATAAAAGTTAATACATTCATGTTTGTGTTTCCACCCTATGGAGTTCAGCAAATTAGACAGATACGAGATTAGAGGATTTAGAGGTGGAAACAATAACTTAGAAATTGAATCTGCAACCATTCTGATAATCAAAAATATTTCCTTGTTCGGACCTCTTTAACGTGGAGATTTGCTGGTTATCGTAGGTCTCTATTAAAGTAAATTCAATATCTTTGGGTTTTAGACTATTGTCATCAATCACTTTATTTGTCCCCAAAGGGCAATATCGATTATATAGAGAAAACAACCAGTTAATCAATATTGAAAATGATCATTATGTGTTGCCCTACTCTGTGTTGTTGCACACGGGACAACAACGCATTTGCGTATTTTGTCGAGTTTTGGGCAGTCCCAAATTGTATTGGTTAAGTACCCTGCCAAAACCCCTCAAAACATCAATCAGACGGATCATTGCTTTGTATTTTGACAATAGAAGAGTTTCAAAACACCTTGTTTGACCCTCCGTGTTGAGCTTTTTTTATAGTCCATGTCTGGTTTCGATGGTATTATCCCACATTTCATTTGAAATTCTAATATTCATTTCCAAATTCCATTTTTATTTGATATCCAACTGTTGTTTTCTATTGCTATTCTAATGTATACAAGTTGTGTGGAGGACTTAAATGTGATACCAAGAACACTGATAAGATCACATTATAAGATTTTCTAGAAAAATAATACTGATGCTAAATAATAATAACAATAAGACTCAAAGATTAGGCTCAAAGCAGTTCAGGTCCAGGTCAGACGGCAGTTACAGAACCTGTAACTTCGTCTTAGAAACATCTTCAGTGCAGACCAAAAAAGTAACGACTATTTTGGGCCATCACATTAAAATAAATCCTAAAAGGCAGGTCTGTATTTCTGCATTCTTCCAAAAAGAAGTTAAACTACATTCTTCGTCAGTGTAAATAGACGTGCAGTCCTTTGCTGTTTGGGGTGACTATTTGTAGCCCAGGCCTCTTCCTTTTCTGTGAAGCACAGCTGCCTTACAGGATTTATTTCATACATTGTCAAGATGCCTTTGACGCAATGTCATTTCTCACACTGGCACACAGAGTCTGCTCTGTTCTTCAGTCATTCACCTCGTTGTTCTTGCTCTTTCTGCCATGGGACAATTTCAAAGAAACTAAACTTTTCCCCAGCTGAACTTTTGACCCAGTGTTACTTAAGAGAGCTCGGTTTTTCTGAGAAAGAAGTTCATGTTGTCCAAAGACGTAAAATCCATAACTTCCTCAAAACCTAAAAGGAGTGGCAGAACAAACAGAACCGGGGAGCTTCTTGTTTCGGCATTAACTTTACCGGGACAAAACAATAGTGCAGCGTTTCCTCGTGGTATGGGATGAGGTAAACACAGAGAGGGATGAAAATGAGGGAGGGAGACAGGAAGAGTTGCACGGAGAGAAAGGGAAAAAACAGAGAGAGAGATGTAAAGAAATGTAGATCAGAAGGAACTTTTCGGTTCACTGGTGCCGGTATTTCATAGCTTTTTCCACTGCAGAGAATCCTGTATTAAATCCAGCTAGAAATAGTGAGACTTTATCCTCAAGATGCTTAGGAGAGCAAATCATGGTATTTGGTATGTGCTTAGTTAATGTGGGAAGAGGAAGGTGGACGGTTTCAAATCAATACCAGGATGTATACATTCCGAAATTCCCAGCATCAAATAAAATATTAACAGTAGGAAGAAATCCATCATACCTAAATATTACATAAATATTTACTCTGCATCAATATCTGGAGCTTGAACGGAATGTGTTCCTTTGTACTCCACACACTAAACATTTAACAGCAGTTAAGCTGGTTTGTAAAAAGATGCGAACTTTTCGAGGGTGTTTAAATCCCTAAACAATAAGTAGCACTCAAACGTTAATTAAATACCCATGAGAATGTATATAAAGAAACAGAATTGTTAGAAGTTTCAAAATATGATTTGGCAGTAATAAAAGATGGGGTTGTAACGGCCATTCGAGTGATCCTACGTATTTTTTACTATTATTACTTATTTTGATTCCATGTGTATGTATTAGACTTTATACATATTATTGTACCACAACAATGCTGTCAGTTCTGTTCTGATTGACTAACTCAATAAAAGAAAAAATTTAATTACAAAAAAAAAGAGAATATATAAGGACTTTTTTTATTCTATACTTTGTTTTAAATTTTAAGCAAATATAGAAACGTAAACAGCCCAAAGATTAAGAGAGTTTATCATCTACTCTGAGCAACATATGGAAGAGTAAACACCATCATTTGATGTTTCTATTCACCTGAAGAAGATGGTGAAGTTTGTGTGATAAAATGGTAAAAGTGAGAGTTTGTTCTATAGACGCAGTAAAGATCATTCCCTTAATCCGCCTGTGAAAGGTTTGATAATCATTGAGGCCTTATCATACTGCAGGTCATTTCCTGGTGTCCAAAGAACGCAGTATGCAGTTATCTGTACCTGAGCGTCACACTTCTGGATCTCTGGATATGATTATGTAGTCAAGAATCCACGAAGAACTGTGGACAAGGGAGAGCTGCCAAATGAGGGAAAGTGCGAGCATTTGTTAAACAAATACAGGCCCTTACTGGCATTAAATTGTCACAAAATTAGCATGGATCTGCAGTTTCTTTCTTCTTTGTGATAATGAATTACCATAATTCTGTTAAGTCCTCTAGTATCAGTGACTGTTTTAATGGGATTCTTCACCTTCAATAAAGCAAAAAAGACTGATTTAAATAAACCAAAATAAATGACCAAAACAAATAAAGCTAATCCCCCACTATTTGTTTAATGTATTTAATCATTTATAACGCACGTCTGGTGATAGTTCAACAGAGGAACCATAATCCTCCCATCATATTCAGTGATAACCGCAGTGTATGCCCCGCATCGCCCTGCTACAACTATTATTTCTAGTCATAGTTCCACTATCTTTATGGTTACTAAAACTGCAACTGTTCATTATTCCAACTGCTATAATTATTATGAATCATATTTCTCTATATCTGTATCAGTGTCCAAAATGGCAGTGACAGATGGCGCCCACAAAGACCCTGGATCTGTCTGAGGTTTCTGCCAAAAAGGACGTTTTTCCTCGCCACTGTTGAATGCTTGCTCGTGGTAGACTGTTGGGTCTTTGTGAATTACAGAGTGTGGTCCAGACCTACCCTATCTGTAAAGTGTCTCGAGACAACTCTTGTTATGATTTGATAGTGATCAATAAAATTGAATTGAAATTGAATTATATCCATCCATCCAGTCTTATTAGGATCAGAAGGGTTAACAAGATGCAGACTGAGTACATAGAAAATCTCTTCACTGTCCGTCTTCATCAGACTGCTGTCTGCTGTTTTTGGGGGTTTTTACCAAAACAGCAGCAGGCGATGATGTTTGATAGTCATGAACTGCTGTCACTCCTTCCACTCGGCCCACATGCTCAGCTCAGTGCTGTGAGTCACTCCACCGACATGTAGAGACACAAGACCTGATTGTTGAGTCAAATATCAAACTGACCACCGCACCCACAACAATAAGGAGCCACATAAACAGTCCAAGGGGAGATAAAACACATTTGCAAAAGAAACCACAACTAGAGCTAAAACAATACAACTTTTTGATAGTCGCTGAATCGTTTTATCATTTCATACGATTTTCTAATATTTTATTTACAACACAATCCATTACTCGAGAAAATCGTCTGCAGATTAATAAATAATGAAAAGAAGCGTAGGCAGCCCTAATTGTTGGGGTGCATTTTAGACCAGGAGTAAACTAGTAGCGCAATTTAAATCCTTTAGATAATAATTATCACTATGGCACCTCCCTTGAGACAATTATTTTGCACTTTTTATATCTTAGACTTTTGTTCTTCGGTTTATCTTTCGGTCCTTGTGCTGCTTCAACACCTGATTTTCCCCTCTGAGGTTCAATAAAGGCTTATCTCATCTTAATATAATTAACACAACACACCCATAAGTGAAGCTGATCCAAATATATACACCATATATACACACACACACCGTAAACAATTTCTCTGACAAATGAGTTCAGTGTGCTTATCTTCTTCAGCTGGCATCAACACAACCCAGACAAACCATAAACCAGAAGCTAACCTGAGCTGGCAAACCGAGTGCAACTGAGCAAACTGGGCCTCCAGGCCAGAGAGAGAGAGAGAGAGAAAAAAAAAAAAAAAAAAAAAAAAAAAAAAAAAAAAAAAAAAAAAAAAAAAAAAAAAAAAAAAAAAAAAAAAAAAAAAAAAAAAAAAAAAAAGACCAAGCCATCAGCTTGAATCTCTGCCAGCAGACTGCAGCACTGCAGTCATGGGTGTGGCCTTACCAATAAAAAGGCCTTTTCATCAATACCTTATAATGTGGCGCTTTTGTAGAGACACTGAATAATGTGTCCACATTAACCGCAATGTCTGACCGATTTCTAATTGGGAAATATTCACATATGTGGTCATATTATCTGCTTCATCAATTCAATTAGAAACACAAGTGTTAATGCTGATCATATAGAGGCAGCTGGAGAAGCAGGTGAGGGAAACAGCTGTCCGTCATTCATAACACACACACAGCTCTTTAGAAAAGAGCACAGTCGAGAAGCTTGAAGCAGATCATTCTTTAAATTTTTGCAAATAACATAAGCAATTATGAAAATTGAAGAACTTGTGCTTTCATGTTAAATATGATGCTTGTGTTGATATTTCCCTCAGCACAGTAAAAAACAAGGGAGGGGAGAATGTTCATGTCAGTTTTGAATAACATGGTGACTATCTAGTATTTAAAGAGGGTTTATTGGCTAGCATCAAAATATACAAGCTTCCCCACTCTGATGTTGTAATCCCTTTAAATGCCACTCTCTCCCATGCATGTCCTGTTTCACCCAAAAGGTTTATTTTAATGGCTGGGTGGGGATCACTTCGGGTTCAAATGGCTGCAGACTTCAGAAAGGGGGATGAATTACATCAGAGTTAGTCAGTCATACACTAGTGATCTTTACTGGTCAACATGTCAACAAATAGGATTCAGATCCTAATGTACACAGTGGTACAGAGGTATAAGAGGTGTTATTCGGCCATGTTCATGGCTGAGCTCGGACCGGGCATTTTGTCTCCGGTCCAAAACCACTTGGGCACTGGCTGATCATTCCCAGTGTTTCTGGTTTACACTAGGGTATGAATCTTCACTGGTGTCACAATTCAATTACGATTATCCTGTCAACGATTCAATATCAAGATGCATCACCTCCTTAATATTATGCATATACTGTATTGCTATGCATTTTTTTTCAATTGTGTCATGAATATTTTTCCTTGACCTCAAGTAAAGTGAAACTATTTGAACCTGTCATGAAGTTTGATTTCATCATCAAATGCTTATACGACGGTGTCATGAATAATATCCTTGACCTCAAGTAAAGTGGAACCATTTGGACTTGTCATTAAGAGGTCTTAAAGCTTTAAGTGACTGAATGTGCATTAAGCTGGGTTTCCGCCAGGCAGTTTCGGAGCGATTAAATCGGATTCAATTCATTCTGCCATGCTAGGGCTTTAGCTAGCTGAGTCGGTGTCGCCAGACCGGACTAAAAACAGCCTCCGAGACTTACAGAAGAGGCCAGTTTACGACAGGGAATGCAGTAACGTTACCAAGATGGTTTTCTTTCCGGGTTTAGCTTTTTGCAGCCCAGGGCTGAGTCAGCTAACTAATTGGACAGCTGTAACGTTACAGCTAACCGAGCTAACGGCAGCTAACTATAGTTAGCAACAAATCCAAAACTCAATAAATCACCTCGGTACTGTCGTCAAACTGGTCTTATAACTTTTAAGACATCTTAATGACCGGTCCAAATGGTTCCACTTTACTTGAGGTCAAGGCTATTATATGGAAACTGGGAATTTGTGATGATAATCTTCCACTATTGACGGACAATTTACAGACTGCACAATTAATTAACTAATCTCTAAAATAATCAATTATTAAAATCATCATTAGTTTCAGTCCATAGAGAAAGACATTAACGCAAACAAGCCTTCACATCAGTGATGAAAATAGTCCTTTACTCAAGTAAAAAAGGCAAGAACATATTGAAAACAAAAACTCAAACAAAGATAAAACAACTGCAGTTAAAACTGTAATCAAGTATCGCATACATGAAAATGAACTAAAATATCAAAAGTAAGACTCATTCTAGAAAACTTTCATCAGTCTCTTTCAGCATGTGATATTATTGATCCATTGTTGTAGCTCTACTCTATATACTTCCTATATATACTAGCCATCTTAAATTCCAACATTGAATTGTCTGAGAATATTATTGTACGTTTTGCACTTGTATATATGTTTTGCACTTAAAACCTTATGTACCAAGTAACTATTAACTACAGTTGTGGAGTAAACAAAATTTCTCTCTGAAATTGACTTAAATCAAAATGTGAAATATCACGAGAAGAAATACTCAAATGCAAATGCTTCAAACATGCACTGAATTACACTTAACCAAATGTACTGTACTTAAACCAGAGAAACTAAAGTTGTCAGTGTTGGAGCAGATTTGGTGGCATTGCAGTCCACGTTGGGCTTTGACAGAGTTACCCAAGTCAATTTGCCTACCTGTGTAGGATGTGTTTGACAAGCGCTAAGTAAATGTGCTCAGCCATTAGGAAAACAGGCCTATCTTTAAGAGCAAACACTAATCCCACTCACTCCAGAAGCCTGTGTCAATATGCAATTTGAGTGCCAGCAAGTCGCTTGGATAACTTGCTGCCACTTTGGAGGGAATCTCTCCCTCTTACGTTTTTAATATTAGTGGTGGAAGAAGTACTTTACTAAGAAAATTAAGAAAATGTACCATACAACAATGACAAATACTCCATTACAAGTAAAAGTCCTGCAAGTCCTGCATCAAAATCCTACTGAAGTGAAAGTGCTGTAGTATGATGAGCTAACAAATAGTATCAAATGTAAAAGTACTTGTTCTGCAGTCAAAAAATTTAACATAATGACTTTATTAGATTGTTAGTACTGATGCATCAATGTGTTAGCAGCATTTTCCTGATGTAGCTGGTCAAGGTGAGGCTAGTTATAACCACTTTCTATACAGTTTGGTATTTCAGTCCAGTGGTTCCCAACCTAGGGGTCGGGCCCTTTCAAAGGGTCACAAGATAAATCTTAGGGGCCGTGAGATGATTAATGGGGGAGGAATGGAAACATGCAAGTCAAGTAAATCATAAGTGCCCCAGAATTGTACTTCAGTACAGTAGAGCTGCAAAAATAAGTTTTCAACTATTTAATTAATTGCCAACTACATGTTGAGTAATTTCTTTAAGAAAAAGAAATGTCAAAATTATCTGATCCATTTTTAGGTTTGAATATTTTCTAGTTTCTTCACTCCTCTATGACAACAAACTGAAAATCTTTGAGTTGTGGACAAGACATTTGAGGACATCATCTTGGGCTTTGGGAAACACTGAGCGACATTTTTCACCATTTTATGACATTTTATAGACCAAACAACTAATTGACAGATTAATCGACAATGAAAATAATCGTTAGTTTGTGGTACTTGAGTAAATGTGCTTAGTTCCTTTCCATCCTTTCCCGATTACTTGCAGCCAAAAGTAAGAGATAAACATAGGTTTACATTAACACATGTTAACTTCAATAAAAAATGATTCCCTTTTTAAGACTTGTCTGTCTATAATGTCTGTACCCTTTTCTACTAGAAACGGTTTCTGACATGATGCTCCCCATGTCAACCAAGTGTGTGAAAAATATATATGAAGATTGTTCTTATGTTTCCAAAGCAGGACAAGTGAAATGCCCGTTTGAGAAGAAATACAATCAAGAATTGTGCAAATAAATACAAGAACATCCATATTTAAAACAGCTCAATACAATGCAAAGGGAGAGTGGAACGTATTGTCAGTCCCTGAGCATCAACGCCTTTGTGCAGACTAAGAAACCATACATAAAACACTCAGGAAATGATAAAATATTATTATACTATGTGCAAGATCGTTGTCTTAGCTGCAATACCATGCAGCCACAGAGAATCACTCCTCTCAAAAATACTAGAGACGCTCACTGTAAAGCGAGAGGAGCAAAAACAGCCCATACATCAGCAGAAAGAGAGGAAATGCGGGAGGCGCAGAAGAAAGCTTCCCAAATCTGGCCACCATACAGTGAACTGGAATGTTATAGTGCGGGGGAGTGAGGGGTGGAAACATGGAGTCACGTCCCAATTCCCTTTGTGTCGCACAAAAGGAAAGTCAGGAAAGAAACAAGAACTAGAAAAAGTGTTGTGATCAACTGTAACTTTAATGTAGAGTTGTCTCAAATTCTCACACAGCAAATTACATTTGTATGACTTCCGTTCGCTAAGAGGGAATGAGCACAATGTAGAGCTGATACAATTAGTCAATTAATCAATTAGTCAAATCGACAAAAAAATAGCCATCGATAATCGTAATTTGTCAAGTGGAATGTGTGCAATGTGACCAAACCGTGTGTCGAATTATTTTCATTATCGATTTATTTTTCTCGATAAATCTTTAATATATCAAATAGTCAAATACTGAAAACTAAAGAAAAATATAATACTAAAAAATATTCAAGTTCTTATCACATTAGACAAAGAAAAGCAGCAAATCCTAACAACTGAGAAGCTTAAACTGCGGAATGTTTGGTATTTTTGCTTAACGAAGAATCCATTATCAAGATAGTTGTCGTTTAATTGATTGATTAATCAACTAATCCATTTAGCTCCAAACTTACAATTTTTAAGTTTTGGTGTGTTGGTTGGCAATCGATTCAATGACATCTCCTTGGGCTTTAGGAAACTGATCTATATATTGTGGCATTTTCCACTGTTTTGTGACATTTTATAGACTAAATGATAAATCAATTTATCAAGATAAAAATAATTGTTTGTTACAGCCCTACCCCAATGCTTGGACATCAGAAACTAGCTGAATTTAATTCTTGAAATGGGCCATAAAAGGGATATACATACAGAGTTGTTGTACTTTCTCACAATGCATTGACTGGAACACAACATAACCCTATTGTCCTTTTTGAATGATGAAACTCAATACTGAACACTGGAAACACTGACAAAATGCAGAAAGTCACACGGTAAAAGCTGCGCGCGGACGACAAAATGGCTACAGGCATTACACTGCAGGACAGAGAGGATTACTCAGCCACAGAAATATAAACCTCGCTGCTCTCTTCAAGTATTTATAATCTCAACAGTCCCTCTCACACTTCCAGTCTAAAGCTGTTGCTAATTGTTATTACAGATCAGTCACTGCTGGGCTTGGCCTCAGCTTTCCCAGTTTCTCAAGTTATCACAGCGAGCTGAATGCACACGCGATGATCACAGCACAAGCAAAACACGAGAAGGCTCGATTACACATTAGTATAGTAGAACCGGTTCTGCGGAAGTTTTGCAGGAAATTTAAAAACGAAACAGATACTTAAACAGGTCTGGGATATTTAAATGCATATATGATCCTGATTCATGTAAAAATATATTTCACACAGCTGAAAGGTTAGAGCAATAACAAGTCAGTCCTAGGCAGACTTGATCAAGGGATCTGGTTCTGTAGCATTCCTAATCTTTTACAGTGCCTTGCGAAAGTATTCGGCCCCCTTGAACTTTTCGACCTTTTGCCACATTTCAGGCCTCAAACATAAAGATATAAAACTGTAATTTTTTGTGAAGAATCAACAACAAGTGGGACACAATCATGAAGTGGAACGAAATTTATTGGATATTTCAAACCTTTTAAACAAATAAAAAACTGAAATATTGGGCGTGCAAAATTATTCAGCCCCCTTAAGTTAATAATATTGGTAGCGCCACCTTTTGCTGCGATTACAGCTGTAAGTCGCTTGGGGTATGTCTCTATCAGTTTTGCACATCGAGAGACTGACATTTTTGCCCATTCCTCCTTGCAAAACAGCTCGAGCTCAGTGAGGTTGGATGGAGAGCGTTTGTGAACAGCAGTTTTCAGTTCTTTCCACAGATTCTAGATTGGATTCAGGTCTGGACTTTGACTTGGCCAGTCTAACACCTGGATAGGTTTATTTGTGAACCATTCCATTGTAGATTTTGCTTTATGTTTCGGATCATTGTCTTGTTGGAAGACAAATCTCCGTCCCAGTCTCAGGTCTTTTGCAGACTCCATCAGGTTTTCTTCCAGAATGGTCCTGTATTTGGCTCCATCCATCTTCCCATCAATTTTAACCATCTTCCCTGTCCCTGCTGAAGAAAAGCAGGCCCAAACCATGATGCTGCCACCACCATGTTTGACAGTGGGGATGGTGTGTTCAGGGTGATGAGCTGTGTTGCTTTTACGCCAAACATAACGTTTTGCATTGTTGCCAAAAAGTTCGATTTTGGTTTCACCTGACCAGAGCACCTTCTTCCACATGTTTGGTGTGTCTCCCAGGTGGCTTTTGGCAAACTTTAAACGACACTTTTTATGGATATCTTTAAGAAATAGCTTTCTTCTTGCCACTCTTCCATAAAGGCCAGATTTGTGCAGTATACGACTGATTGTTGTCCTATGGACAGAGTCTCCCACCTCAGCTGTAGATCTCTGCAGTTCATCCAGAGTGATCATGGGCCTCTTGGCTGCATCTCTGATCAGTCTTCTCATTGTATGAGCTGAAAGTTTAGAGGGACGGCCGGGTCTTCGTAGATTTGTAGTGGTCTGATACTCCTTCCATTTCAATATTATCGCTTGCACAGTGCTCCTTGGGATGTTTAAAGCTTGGGAAATCTTTTTGTATCCAAATCCGGCTTTAAACTTCTCCACACCAGTATCTCGGACCTGCCTGGTGTGTTCCTTGTTCTTCATGATGCTCTCTGCGCTTTACACGGACCTCTGAGACTATCACAGAGCAGGTGCATTTATACGGAGACTTGATTACACACAGCTGGATTCTATTTATCATCATTAGTCATTTAGGTCAACATTGGATCATTCAGAGATCCTCACTGAACTTCTGGAGAGAGTTTGCTGCACTGAAAGTAAAGGGGCTGAATAATTTTGCACGGCCACTTTTTCAGTTTTTTATTTGTTAAAAAGTTTGAAATAGCCAATGAATTTCGTTCCACTTCATAATTGGGACCCACTTGTTGTTGATTCTTCACAAAAAATTACAGTTTTATATCTTTATGTTTGAGGCCTGAAATGTGGCAAAAGGTCGAAACGTTCAAGGGGGCCGAATACTTTCGCAAGGCACTGTATCTTCCATGTGATCTTACTGCACATTAAAATACATTTATTTAAGGTTGACAGCTACTATTAAACTTGTCTATATGGGTTTGTAAATATTTGCCTGAACTTTGAGAGCTTGGCTTGCTGTCGAGTATCACTACATCTAGGAACTTTCTACCAATAAATTCGAGCTGTGTACCTGACACTGTCAGCACTGTTTGAGTTTAAGCCGCCTGTGCACTCGGTAATGGAGATCATCAATTTATTTAACTGTTCATCGACACAGCTGTAATGCTAAAAAGCAAAAAAAATGTTTTTCTTTTATCTCCAAAATGTTAATTTTCTCCCAACTTACAACACTAGAGAACTTTTTGTAACTTAAAATAATGTTTCCAAAATCGTTTCAGTGGTTCATCAACTCATAACAGGGTGAACGGCACATTTGCTTTCGGTTTGCGGCTCTCTACAGGCTATAACTGCACCATGCGAGTTTGCCAGATCGGGTAGCGGATCTGTAGTTCAAATGAGACATAAATGGGACAATTCCGCTTCCAACCTGTAGGGGCACCGAAGCGGGAAAAGTTCTCTAGTGTTGCTTTAAACCTACATACCAATAACAGATTTTTTTTTGGGCCACAAGTTTTGAACATTAACATATCGTCACCTTAAATTGATATATCAAAGTTGTTAGCGATCAACTTTGCTTATTTACACGTACCGCAGTTGCAACATTATCATTCATTTTGGGGTTGTGGGGCGGCACGGTGGCTTAGTGGTCAGCACTGTGGCCTCACAGCAAGAAGGTCCCTGTCTGTGGAGTTTGCATGTTCTCCCCGGGTTCCCTTGGGTTTCCTCCCACCACTAAGTATCCCCTGGGTGCTGTAAATGGTGAGGGCTGTGTCAGAAAGAGCATCATCAGTTGGTCGCTGTGTCTGTTTGCTGTTTGGTGCTGAGCAGGTAACGTACGGTGGGTTTTTACAGCTTTTCCACACAAAAAACAGCTCTGATGACGCCCTGACAGAGGTTAAGAGTCAATGGAAACAGTAAAGTTGTGGTCCCAGGCAGCTAAACAATGAAGCTGAAAGCTCCGTGGGGAGCTGCAGATACACGTGATGATTCTCTGTAAATTCATCACTACGAGCAAACTTTCATATTTTCATTTGATACACTTATGTTTATTTTTTTTTAAAGATTATTTTTCAGGCTTTTCTGTCTTTATTCGATAGGACAACTAGGTGAGAAAGGGGAGAGAGAGAGGGGGAAGACATGCAGGAAATTGTCACAGGTCGGATTCGAACCCTGGACCTCTGCGTCGAGGCATAAAGCTCCAAGTATATGTGCGCCTGCTCTACCCACTGAGCCAACCCGGCCACACACACTGCTATGGTTTTGGCATTTAACCTTCAGTTTATCAGAAACATAAAAAAATTAATTTGTAAGTACATGTATTAGTAAACAGTGATGCTTTGTAATATATTTTTTCTTTTCCCACCCTATTTTGTGGTTTAACGAGTCATTTTATCCTTCTACTTCACACACAGGTTTACATAACCTAGTATCCGCAAGTATTTACCTACTAAACACCTTTAAAGAACTACACTTTCACTGCTGCTCATAATGTTACCTGTGTAATAGCTTACAGCTTTGGTAATAATGTAAAAAGCTCTCTCGTGTAATGACAAATACTGTACAAGCACCCAGTGAGATATAAAGTCTAGTTAACCTCTAACTTCAGCTGAGTGTGTGTGTGTGTGTGTGTGTGTGTGTGTGTGTGTGTGTGTGTGTGTGTGTGTGTGTGTGTGTGTGTGTGTGTGTGTGTGTGTGTGTGTGCTGTGACCTCTCTGTCATTAGCCAACACTCAGGCCATGTTAGTAAAGCTACATCCACACAGTTAGCCATGTTCGAAAACTACCCCTAACCCAGAACAGGTGGTCTCATCAGCAACACGCCCATATGTAGGCCACATGTCAAGCATTAGCTGGCCAACGCTAGGCTAACACTGAGGCAAGACAACGCAGCCAGATGAAGAGAGTGACTTAGCACAATCAATACACTAAAGCTAAGCCACATGGTCAGAGCAGGAAGGAGGTCAAACCAATTAGTTAGATCTGAGAGACACAAACATTGGAACTCTGTCCAATCACGTGCCAATCCTATATAGATATCCTGTATCTCCTTCAGTTCCTTTGTCCTACATTACACACAGATGTGTTAAACTGGCCGAGTCACACATAGAAATGCATTTCTTTGAGTCTTTTAAGAGTCAGAAAACCTAAATAAGATGAACAAGTAAATTCTGTTATACACTGGCTGGAAATAAGTGGTAAATTACCTAATCCAGCTTCTAGCAAATGACCTCACTGCACTCATCACAGAGTGGCACTCTTAAAAAGGTACACTGTGGTGTGTTCTTGTAAACTAACACAGTCATGTTTACATTTAATGTGTGTATCCCTGAGCCTTAACATGTTTTCATTTCCTTCTTAATTAACAGTTGCACATACATTCTTTTGAATATTTTTAAGCCTGTCTTGTTTATATCGGCTGGCAGTAGGGCTGGGCAATATAGAGAAAAGCAGATATCACGATATTGTTGACCAAATACCTTGATATCGATATTGTAGGGTTGACAACTGGTGCTTAAAAAAATATATTTACACAATGAGATTTTTGATAAATAATCATCATTAATGTGTATATAATAACTAAGTGGGTAAAGGCAAATAATAGAAAAGCTAGAACAGTCTGGTAAGTTAAAAAAAAGGACATCACTTTACTGTAATCCAGCCATTAAAACCAGGAAAGCCAACACTTATATCACAATACTACGATATCTAAAATCTAAGACTATATCCAGTCTCATACCACGATATCAATATAATATCGATATATTGCCGAGCCCTATACCTTGATGTAGATATTGCGACAATAATGTAGGGCTGACAATTGGTGTTTTAACTAAATATCTTTAAAATTAGATTTTAGATAATCATCAATAATGTGGATATAATGACTAAGTGGTTATAGCCAAAAAATAGAACAGCTAGAACAGTCTGGTAAGTTCAGAAAATGACATCACTTTACTGTAATGCAGCCCTTAAAACCAGGAAAAGACTAAACTTAAGCCATATTAGGATATTACGATATCCAAAATCTAAGACGATATCTAGTCTCATATCGCGATATCGATATAATATCAATATATTGCCCAGCTCTAGCTGGCAGTCTTGCAATCAGTGGAATAGTAGGGATTTCATGCCACTACCAAACCATCCACATTTAGATTAGCGCCCGCTGCAGTCGCTATGGATGTAGTGCCGTTCACTGTAAATGGTCAAGGAACAAGAGATAGACACAAAATGGGGACTCAAACCTTGGAAGAAGTGACCCATAACTGCACTCATGTTCAATAACTCCACAGTGTACCTTTAAGATGTAAATTTGTTCATGACCTCGGTTATTGACAGATCGCAACAACAAGGAAACGTCAAATCACCCTGACGATTGAAGAGATCCCTCTGTGTGTGTGTGTGTGTGTGTGTGTGTGTGTGTGTGTGTGTGTGTGTGTGTGTGTGTGTGTGTGTGTGTGTGTGTGTGTGTGCTGCCATTCATTAGTTTCTATGTGTGTTCACTCCCATCCAGTCACAAGAGGCGTGAAGTTGTGGCCATGACAACAAGTTGTCACTGTGAGTCAGTGACATGGATGTCATCGATATAAACACAGCTAGATGTTCCTTTGCAAAGGAAGGGAAACACTTGGGTCAGTGGCCCTTTTTGGCCCATTTATGGACTTGATGTCAGTGTGTTGTGCAGGCATCGTACCAGACCTCTGACTTGATTTACATTATGTGCAGCTAATGTTTGATCACTGCCTAAATGTGTGCTCTGCTGGCTGCTGTAATGTCTAACTAATTGTAATCTACAATTTTGTCATTCTGATTGACTATACTGTAATTATTATTGTTTTGGTTTATTCTGTGAACATGACATCTATTGCATGTCTGTTCGTCCAGGGAAAGGGGATCCCTTTTCTGGGGTTTCTGCCATTTTTTCCCCCGTTAAAGATTTTCCTTATCTGAATATAGGCTCTAAGGACAGAGGGTGTCGTATGCTGTACACATTGTGAAGAGGAATTTGTGATAATGGGCTATATAAATAACATTGATTGGCCTGACTAACAACCTCAAAAGAAAAAGCAAAGTTAACTTCCCCAAAAGAATCTGAGAAAGTTAAGAATTATTTGCATCATTTAAAAAAAAAATAAAAAATAAGAGTAATAAGGACTGAGTGTACAACATCAAAAAGGTAAATGCCACTGTATGTAGAACATAGGCTAATCCTGTTATGGCCCTTTAATGATTTAAGCCTGAGGTCAGTTTTTATTAAGCGGAGATGTCTGGATGTCGCTGGCTGTTAAAAGCTTTATGATAGAAGGGTATCATTTGTCCACACTTAGTAAAATAAACCGCTACGCCTCTTCAGAGCCTTTGTTCTGGACAGTTAATGAGTCATTCACACTACAACAGAGCACAGACATTTATTCTTAGCAGTGACACTTATCTTTTCACTGGGATGGGCCAGTGGAGATAGACAGACCGCTATTGTAGTTATGGACCAACAGAGGAAGAAGGGAATACAGGGACGGAGAATAAGGAAGATGATAAGCGCACTCCATAATTGCTTTTCCATTTCCTGCAGTGATAACTTATCAGGGGTACAAAAGTCAAATCTTATCTTTGCTGAAACGTTCATGTCCAGAAGAGATGACCACCTTTCATGTAATCTAACTTTCTGTAAACTTGGCACTGACGATTCCGAGACAAACTACCGGAAAATATACAGAGCAGCACGTGGCCGGTTGGAGATGATCTTTCCATGAGCAACTTCTTGCTCCGGGGGTGACATCCCTCATGTCTTCTGCTCCCTTCCAGATGTGTGCCGTTTTTCACAATGGGTTTTATTAAAGCACATCTGGACATTTGAGAAGCACAAGATGACCACATACCACACAAATGAGAACCTCGCAGCAGAGAGAAGTCACCTGCAAGGATTTATGTAACTCGAGTGGGGAGTGGAGGGCGTGCTTTCGGCAATTATTCAACAGACTTTATTGATACCCAAAATCACAAGCTTGGAAAATCTCAGATGTTAGTCTAAAAAGGTTTTAATAATTACCTTTAGGGTTTTAAAATATATATAACATAAATAATTAAAAACTTTACTTCTCCTACATCTTAACTACTCCTTCAGATAGTCTACTGAATTTGAAAATGTTTGAATTTGAGACAGCACAGTGCAAGACAGTTTCTGTAAAACGGCATCAGCAAAAGGGGACAGTTCTCTCCTTTTCGGTTGTTGCCACTCCTACAGAGAGGAAGCTTTTTAAAAAAAAAAAAATCAGAGGACAGGGGGAAGGCAACATCTGGCCAGCTGCAGATGAACAAAGTCACAGCATCAGAAGGGAGGACAGAGAGTGGGTCTTTGTCATCTGCAGTAACAGAAACAAAACAACTTTTTTTGCTACTTCAGGAGTTCATTTTTTTCCTGAATGACTGTCGGCAGCTATCGATTATTTTCATTATCAATTAATGTGCTGTTATTATTGCAATTATTCGATGAATCATTTGGTATATAAAATGTAAAAAAAGAAATAAATAAAAAAACAAAGTGATAATATGGGAAATATTTCATATTTAAGAAGCTTGAGGTTCATGTCAATCTAATTGTTCAAGCTGTACATTACTGAATATAAACTAGTCAGACTTTTCATTCGAAAACATAAACTCTAATAATTGAAGGCATTGACAACACAGATGTGCCCCGGAGTAATTTAGTTTAAAGACTACAAAGAAGAGAGCAGGACCCCTGTGATTGGACTCTCACATCATACAGAATAAAGCCGTCTCTGTCCATCTCATCTCTTGTATGTGACACACTGGTGCAGGTGTAGTCAGGGCAGTAGGGCAGCTGCTCGAGTCTGACAGCGAGTACTGTGGTGTGTGTGAGTGTGCGAGTGAGTAAGTGCGTGCGATGCCGACGAGGCACCTGCAAACTCTGGCATAAATAAAAGAGCCTGTGTGGGGACACAAACAGGCACATTGTCGGGCTGCAGCCAGCATCTGTTGCCGACGACCGACTAGTTGGCTCAAAAAGTGGAAATGGAGACATAACAGACAAGCCCACACATCCTGTAAGAAATGCTACTTTATTGGCCATATAATTCTGCTGATAAAATCTGTGCTAATCTGCACAGATGTAGGGCAGCAACCAAGTAACTATTTTCATTACCAAATAAAAATCCAACTGGAGAATGGAGGAAAGTGTAATTATCCTTTGTTTTGATCTGCTGCACAACACAAACTACACTCGGGTTTAGAAGTCAAACATGTGGCTCCACCGAATCTCTGTGGAACCTCTGATCTCAAGCTGCTACGGTCCGAGCGAGAGGCTGCATCAACACGGCCCTCAATAGCTGACAAAGCAGGAACAGTGTGTACCCGTCCAGTGGTACCAGTCTTCATGTATACAGCTTCAGAGGAAAATAAGAGCTTTGCACCAGGTTGGAGAGATAAACAAACGGTGAAATGAACAGCTGGAGTAATTGCCATTCTTCATTTTTGAGCTGAGCAAAATGCCATCAGCTGTATCGCTGGTGTTACAAAGTACATACAGTTGTTGCTTGTTGGTTTCTTAAAATTTGACCAGATCTGAAGGAAGATTTTATTAACATTAACCAAAAGAGTAACGCCTGCTTTTAAAAATGAAAGTCACTGCTTTAATTTGACAGTAACCTAAAAAAGTTTCGGGACTTTATCTGGATTCTGCACAATTAATCGCAATTGTATCAAAATCGCAATATGGACTAGTGCAATATCCAAAACGCAGGGGGGGGCGCAATATTTGCATAACCATTCTGAATGAAGTATTGTGGTGCTGCAGAGCCTACAAATCCTTTCCTACAGACTAAAGAAAAAAATCTTTGTTTGGTACAGATCCTCGCAAAAATCACACTTTCAAATGTTAATAATTTTCAATGAAAATGAGAATAAGGATACAAAAACGATCATTCCCTCCAATATCATGAATCATAACGCAATATCAGTCAAAATAAACGCAATTAGATATTTTCCTCACATCGTGCAGCTCTAATTCTTAACTAAATCAATCAAGTTTTGTCAACGTCATTCAAAACACTCAAATCTTATTTTCTGCTGCAATGTCCTCCCACATGGTTCCATTTAAGAAGATTTGTACTTTTCCTATGCAGACACTATGCGAAAACAATTAGTCAATCAAAACAAAGTTAACTGGCAGCGGTTTTGATCATCGATTAATTGTTTATTTATGTCTTTTTTCAAGTGAAAATGCCAAATATTTGATGGTTCCCAGTTCTCAAATTTGAGGATTTGCTGCTTTCTAAAAGAATTTACCTTAATGTAAGACTAAAAGTCTGTGAGGAAATTGTCCCACCAGTTAATAAGCTGGTGACAACACCGGTGTTATTGATTATTAGGGCTGGGTGCCAAAGTCAATACTTTTTTAGGGACCGACCGAATTGCCTCTAGAGTATCGAGTATCAAAAAATGCCTCGTCATTCAATACCCAGTTTCAATACCTGAAGGAGTAAATCTCATCAGTGTCAGTGAGCCAATCAGCATGCAGCATGCTTCTACCAATATCTAATAGTGCTAGTGATTAGCTGTCTAACGTTACACGTCGTAAAGTCACGCAGGAAAAACTCTACGATACACAGAGAGACCTGCTCACGTAGTAGGAGCAGATAAATAAATAAAAAGATTTTGCCATAATTTCTTTTTGTTACAATGAATTTTATAAAATTGGTATCGAAGTCACGGTATTGATATTGGTACCGGTATAGAATATTTTTTAACGATACCCAGCACTATCGATTATACCGGACATTTTGCGAGAAAAGATATTCGTCGATAATGCTCAATATCTGCAGAGAGCTTACTCCGGCTGAGCTTCCGCTGCAGAGCCGGGCGCGGCTGCACCGTGAACCAGGTGGCTGCCGGAGGTTACAGCTTACAGATTGCCTCATTAACATCATGTTACCTATTAAATATTGCCAAATCGCAGCATGCCCAATGCTTAGTGATGAAGTGGATGCCATTTTTTTCTTGCATGAATATGGTAGTAAACCTAAGGAACACGCTTATTTTTTTTTCAATAAAAAAATGCTGAATTAGAAATTGCATTGAAGGAAGCTAGAGGAACAGAGGCTAGCCTGGATGTGAGGTGAAGACTTAGCTCCCGAGTTAATTCAAGTGCTAACAAGTGGAAGATAATTGACAGACAATAAAAGAGATACCGGTAACACTTTACTTGAAGGTATCTACATAAGAGTGACATGACACTGTCATGAACACATGACATTGTCATGACACATGTACCCTAACCCTAACTCTAACCTTAACCCTAACTTGTCATGACAAAAACCAAATTACACTTACTAAAAGAAGCGTTATGTCATAAACGCTTATGACTTGTTCATAATGTTTATGACACCATCATGACAGTGCCATGTCACTCTTATGTAGATACCTTCAAGTAAAGTGTAACCGAGATAACTGTTAAATTAAGATATCTCTGAACATGATTCTACCACTCGTGTCCGTCACAGATCAGCCTTCCCTTGATCGCCTGGGACTACCCACAGCAAACAACTCCAAACATATGGCTTGATGTAACGTAACCCTCATAACATGGTGAGGAGAGTAGTTGCTCAAAAACTAACACCGCTAACCTCAAGTTACTACACAAACAATTCTGTGGTAAATTGCTTGTGTAACTTTGCTGCAGTGTGTTTTTCCCAGTGCAGCACAGATCACCAGGCACTTGGGTCTTGCACTTTGCATGATACCCAACCGGGGAATGCGGCCCATAGGCCGAGCCCATTGTGTAAGCATTCATGCTATGTAGTATTTGCCTCTTTGCCCTGGTTTCACCTTAATAAAACACAAAGCACTGTAACGTTATACTCAACTGAAAGGCCTGCACATGAACAGTATTTGATCATTCCCCGCCTCTCTCTCGCTCTCTCTCTCTCTCTCTCTCTCTCATCTATTTTTCCACCCCGGCCCGAGGAAAACAACACTTTCAGGGCACAGTAAGTCTCTCTCGACCCCGCCCAGTTGGGGGAGATCCCAGTAATACACACTAATCCTGCTCAGTGTTAGCGGGGGCTCTGGGGAGATGGTTTCTAAATGTACAAGTGGGTGGGTGGGTGTGTGTGCGCATTTCTGTGTCCGACTGTATTGAGGTAGCAGTGAAGTAGATGCTGAGAGGTGAAACTGCTGACCTGTGTTGACTCACGGGGGTGTTTCTGTTGGCCGGGAATGACGGAGGAGCACAACAGAAGCTCCAGCGCTCACAGGGGCCGACAAGGCCTACAGGTGCTTTTACATGCACAAAATATAAATATTTGTAGGTAAAAAAAAAAAAAAAAGTGTGCTGTGTTCATTGTATGTGATTCAGCATTATGGTTGATTTTTTTTTTTTTTGCATTATTTGGAGTGGCTTTTTGATGTTAGTAACGAAGATATGGATTACTGCAGGTTTAACGGTCACAGTACAGTGAAGGTGGTTAGTATTCATAAAAGTCGATGTTCAGTAGGGTTGGGCATCGAGAACAGATTCCTACTTGGAATCGTTTCAATATTGGAATCGTTTCATTATTGGAATCGTTTGGAGGATTTGGTTTCAAATCTGATCATGGGTTCCAAATTAAACATGCGCAAGTTATGGTTTCCGTAGCGGCCAGGCGATTGTTGTGTTGCAGCCATGGAGCACCGTAAGCGGTACTCTAGTGTGGCTTTATTTTACATTGAAAAAGCCCTGTCAAACTGCAACCCACCTTTGAATCAAAATAAAACTTTCCTCTTATTTGTGAAATAAGCACGTGACCCATTTCAACTCCACCACTCAAATAATCGGAATCGAGAATCGATAAGAACCGGAATCGAAAGGAAGAATCGGAATTGGAATCAGAATCGTTAAAATCCAAACGATGCCCAACCCTAATGTTCAGTATGTCTATATTGACGTTGCCATAAAGCAATGATTGTGAGCATTTGTGTCTCTGTGCATGACTTTGAATTTATGTGTGTGCACATGAAAGTGGGTCTATCCTTTGGCAGCAGCAGCCCACACACACACACACACACACACACACACACACACACACACACACACACACACACACACACACACACACACACACACACACACACACACACACACACACACACACACACACACACACACACACACACACACACACACACACACACACGTCTGCTCTAATGCCCTGTGACACCTCCTCCCTGGTCTTGGAAAGCAGATCCTGATGATGCACTGTCAGAGTGAGCGGCGTGACGTAACCCAATACTCTCCCTCTTGACCCAGGGGGAGAACAGAAGACAGCTGAGCTCATATTAAGCTGTCACTTGGCTCACATGTAAAAACAAATAACCGTGCTTCCTGTGTGTCAGCGTTGAATCAGAACCAGTTCCTTATTAAATAGTGAAGCATTACATTGCCCTGTAACATAAAATCATGTGAAATCCTATAATTTGTTATATTCTAAAAAGACATCCATACTTAATAAGGTTGCTGTATTCTATTTTTACAAATAGTTTTGAGTGATTTTGCCTTTATTATTGATAGCCGATGCTGTTGAGATATACAGGAAACATGGAGAGAGAGTAAGGGATAGGACGTTGCGGTTATGTTTACCATTCGGCTACCAGGACGCCCCATCCTGTAGCATCTTAAACATATATCTTGCGTTATCATACCTACATAGGACATTCATTCCTCGACTGTGCTTTAAATCATTATTAAAAAGTCAGGGAGGACGCCTGAAAACCCAAAGACTTGACAGGCGGACATCTGGATTTAAAGCCTGGGTGATACTTAAACGCTAGATGATGACTAGCTAGTGCAAGAAAACCACAAATCAATATATAAATAAGAACATCAAGAATCCATCTCCAAACTATCCAAGATACATTTGTATCTATCAATCTTTAATCCAACACTTGTTTGGTCTTTGTAGGGATGTCACAAAGAGCTAAAAGAGAGAGAAAAAAGGTAACCTATTATGTAACGAACTCCGCAAAGACAAGACATCTGCACTAACCTGTCATTACCGATGAGCACTGTTGAACAAATGGAGCTCAAGCAGAGAAACATACAGCAAATGGGCTTTAATAGCAACGCTGCACTAACAGCTTTCCTTCATAGCTGTCTGTCATCTACAGCTAAACAGCTTATGTTAGTCTTCTAATATAATCACAGCAAGTTGTGGATTGGGAAAAATCTTTAAAGATTATATATTGTTGTTAAATCAGGCTATCTTCACACTTGCCGTCTTTTTTGACAAGAAAAAGTTGACTAGGGCGCTTTTGTAGTAAAAAAAAAAAAAAAAAAAAAAAAGCTGGCAGCGTTTTTGTTCCAAAAAGCAGCCGAGAGCGTCTTTTGTTGCTATAACAACAGCTACTGCTACAGTATCCTAGCTAGAGCGCTATGTGTAGTGGTGCCAACATTAGATAAAACTAAGTGGTAGAGCGAGCTAGAGAAAGAACACACACACACAAAAAAAAAAAAAAAAAAAAAAAAAAAAAAAAAAAAAAAAAAGAGAGAGAGAGAGAGAGAGAGAAAAGAGAGGCTGCTAACGTTACATAAAACAAAGAGAGTTCCCTGTACAGGGAGAATCCATTCATATCGTAACTCGCTGTGCTCCGACTCCATTTTTTCTTGTTATTAAAACAACAGGTCTGGCTACTCCGCTTGTCATTGGTCGACTGTCAAAAAAAAAAAGAGCTTGACGTAGAGCGTTTTTTTTTCCAGAAAAGTTTGACTTTTTTCAACTGCAGCTGCAGAAAAAAAAAGTCGGCGGTGGTGTTTAAAAAAGTGCTCACGACTTTTTTTGAAAACACGGTTTACTCAATAGGATTATAATGTAAAACAGTTTTAAAAAGAGACGCCAAGTGTGAACATAGCCATAGTTACTACATGCCATGTTCCATGTTAGCATGGAGACAAAAGATGAAGAACACCAAAACTATTTCAAACATTAAATTCCAGTGTGCAAGTATGTAGTCACAGGAATGTAAAGCTCAACTTAAATTTCTGTCATATCTGACGCGAGAAGGAAAACAACTTCAGGAATGACAGATAAGCACTAAACCGACATCAGGTGAAGTATTTGTTGTATGTCACATATGCTGGTTTTAGTCTTCATTCTGCAGGGTCAGTTGAAGTACAGAGGTGTTGAAGGTAGGATCACTAAAATTAGTCTACTCCCCTTTAAACTCCAACCCACAATTGAAGCTTGTCACATCTCTAACTGCCTTAATGTAGAATAATAACCATGTTCGACCATAATACCGTAACTCGGCGTGTTTATTCAACCAGCACAACATGGTTTATGTTTTCATCAAGTCGAGTTTCATTAATTGAAGCACTTGAGTGACAGGGCCTGTCAGGATCTTAACACGGAACTGCAGCTGTTGGCTGGTTTCCAAAACAGACACGCAAAAAAAAAAAAACTCTTGTAAGTGATACCCTCTATTAGGAGTTAAAAAAAAACAACCTCTCTCTCTTTATATTTTTTAGGCCTCGGAGTGAGCTTGCCCTGCAACTGACAGTCAGCAGGAAAACATGGGTGTGGTTAATTTGAGGGCGATAGATCCACACTGTCCTGGTCTGTCTGTGATATCAGTCCTTTCAACTGGTCTAGTTATTAATGCCTGGAAATAGGAAGGAAAGGTAATACTAAATTAAACTTAAAGTTACTGATAATACACCTACTTTCACCAGTGTGTACCCCGGGTGTGTACACTGGTAAACAATAAACCTGAATTTTCCTCAGGCATTTACATTTATTGGACTTTGCGCAGCTCATTCTGTTTTCTGTGGCTTTAAACTATTTTCCACATACTACCAGTACTCCCAAACACCTGCGAACAGACTTTGATGTGGAAAATCAGAGTTCCCCTTCAAGAAAACTGAGGCAGAGCTCTTGAAAACAAATGGCGTATGTCAGAAGTCAAGGATAAACTCAGTGCTCTTTACATTAAGATGTGAGAACATTAACTCCAGTAGAGGTCAGTACATTTTACAGTCTTCACCTCATTGACAAAACCTGTGATGAGGCATGTACTGGTCTACTTTCCTGAATGAAGAGCTACATGGAAATGAAGACAAAGTGTTCCTATGAGGTAATGTTGGCTGCCGTTCCTCCCCTCCTCTTCCCGATCTCTCTCTCTGCAGTAGCACCGCAGCTCCATCCTTGGTATCAATCACCAGCGGGCAGATAAGCAATCTTACTGTGCAAACAATTAAAGGCTGCTCCTCTGCACTCAAAACTACTCACTCGTGTTGCTGAGTTGAGGATTAACCCAATATGCTTACACATTAACCACGGAGACACACAAACACACAATGGCATTCCTGAGAACTGTGTTGGCTAAACCGAAAGGCAATGAAACGCAGCGTATAGCTACTTGTTGCAAAGATTGTAGTCTGGCTGGTTACCTTTGAACTTGGCTTCTAAGCTGCCAGTTTCAACTTGACATTGTTGCTGGGAACACTGGCATTGTATTACATAGGGGAGATTTGAAATACATTAATAATTAGCTTTTGGACGGAGATATTAACAATTTAAAACAAACATCACCTCCAGTAGAGTGGCTATAATATATATAAATAAATAACAGAGATGCACCGATAGAACGGCCGGTGACCGGAATTGGCCAGTTTTCACGTGCTCGGCCATGACCGGCGACCGGCAGGTCAGTGTGACATATGCCGATTTCATTCCGGTCAACGCTACAATTAACTGACAACATACAGTAAGTTATACGAGTTACACTTCTCTTCCACCGTGTGTCGCGCGTACCCGCTCGCGGTGTGAAGCGCGTGTCCGCGCTCTTCTCGCACGTCGGGAACCTCGTGAATTAACCTGCAACATGTCAGCTGTTTGGAAATTCTTCAGCGTGTATGCAGAAGATAACAAGTTTGCAATAAAAAGTAGGGCGTGGAGGGACGACCCCAAAAACCAAAATCAAATTTTTTTTTGTTGGATATTGGATGTGAAAAGAAGGAAATGGTTCTAACATGGCACTTTAGATGTTTGTGAATTTCCCACACCAGGAGTAATTGATATAGTTTATTCTATAGTTTAGTCTATTTTATACTGATCCATTATCTGTCCAAAAAAATGTCTATGTTCTGTGCAAAATGTTCTATTAAAGAAAAGATAGAAAATAAATATTTGTGTGTGCTGTAAAGTGGTTGGAAAAAAATTAAATCGGAATCAGCTAAAATCTGTATCGGCTGGCCTAACTCAAAGAAAATCGGAAATCTGAATTGGCCTAGAAAGTTGTAATCTGTGCATCTCTAATAAATAATATATATTTGGCTGGTAGATTATGAACACAGTTGTACAATAACGGCTGACTATACCCAGATGAAGAAATACCAGAAGACATGTATGCATTTCTGTGAGCACTTCCCTGTTCTTTGTCAATCAAATGCAAACAGCAGGTGGTCGGGTGACGTGACAGGGAGTGATTCAACCTCCTTATAAAATACAACAACCCTCTTGACAATAAGCAACCATTATTTGCCTTCTTGACCGGCAGCATTGTGCATACAGTTAAAGGGTGTTATGCAACCATCAGGAATTTGGTTGATGTTGAAGACAAATAAGAAAACAATGTGCGGTTGTGAACTTGTTAAGGACTCTTGACTGGCATGCCTTAAAGAGACAGGTCCCTGAAGTAGAAAAAAAAAAAAAGAATATGAGTGGAATGTCTTGAGTGATATGAAAACAACCAGTTTCCTTCACAGCCTTTGGCTGGGCCTCTACAAGGTCTACCTTGAGACGATCTTTCCATTGTGCAAACAAAACAAAAATGGTCACAACCACAAAAAACGAGAATCTACAACTGTAACCACTTCAACCACTTGCAGATAGAGGGATCCTCTGTGTGCTACATAATCCCCACACAGCTGGACTGAAAAGTGCAATAAACATCTGTATGGGGCCAGACACAACTCGGGGACAGCCATAGAGACAGTTGTGGCTAAGCCGTGTTGTGTAACGGATGCTGAAATCCACACAGAAACTCAACATTCACAGCGAGTCATGTTAATAAGTAGGGTGGCAGGAATCAATCCATTTATACAGGCAAACATCAGCCCACACATATTGGTATTTAATAACCTGAATATCTACAGATTGTTTTGTCATTCTCTTCTAATGTAGTAATTTACCCAATAAAACAATATTAATGTCTTTTGGCACAAATCTAGGTTAAGTCTCAAGTCATTTCAGAGAAGTCTCAATTCAAGAATCTCCATGCATCTGCCAACTTGAAACGAAAGACATCCGAGACAGGATCTAGGTTATGAGGTCGGGAGCAGACGTTTCCTTTATGTAATAAGAACTTTTTTAATAAGAGACAGCAACTAACACTTCAACATAAAGCTTGTCTTTTAAAGAAATCAATTAGCCTGACTTCATCCCCCCAGATCCAACTAAGTCCCAAGGCCGAGAGTCAATTTCATATAGCTAAATATCACAAGTTTACCTCGATTGGCTTTGCAATCTGTACAGCATACAACAGTTTTTGTGATATGTGAAGTCAAAGTCTTTTACTTTAGGGCTGTGACAATAACCGCATCACCCCAAATACCGGTGAGGACATCATTCATGTTCATGTTCATGGTTATAAAATACCTCACTTACATAGTCTAACTTTGTTTTTATTGTTCTGGGATTTTACAGACACAGAAGTTGAGACAATTTGTTTTGCTTTTTTAAGTCACGTCTTGTCTTTTGGGAGTCAAGTCTCAAATCAACAAAGTCTCGCAGAAGTCAAATCTCAAGTTGTCATTATTTTAACAGGCCTGACTCGAGGCCAAGCCTCTTGTCTCAAATGCATAGCTTTGTTATCAGCGGGGCACATTCGCAAGCAACAAAAACATTTCTACTGAAACCCGGAATGCTGGTGTTTTGGCTTACCTCTAGTACTGGCCCGGCCCCCAAGATGATCTGCTCCACTCCGCTGGCAAAGCCCTTCTGGCTGAGGGCGGTCAGATGATGAATGAGAAAGTTTGTGCTTTGCGTCTTCCCAGAGCCGCTCTCCCCAGATATAACGATGCACTGATTTCTCTCTTTCTGCAGCATGGCGTGGTACGCCACATCCGCCACGGCGTAAATATGTGGCTCCAAATCACCCAGTGTATGATTATCATACATCTTCACATACTTGGGGTTGTAGATGGGCAGGAACTTAAAGGGGTTAATGACGATGAGGATGCTTCCGACGTACGTGTAGATCTTTTCCTGGCGGAAGCGCGAGCGCAGGTTGTCCAGCAGCGAGCGCTCGTTGAGCTCCGGCAGGCGGCATAGATCGGCCTGGTCGCCCTGAGCCTCGGGCTGTGGCAGTAGTCCACGTTCCACCATGCGCCTGCGCTCCTCTGTGACCTGCAGCCACATCTGGAGGCTGCCGCCATAGTGAATCGAGCCGTCTAGGTTCTTCTGCCTTAGGAGGAAGCGGTAATCCTCGCCGCCAGACAGCGGGCGGTGCTCTAGTGCCACCCGGGGCCAGAGCATCATCCTCTGCACGGGACAGTCGCAGGGGTTCAGGATCCATTCTTCCCCACCGAACTCCTTCACCTCAGCCAGAACATAACACCTGGTGCGGTCCAGCTGCAGGCGTTCAATTACACGTTCGATGGCCTCAGCGGCTGTGGTGGTCTTGCGGGCACTGATCGGGCAGTAGATGGTGCCCTCGGCCAGGGCGCCTGGGTAGATGCGCACGGTGAACTCGGAGTTCTCGAAGCGCGGCCGCCGGCCCAGGGTGCCCATGCCACCAACGCCATCGCGAGCACTCATGGCAGAGCAGGAGTTCCCATTAGCAGCAGCCCGGCACTGGCTCGTCCTTCACTGGGCTGGAGAAAGGCCACCGATTCAAGACATTACCACTGTGAAGCAGAAGACAAAAGATTGATTAATGCCCTGAAGATTTAGGATTGGTCTAAAACTAAAAATGTCACTTGCTTTTTAAGCTTACACAACTAATGAAATAAAACAGCAAAGCATTAGCAGGAATGATACGGTATGATGCTGCAATGAAAGCAGACTTCTACCAACTGTTGCACTGATCTAAAACCAGACCACAGCCCACTGCAGATTACGAAATTTGTCAGATTATGTCACAAAGACTTCATGTGCTCATTATGTAATCTACTCAAGGGACAAATTATTTTGCTGGAGCCCCGACACGCATACTCATAAAGGATGAAGGATAAGTCATCAGGATCTACGGGATTACCATTAACACACATACACGCTCCCAAGCACACACACATAAGCTCTCGCCAACGCCGGACACCAGCAGCTGCCACCCTCTTTACTGAAGACACAATCTCGCCATTCACAAGTTCCCTCTTTAATACACAGCAGAGGGACATCATGGGGGGGAGAGGAGGCCACAGAGAGAGAGAAAGAGACGAGTGACTGAGCTGCTGACAAAAACTCTCTGCTGCTCTGAGATTTCTTCGCGATCATCAGGATTTTGGACAGTTCTGTAGCACAAACATTTAATAAACTATATCTGAATATGTGTCAATGAACCTAAAGTGAGTTTTGAGGAATATTCATGCAAAATATGCAAAGGCAAAATGTTGTTAAAACAATGATAACCGGGCGCCCGCACAGCTCAGAGCGGGTGCCCATATGTAGAGGTTTACTCCTCGACGCAGTGGGCCCGGGTTCGACTCTGACCTGCGGCCCTTTGCTGCATGTCATTCCCCCTCTCTCTCACCTTTCATGTCTTCATCTGTCATGTCAAAAATAAAAGCTGAAAATGCCCACAAAAAAAATTCTATTTAAAAAGGTCCCATGACATGGTGCTCTTTGGATGCTTTTATATAGGCCTTAGTGGTCCCCTAATACTGGATCTGAAGTCTCTTTCCCTGAAATTCAGTCTTGGTGCAGAATTACAGCCACTAGAGCCAGTCCCACAATGAGCTTTCCTTAGTATGTGCCATTTCTGTGTCTGTAGCTATTGAGGAGGAGAGAGGGGGGGGGGGCTGTGGCCTTGACCAACTGCCACTTTGCTAGTTTGAAAGCCAGGATGTCTCTCTCTCATGGGTGTGCCAAATTCTCTGGGCGGGCAGAGCAGAGAAGGGGGAGGTAACCTTGCTCCTTATGACCTCATAAGGAGCAAGATTCCAGATCGGCTCATCTGAGCAGAGCAGGATACCCAGGGCTCGGTTTACACCTATCGCCATTTCTAGCCACTGGGGGACCATAGGCAGGCTGGGGGAACGCATATTAATGTTAAAAAAAAAAACTCATAAAGTGAAATTTTTATGCCATGGGACCTTTAAAACAAAACAAACAATGATAACCAATATATTCAGCATTGCATGGGATGGAGGTGGAGGTTAGGGGGCCGTACAAGTTTCATGTACCCTATGTGCACTGCGTGTGCATAACTGTAAATAATTAGCCTTCAAACCAAACGTAATCATGGCTCTTACAAAGGGAGTTGTTTGAAATGTATACTATGGAGAACACATAGCAAGCTCTGGTCATTCGTGAGTAAACTCCCATGTTACTTTACATTCACATTTGATGGGTTTAATACTGATAAAGCAGAAATAACAAGGCATTTTTGGGGTTTATTTCAGCCAAAGAGTCAGTTTAACCACAGATGAAGCCTACATTGCAATAGCCGATGTATTCCTCCTTACCCAGATGGCATTACAATCTTATGTGTGTATCAGTCTGAAATGTTAAATGCATTCCATGAGTTGTTACGCGACGCGCTGTAATTTGTCTTTATGTTGTACCCACTTTCTTTCCACTCGTCTCAGTGACTTCTACTTTAGATGCTGCTTTTCAAAGCAGTGGGATGAGCTTCAACTTGTTGCTATCAGTTGTGGCTTTTTCGTATAGGTAGAAAAAGGAATGATGACGTACTGAGTTACTTGTGTGAAGTTGCCCCTATTAATCAGTGAGTAACGTGTTGTGGCTGCATTGTATTCTGGTCTATAAAGAGCTAGAATTTGTGCATAAATGACTAGTATATTGTATCTTCTAAAATTGATTTTTCCTGATGAGTATCCAAAAAAAAAAGGATGAAAAATGCCTGGTTAAATTTCCCACAGCACAAGGTAGTGTCTTCAAAAGTACCGATTTGTCCAGGCAACCGTCCAAAACCCAGAGATATTCAGTTTACGAGCATGTAGTACGACAAAGAAAAGGATCAAACGCCCACATTTAAGAATGGAACCAGCAAATGTTTGGCAGTTTCACTTTCTAGTTCACCTTATACCTGTCTTAGGCCTTTAAAAGTCTTATTTTATCCGTCTCTGTGTCCTTAATCTACACATCTTTATATTAATGAAACCTAAGCGGCCTGCTGCCTTTTTCTTTCTGAATTGGAGTAATAAAAACGTAATATACTCAACATACATCACTGCTACACATGAATGAGGTACAAAAGTGACTGAAGCATACCAACCTTCCAAACTGTCTGTTAAAGAGTGTAGCCAAACTTTTACTTTTCCGTATTTTATTTGGCAAAGTTTGTATTTGAGTGAGTAGTTGTGACTGCTAATAGCATATTGCAGCTTGTACATTATATGCATTTATATAATAATAATAATAATAATAATAATAATAATAATAATAATTAACAAGCCTTTGTCTTTACAGCCATCATTCTTATCTTCAAAATCAGGATGCACGAAGAACAAAAAGTATATTCCTCACCTACTTTCAAACGGTATGTGCAGCATGACCACAGCAACAACAACAAAAAGTAAAAACAGGAACTGGAACACGGACATGTACAGTTGGTGTGCAGAGTGGAGTACACAGGGCTTCTGCACACCGGGTCATTTCCTGTCGCCCCATATACAACCTCTGATGCCATGTGTTGCCTCAGCAACTATGATAATGACCACGAGGCGCACAAACACATACACACAGAACCTCTCCTCTTTCCAAATACAGGCACACGCCCATATGAGACAAAACACACACATCACCTTTTTAACCTCAGACAAAGCATCCAATTCAACTGTATTAGGCCAAATCCATACACACACAGCCACTGACTTGACTGTGATGACTGTAGGTATGAGAGTGTGTTTTGTGCACTGAGTTAGGGCCCAGCGCCTGGAACAGATGGTCAGCTCGCTGCTTAAAGGATAGCGGGGATTTAGGGTTGTGGCAGTGCTGGACAGCACAGGGCCATGCTGGCTGCTTCTCCGTTTACCATCACACGAGCACAACCAACTCATGGACAACTCTTCCGGGAAAACACTGGCAAAACTTGGTAATCACAGAACATCTCCCAATATTGCCATTGCTGTTTTTTTGGGGGGGGGGGAGTGTTCCCTTTATTCGATAGTGACAGTGGAAAGACAGGAAAGGGGGAGAGAAAGAGAGGGGATGGGCGCCCAGATAGCTCAGTTGGTAGAGCGGGCACCCATATGTAGAGGTTAACTCCTCGACGCAGCGGGCCGCGGGTTCGACTCTGACCTGCAGCACTTTGCTGCATGTCATTCCCCCCTCTCTCTCTCTCTCTCTCTCTCCCCCCTTTCCTTTCTTCAGCTGTCCGGTCAATAAAGGCCTAAAAATGCCCCAAAAAATAATCTTTTTAAAAAAAAAAAATTGTTTAAAGAGAGAGGGGATGAGACGCAGCAAAGGGTTGGATTCAAACCCAGGCCGCTCAGCGTACATGGGGCGCATGCTCTTATTGGGTGAGCTAGAGGCCGCCCCGCTTTTGATAGATTTACAGACAACATTAACAACAGAATGGACCATGGTGGCATGATGGAAATCCTGCTCAGATTGGGGGATGGGATGATGTGATGTAAAGGTATACGGGGTCACATTTTAAGCCATTTGCTTCATCGACTGTCAGACACATTAATGATCAATAATGACTCAATCATTTAAAATAAACCAGCAAATTATTTGAATAATAAAGTCAATTTGAAAAGTACTAACGCTGCTCTTGCTCAATCAGCCTGGTATTATTCAGCAAATTCTCCAGACAACATTTAAAAGATTAAACATAATCATTCTGCACAAATTACAGGCTTCTTTCAAAGAGATAAATGAGATGAGACTAAACATCCAGAGCACTAAAAGCCTCAACAATTCCGGTATCAACAACATGTTACATGCTGTAACCTACGAATACAGATTACCTGATAGTGATAAAAAAAAAGGGCTGCTCTGGTCTTCTGACAGACAATCAGACCAGTTTTACCTCTTTATATTTAATCCTTGTTGATAAATAGTTGGCATTGCAGTTTTGAAAGGGATAATATTACAAGGTAACAGGTGTTTACGTCATTCTAATCAGAAGATAGCACAAGTTAAAGGTCCCATGGTATTAAAATTTCACTTTATGAGGTTTTTTAACATTAATATGAGTTCCCCCAGCCTGCCTATGGTCCCCCAATGGCTAGAAATGGCGAGAGGTGTAAACCGAGCCCTGGGTATCCTGCTCTGCCTTTGAGAAAATGAAAGCTCAGATGGGCCGATCTGGAATCTTCTCCTTATGAGGTCATAAGGAGGAAGGTTACCTCCCCTTTCTCTGCTTTGCCCGCCCAGAGAATTTGGCCCACCCATGAGAGAGACATGATGGCTTTCAAACGAGCAAAGTGGCAGTTGGTCAAGGCCACACCCCCACGCCCCCCACCCTCTCCTACTCAATAGCTACAGACACATAAATGGCACATACTAAGGAAAGCTCATTGTGGGACTGGCTCTAGTGGCTGTAATTCTGCACCAAGGCTGAATTTCGGGAATAAGACTTCAGATACAGTATTAGGGGACCACTAAGGCCGATATAAAAGCATCCAAAGAGCAGCATGTCATGGGACCTTTAAAGAAAATGCAGAGGTTTTCATTATATTTTAATTCATTTTAACAAGACTGTGGTGACTTTTAGAAACCGATATAGTGGTGGCCATAGTAGTAGTGGTGAGGTAGCTGTAATGACAGGAGAGAGGCGAAACCGATTCCATTAGGAAACTACAGGGTTTTTATTTCACTTACACTCTCTGGATCTTAAATTTGAAAGCAAAAGAGTTCACATTTACAGATTACAAGCTCCTTTTTGCTCTGAATTTGGAAAAAGTGAAATATTGGTGCCTGGGTTAAAAAAATGCAAACATTGTATAGAATTGTAAAAAAAGAATTTTGGGACTGAAACCACCCGCACAAATTCATTCGTCCAAGGGATGCACACAAATGTCTTTGTGAATGTTACTCATGTGTCCAAGAATAAAAGATAACAAATATTAATTCTTCAGGCCTACACCAGCACATCATTGTTCTCCAGACTGCAAAAAAAAAAAAAAAAATAACTGCATGTGAAAGGACAACTGTGATACTAAAAACTTTTAAACTCAGTAATCACAATTGTTGCAGTTTTTAAACTAAGTCATCTGACACACGACCTCAAAGTAGCAAACATACAGCGACAAAGCAAGCAAAGAAGAAAAATGTTTTAGGCATGATGTCACTTCACCTGAGAGCTGTGCATGTGTGTCTGCACGTTAACATGAAATTAAAAAAGCTTTGTTGTAGACACGCTCGAGGTTTGTGCCCTGGAGGCAGTAACAAAGCAGACAGGGGAAAGCTGGAGGCAACCTACCCACTGCACGCCCTCTTCTTCATCTCTGTCCAGCTTTAAACGCCATTTAAAAACACACTCAGCTGCATTTCCTTTCCCTGCTCCCTTGTGTCACACACACACACACACACACACACACACACACACACACACACACACACACACTCTAAAGAAACGGCTGGCGAAATTCAGAAGTTCGCGAAAAGGTTGGTTATCTATCTCGTGAACACCTTTACACAATCACACATTAAAAAGTGCTATAAAAATGTTTTATATTCTGAATACAATGTTGTCAGTGTGTTAATGTTGGAGTCCCGACCCGACTCTTAGCAAACAAGCGATCGTGCCCTCTTTAGAAAGTTAAACTAGTCGCAAGTTTGCGATAAAATGCAGTTGGGTTGTCGAGGTCAAAACACTATATGTAGCAGCTGTGAATCAAATAAATGTATTATAAATAATGTTATGTCATTTTTTTTTACTCTTACACTGAATGTTTGCTGCTTCAATCCAGATGAGTAGCCTATTGAAAAGTTTTTTCCGCGACTGAAAAAGGCACGCGTTGAGGATGAGGACCAGCCTGAACCGGAGGTATCAGTCTGAAACGGAGCTCAACAGTCCGACCAGCGGAATTAGTTATGGTTTTAATTTGTTTACAGTATTTTCAGGCTTCAACCAGTGAAAGACAGGTTCAGGGAGAGAGAGAGAGAGATATATTTGTTAGGCACTGAAGTAGGAGAGGAGGACAGCATCCAACTGCGTGTTGTTAAGAAAATAATTCCCTCCCCCTTCCCACCCACCCACCCACCCACCCATTGCTTTCTAATCTATGGGAAACACTGAAGAACATGAACCAGAAAGAGATCTGGCTACATCACCTGAATGCTCAGAGATTAGGAATCACAGTCAAGTTATCTGACCTGGAATCTGTTTCAGGGGACCAGCCGACTAGAACAGACCCAATCTCAACTACGAATTCCACAAACAGAAAAGCTGGAAATCAACACAAAACTAATTCTGAACACGTAAAACAACAAACCACACGTGTTCTTGCTTTTGAGTTAAACCTAGGTCAGATGTTATCAGAGTTCACTAAAGTCAAGAGTTAGCCTACGTTGGAACTTATCTGCACTTGGATGGGCGGCTTACAACAACCTGGAGCATGAGCGAAACATGGAAACAGTGGTGTGTTGTATTGGGGTCCAGCTCACTTCTCAAATGCAGTGGATTTAATAAAGCAAAATGCATTCAACAGGTGGACAGATTTTCAAACTGTATTACATCAACACATCTGGGTGGAGCCCTATTGGTTTTTTAAAAATCAACAACTGCATATTTATCCATCTTTTTTTGCCTGAAAATGTGACTAATTAGAAGAAGTTTACACTAAGGATCCACCGGTACTGGTTTTTCATTAACTACTACCGATTAGTAGTAGTTAATGAAACCAATAACCGGTATTTGGAACCCAGTGTTTCCCTTCAGTGTATTGCAAGCCTGGTACCCCACCAGGCCTAAGCAACTGGGAAATATTTTTTAATGTGCGTTTTAAGACGTTTTTTCAACTACATTTGCAGTGGGGCAGTTCGGTTGGAAACTTAGACCTAGGGATATTTTCAAATCTCCAGTTAGCGATAACAGAATCATGGACGGAATTGCGAAATTGCGAATTTAAAAAAGCTATAAGACCCTACTTTAAGTCCGTGCTAAGAGCAGAAACTACTGGGCTCTACATGAACGCTGCAATCAGTCTGGGACTGGCCCTAGCCGGGCACTCGTCAAAAAAATAAAAATAAAAATAAATAAATAACACACTTGCCACCGGGCTTAACAACTTTTCTGGGGGAAACCCTGGAACCGATATGCACTTAACAGTGAAAATGAAAATCTTTAAGTCAAAATTAAGATTTTGGAACGTTACAAACTCCAACACAAAACCTTGTTTAAATGCTTTAAGTAATTATTTAATAAATTAGACTCTTTCAACATAATACACAGTAAAAGACAGTCGGATGGTGTTGTGGGACATTAAGTCAGACTCAGTGGTGAGTGAAACCGAAGCAGAGGGACAGACACGGAGCTGTAGCCGAGCCAAAGTAGCGCACGGTTTTAATTAATTAACTTTATCGGTTATCGGGCAAATAAAACGCCGATACAGATAATCTGCAAACTGACAAAAAAAAAACGATAATCTGTTTATACTCTCTGTATTCTGAACATTGCCTGTTTGGAGGTTCCGTCTGACAGGAAACCGAGGAGAGTTTCACCATGTGAGTCAGCCTCTTCAATGGCTGCCATTGTTGCATAGGAATAAAGGATCAAGTTTGGTCAGCTTTCTACGATGAGACGTCATCCTTACGAAAAGCTGTGTGTGTGTGTGTGTGTGTGTGTGTGTGTGTGTGTGTGTGTGTGTGTGTGTGTGTGTGTGTGTGTGTGTGTGTGTGTGTGTGTGTGTGTCATCAGGGCTAAGCTTGTGTATTCAGGGTTAATAATGTTGTGGTGGCTCTTTACTCTACCTTTAGCCACTGGGAATCTGTATGCACGTTACACCAAGGCGTGCAAGTTGGCACTGGATTGTGAACTTTCATATCTCGTGTGCACGTTTTTTTATGGGTTCACTGGAAAATCTGACAGCTCTGTGGTGCCAAACGCTACTATGTTTATTAGCTCCATGTCACAGGATCGCAACGATAGTTTCTTACTGTTGTACATTTGGTTTCCATCAGTTATAGAAAGGAGTTTGCAATCAAGCGTTGCTATAGCCAAGATCTTTGACCTAAAGGGGCCAGGGTAAAGGCTGATAACAATTATCTTCTTATACTGATACTATCTGCACACTGCGTAACATTATGTGAAATTCCCAAGTGACTGGCTAAACCCTTTTAGTAATGTTTGCTATTTAAGCCAAAGTCCATATTTGTCCAATACTTGATACCATTTTGTTTTATTACTGGGAAACAAAGACAGTCAAACCTCTTGTGAAAGCAGATACTGTCAATAATTCCATTGGTATAAATATCAATGGTATTCTAGCAATGTCATTTGGATGCTCCATTTATGAACCCAAATCAATGCATCCTTCATCTGCCGGTCAGCAGAGCTACAGGCCACTAGAGGTTTCACTGGGCGTGCTCATAAAGAATCACATAAAGACATGTGTCATCTTGTATTTACTAGTTGTATTGCCATTTTAGGACATGTTTGGCTATAATAATTCTACTACTTCCTAAATATTGTGTAATTTGTGCAGAAAAATAATTTGTTAGATTTTGTTGTTGATAAGTACTATAAAACGATGACGGTGAAGCACGATTCAATATTGTACAGGTACATTTGCAGTCATGAAATCAATTTGATATTTATTTCACATGATGGGAATACCTTTTTTATTTGGAAAGTGCTTTGTAATACTCTGTAACAAAAAGGGTGTGCTTAGTTTATTGGTGTCTGCCTGTCTCACATGTGTCAAGGAAGATGCTAATTAGGGCAGTGCATTACAGCCCAAATAAGACACCGATAAGGCACAGAGAGCCATTATGCAGTATACATACCACACAGAAACTCATTTCTCTGCTTTTAATAGGTCTACACTGCCTTCAAAAACAGGCCCAACCCCCCCTCACTGTTACAGAGGAAATTGCACTTCAGACATAGAACACATGAAGTACGAGCAGTCATAAATCCAACTGAAAGAAAAAAAAGGGATAGGCATGAGCTGCTAAGAATAAGACTGTACTTTGATTGACATAATGAAGATATACTGAAAGTGTTACAAAGAAGAAGAAAAAAATGACGCTTGCAGCATCAAAGTAAAGAACTTCCACATACTGTAGTGTAATACTGTGTTGTGTACGGAGCCTAAGAAGGCATGTTGAGAGCAGGCATTTAAAGCCAGGCAGACACCGTACAGATTGAGCCCGATTTTAGACTTGGGTTGAATTTCTGCCAGATTCGGTTGTTGTTTGATGCGTCCTCTGACGAGCAACACCTAATTGATTGCTATTGATTTAATAAATTAGAAACTTTCAACATAACTTTTCAATATAATACATACTAAGCCTGATTAGTTGCCTTAAATAGGACATGTCATAAATTTTGGTTGGCTGTCTGCAGTCTGAGCAGTTCAGTCGTCTTGATTTACCTACTGAAAGCTTTCCAAATATCCATTATAAACTGGTGTGGGTTTGTTTTAATATTACTGGAGTCGTATTTTACATGTTGTGGCTCAAACTGTAGTCTTAACTGAGACTAAGCAGAGATATACATCTGAACATCATTGCAAAACAGACCCTGTATTGTCTACACCCGGTCAACTGATCTGTACAGTGTGAGCATAAAAGCAGCAGGTTCTGGCCGATTAAAGCATGCATGGGTGAGATAACACAACGTACAAGATTATTAAACAAGTGCTAATTCACAATAGCTACTACCACGTAAGCAATATAAGTCAATACCACAATACGGGGGTGGTCATTGACCTATATTTAGGTCTGGGTTGTCATTCAACTTCAAAAGCATCAAATGGAGATTTCGATTCAGGAACAAACTACTACTACTACTTTAACTTTTCAAACACTACCTGAAAACTCTAGCATAGATGCAGGTTTTTTTCAACAGAATTTTCAGATTTATCCAACATATAGTGTGGGCATTTCTAGTGCAGAAGAAGAAGCCCTAGCTGTAGTATGAAAGGAATATAGGGGTCAACTGATTGATGAGTGGCAGTGGACGTGCCACACGAGCACCAACATGTCCAACACACACACACACACACACACACACACACACACACACACACACACACACACACACACACACACACACACACACACACACACACACACACACACACAGGTCACCATCGCCTGCACCTAAATGCATCAATGTGTAGCATAACTCTGCCTCTGCAGTGTCCCACAGAAATAGTTCACCTTCAGCCTGGAGCTGTAGCTCACAGAGAACGGCCTTGACCTCTTCACGCACAGACCTTCAATTCTACGGCTTGTTTGGACCTGTGTGGAGTTAAGGCGGATTTATGCTTCTGCGGGAGCTTTACGCTTACGCAGAGCTTTCGTCGCAGCCTACGTTAAGAGGCCTGAGGTTTATACTTGTGCGCTTGTGTCTGTGTCGTTGTAGCGTATCTCTTTAAGAGAGTAGCAGGGCTGACGTGTGTGTGTGTGTGCGCGTGGGGAGTGTGTGGTCGAGCGAGTGAGAGAGTGATGGCGATGGGCTTCGAAGAGAGTACCGACTTTAGAGGCATAGTGGGAGAAACTAAGTATCTCCCCTGTGCTTTCTGACCGCGGTCGGAAAAAGCTGTAGCAGGAAAAGGTAACCCACTTCTTGATTTCATGTTGTTTACAGAGAAGGAGAACCCGGAAATAAGTAGGGGGAAATGCGACGCTACCAAGCCACAGCCAAGCGGACCAATCACAGTCGTTGCTGTCTGCATCGCCGTGTCGTGTAGTTAAATTTTTTTAAGAGGTGCATGTCAGGCTACGGCGTAGGGTCTGTATCTCCACGTACCTACGTACGTACGTAACCACGGCGTCGATCTAATGCGGGAGCATAAACTGGCCTTTATATGATGACACTAGCGGAAACAGAAAGCTGCAATCAACTAGTTCGCTAGTTAGTTCTAATTAATCATCAACAATTTTCATAGTTTGAGTCACTTATCAAGGAAACAGGCCTTCGCAGGTTACAGTTTGCTAATCTAGGCCAGTGGAATCACAGCCAGTCCTACAGTTTATCTAACAAGGTGCTGTTTTTACACAATTTCCCCTTACAGAAGTGTACAGACCATTATTGGATCATACCAATAAGGCCGCTTCAAAGTAAATGGTTGACAAAGGTTAACTTTTTTGCTACACTGTGTGGTAAAGTGACTGTGACATGAGGGTATGGCACAGCAGCCAAATGTTACTTTTCCCTGTATTTAACTCACTGGTGAATAACCATGTTTGACGCTAATTTGGGTCAATGGAAAACGAGGAGTGCAGGATGCCAACGCTGCAGTCAGCATCTTTAACATTTCGGTTTGAGGGTTTTGTCAAAATTGCAGTTAATACATGCAAATGCTTCCTCAAAGCCCAAATGTGTAGACTGTGCTCACTGCTCCAGAACCTGGACTTTCTTTTAGCACCAGTAGCTTTGCCAACACAGGAAAGATTTCTCAGAGCAGCTTATTAGTGCTTATTTGTCTTGTAAAATACTAGATACTTTCACCTCTTCAAGCCCTTTAACAGTTTTTCAAATTTAACAATCTGAAAAGCATGACTCACTCTCTGTTTAAAAATGTGCACAACTCGCATCCACACTAAAGGCAGAACCTGTGATGAGGGGTCACATAAATCTGATGCATGTGGATGTTTTCAGATTGATCCTACTAATGTGCCTGGGCTTCTTCTTAGGACAAGCCTAAAACAATTAAAGCAGTAATACCTAAAAAAAATGTAATCAATGAGCCCTTAATATCTAGTTTAGTTTGATTTACCGCTCTGATGAACCATTAAAGAGGAATAAGTCAATGTCAAGTTGAGGAAGTGGATGTGAACAGTATTTCTCCTGAATTTGCTTGTCAATTAAGCCCAGAAGGAAGACTTGTTTGACAGGAACATACATTTTACGACCTCTGTGTTGTGAGCTCACTCACACGGCTCTCAAGTCTCTCTGTAACTACTAATGAGTAGGAAGTGGTGGCCGGGTTGTGGAACATGAGCTCTGACCGAAATATTCAGACAGCCAGCAAAGAGTGAGAAAAGAGGCCGAGACTGAAAGTCTGAATGATACACTGAAGGACACAGACAGACAGACAGACAGACAGACAGACAGACAGACAGACAGACAGACAGACAGACAGACAGACAGACAGAAATGTGGGCTGTGGGAAAGTGTGAACTACTAAGAGCCTACGTGGCTTCAGCATGCAGAGACGTCACTGTGTCTTATGTCCGTAGCAAACACTGTATTGTTTATTCCATAATTTCAGTGACAGTTATTCAATTTAATTTTAATTTGTTATTTAAGCCTTAAATAATAAAGGTTACTGTGAAATTTTAGACATATGCAAGTCAATCATGGGACTGAATAATGATGTGGATAGCTTCACAGCTCATTAAAGCGCTGCTCGCCAGGTGAAAGAGAAAAGAAGCCAGAGAATCAGAAAGGTTTCCTCAGCCTGTGTCATGAAAATCAATTAATAAACTACAACGTGTTCGCCTTTCTGCTGCTGGCATTTTAGGTTTCAGGAAGGGTTACCAAGACACCTGTCAGTGAGGCCAGAGGCCGGCTAGAACAAGTCCATGCTGGAATCACTGTCCAAACCGTAATTAAAAATGACCGAAGGCCTCTTAGGCCTGCTTGTGCACACAGCGGAGGATAACTGTGGCCGGCCATTCTGAATGAAGCACTGGGCCTACACTAACTCCCTCCACATTCCACTGGCTGAACACCCAACAGGTGACACGAAAATATGACACTGGAGGAAGTGCTCTGTGTGTGTGTGTGTGTGTGTGTGTGTGTGTGTGTGTGTGTGTGTGTGTGTGTGTGTGTGTGTGTGTGTGTGTGTGTGTGTGTGTGTGTGTGTGTGTGTGTGTGTGCGTGCCAATTTAAAAGCCCAACTTTGCCGAGAACCTATTATTGTTATAGCCTGAGGTGGATTGTAGCAGAGTGGAGGGAGAAAGCAGAGGAAGGAAATGAATACAGAGTACAGCAACAGTTCCAAGGACAACATTGTAAAAAATAAAATACAATAAAAGAAGAAGAATACATTGCATGCTACTGTGTGATCTGATATCTACAGTCTCGGTTACTTCTGTATCTAGAACTTTTTGTTCCTTTTTTAGCTATATTCACCGACTCAGTATTTTAACATTATAAGCTTTCATGGGGGAAAAGAATATTGTAGCAAATTAAAAAAAGGGAAAGAGACTGAAAGAACACACACACACACACACACACAGTGTGGGGGGGGGGGGCTTCTATGAAAAAGAGCACTAGAAAGTGTGGGAGTAAACAGCACCACTCCTCTGTTGTCGCCATGGAGAATTTCACTTCCTGTGTCCACTCCCAGGACAATGACAGCAGCTTTGGGTGAGACAGGAAGTGTAGCTCAGGGAAGGCTTCAACATAACAACACCATAACAAGACCATCATGGCTTTGGTAATACATTCATATCTCCCCTTCTGCATAAGATGCTTCTAATGTCACATGGATCTTTGAAGTCTCTTTTTAAGTAGGCATCGGATGTTTTTTTATTTTTTTTCCTCGACGAGAAACAATATTACTAGCACCATTTATAAACTTGCAGTCGGATACACAAACCGTGACAAAAGACAAATTGGCATTCAAGATTTCACGTGCAGCCAACTTTGGAGGCAAACAATGGAGTCAAACTTGAGCCACAATTGAAACAGCTGACTACGGCGCCACATACAAATGCGTAAGCATTTCGTCGCAGCACGCTCACGTCTGAGCGTAAACATTAAGGAAACCAAAACCCAAATGGCAGAAACAATACGGGCTGTGGCGAAAAAGTGACAAAGGGGTTGAGAGCGTAAAAAGCGGGTTTTCAGCAATGCGACACAACGAGACATGTGGCCTTTTAGCAGACTCCATAGTGTGCAGAAGACCTTGGTTTTTTTTTTACCACTAATGTTATTTGTTAGAATAAATACCTGCAATTAGTACCCAAAATCCACAAACGCTAACATCCGATAAAAACAGTGACGTTTTCCGGCTGCAATTTGATCTTCAGGTTGGACGACATTTCTTTTGGGGGGGGGGGGGACAGCGGTTTTTCCCGTTTCTGCGGTCCAGACGTAGCAGATCAGACAGCCATGACTGCTGATCCTGAAACACCTGCTTCTAAATCTGTTGCCCGTCTCCAAAATGCGCCTCGGCTGCTGGTCTCTTCTGTCTTTGGTTACTCTGCTCTTTCCCCTTCAACCAGCCTGATCATGTGAGTGAACTAGAGAGTGGGCCAGTGTAAAGTCATAGCCATAAAACTAGGATGAGCTAATGCTTTAATGGTTCACGGTTATCAGGATCCTGTCGTTGTGTCCTTAGGGAAGCGGCTTGTGACAGCAATGAAAGGCCTTAGTACATAATAAAACTACTACATGTAATTACATGTAGCCTAATAATTACAGAAATCAAAAGGGTTTTCCTATTAAATCTAATGAGCATTACAGCAAGAATCCTTTCTCGTTTTCCTATATACTCCACACAGTTTTAATGTTTTTAATAAAGGTATTTCAAGGTGCATTGTGTGTGCAGTTTCTCAACGTGCCTATTTTTGTTTAACTAAGAAACTTCCTGTGTACCCCTTTACTCAACAATAATAATTTATACTTATAATGCTTTAGTGTGGTCTAATTAAGCTACCTTAGCTGGAGAAATTGGTATACCATGTGCTGTATGACTGCTGAACATTGGTGTAAACTGTTGAGTCTGAAACAAGGCCCTTGCTCTTGGACTGACCTCACATTTACATTTTATTGTTTTAGAGAGTGGAAAAATGTGTTTTTCCTTTCAGACTGGAAATATCAATAGGACGCTGCACAGTCTACATTTGGCCGGTGGAATAGGAAAAGTACACCACCCTGCAATAAAAAAAAAGGCAAGCAAATGAAAGGCACGTCATCAACAGCTGTTGTTTTAAAAAGGCATTAAAGTCTGGGTAAAGCAAAATCAGTGATTTCTTTCTAAAATACTTGTTGACAACATGTGAAAAGACTGTAACCTGTGTAGTACTGAATTGTGGAGTTAGACTGTTTTTCACCATTTCTGTGTTCAGGCATTTACAATAAGCACTCAAAGCACAAGAGGTTTTTTGTGATTGTTGCTGGCAAAAATCCTTGATTTTGCACCACGTTTTCTTAAAAAATGCAATGGAATATGCGGGATATTTATGTAAAAATTGCGGGAACTTGCAAAAACTGCGGTTTGATGAAAAAGAGAAAAAAAAAGTAACACCCTGCTTTTCGATGATGTTTGTGTCACGTAATTACGTCACTTCATAAAGTTCCCATGGCAACAGGGGAAAATGGCTGCTCTTGAGTGAAGTAAAAGCAACATTTTTCAACTTTCTGCTAAGATATATGTGACTTTTTTGCAACTAAAATGCAGGGATTATGAAATCAAGCAAGCCCCGCATATTTTGCACGGAAATCGACAATTTATGCGGCGAAAGTGCAGCGTATGTGAAAAAATCCAGCCCCCGCATAAATATGCAGACTTTGGCTGATTATGCATTGAATTATGCGATCGCATAATCGCGTGTTTCTGGAGGGACTGAATAAGGTGTCTGTGAATGGGGTGAATGGTGCCCGTTAGGCCTGCACGATTTTTTAGCTTAGAATTGATATCACGATTCTCTGCCACGATTTTTTTCTCACAAAGTGTAATGTGTATTGCACACATGAACCATGGCAAAACAAATTGGCAGCACCAAACAGATTTATTTTTTTTGGCACCTATAGCACATAGGTGCTATAGGTGAAACAGAGAGGCTTCAATGAAGAAAGAAAATAGAGTAAGTACTGGCCATTTAAGTACTACCAAAAATAGTGACATATAACACATTGAACTAAAAATATGGCCCTGATACAGGCTTTATCTGAACTCCTTGAACATGTCTTTACATAATTAAAATATTATATTCAATAAATGAATTGGAGGAAAAGAAGAAAAAAAAAAAAATCATGAACAGGGGGAATAGAGATCGCGATTTTATAACCATTTATTGTGCAGGCCTAGTGCCTGTAGTGTGTTAAGTGCTTTGAGTGGTCGAGCGCTACATAAATGCAGTCCATATACTAAAAAGTTTAGTAACAATTAACCAAATTGGTCAAAATGTAGGCGCGAAGTGTTAAAAAAAAAAAAAATAAAAAAAAAAAAAAAAAAAAAAAAAAAAAAAAAAAAAAATAAAAAAAAAAATATTATTATTTTATCCCCAAAAGCAGTTGGCGAGGGGGTAGGGGGGGGGGGGGGGAAAAAAAAAAAAAAAAAAAAAAAAAAAAAAAAAAAGGGGGGGGGGGGGGGGGGGCGGGGCCCCCCCCCCCCCCCCCCCCCCCCCCCCCCCCCCCGGGCGCCCCCGGCCCCCCCCCCCCCCCCCCCCCCCCCCCCCCCCCCCCCCCCCGCCCCCCCGCCCCCCCCCCCCCCCCCCCCCCCCCCCCCCCCCCCCCCCCCCCCCCCCCCCCCGCCCCCCCCCCCCCCCCCCCCCCCCCCCCCCCCCCTCCCCCTTTCCCCCCCCCTCTTTCTTTTTTTTTTTTTTTTTTTTTTTCCCCCCCCCCCCCCCCCTCTTCCCTTTTCTTTTTTCTTCTTTTTCTCTTCTCTCTGTGTTTTTTCCCTTTTTTTTTTTTCCCTTTTTTTTTTTCTCACCCCCCTTTCATCACTCAAAAAAATCCCCGAACAAAATTCTCAATATGAATAAAAGTTATTCGTCGGATTATATGAGACAGGCTTTTTTCATTAATTCAACTTTCTTTAATGAATATAACTCGTCAGTTTCGTCAACATAAATACATATATAGGCAGCAAGGTACTTAATTAGGGCATAAATTATTGATGAAATAATAATCTTGCCTTTAGGCTTAGAGCAACATTATGCTACGACAGAAACAAAGCTCTGGAGCACGATTCTGAAAATGTAACGATTCAATATCGATTTTTAGTAGAGATTAGGGCTGGGCGATATATCGATATAAACAAATATATCGATATATTTTTAAATGAGATATGGAATTAGACCATATCGCATATATCGATATAGTTCAAATGTGATCCTTGCTCCCATAGATATGTCGCCGTGAGGTTCTAAACATACGTCAAAACCCGCCGCCATCTTGGAACAGGGGTCCGAAGCATTCAGATAAACGCTAAAGATGCCGGACTTTTGTACTGCTTAATTATGTTCGATAGAGGAAATGAAAAGAACAAACAGCATGGATAACATTTAACAGGTGACAATGTGTTTTATGATTATATATGCCGCCGACCAGCAATCTGAGCTCCGGCGGCCGGGAGGCGGAGAGCCCCGTGGCCGCGCGCGTCTCTTCCTCCGGGCAAAAACACAGCTTCGCCTACGCTGCGCGCGGTCCCCGCTGATCCAGATCCGGACCAGCCAAAGACAAAGTGGTGGGTCGGTAGGATCTTACGTAGTCCAGGACGAACTGTATGTCGATATCGGGCGGAAAGTTCCACTAAGTTTGCGCGGCGGCGAAGCGGACGGAAAGCTACAGCGGGGCGGCAGCGACCGTATGCGGCTGCAGGATCTGGGGCTCAGTGCCCGTTAAAATTACATGTAACGCTTAAATACATACAGAAATAAATAGTGGAGGAATGAGCCTGGACATTTCAGTCTGTTTAAACTTCACCTTGAAGCAGAAACTCTTAGTTCAGAAGGGTGAAGTTTCCGTTTGGACTCAGATCTGTGAACCGATCATAATAAATTTCTTTGTTTTGTAGTCGATAGTTCATCTTTTAGTTTACTTAAGTGGAAGCAGTATCAAGTGGAAGAATGGGACTATAACCCTTGCGGGCGCATGAGGCATTACATTTTGAACAAAGTAGATTATATTAATATCAAAAGCTTAATTGACCTTTGGAACGAATCACAAATAGCCTATGGAGCTTTGATTTCAAAAAGTTACTCCTGTTATACAGTATTTAGGTTTACATTTTATTGTTATTTGAACAGCTGAGCATTTAATCATGAACCAGGTGAAGAAACCGGTTTATTATTTATTTGATTTTGCAACTGTTTCTATGAAACTATACTCGTGACATGTCATATTTGATTTGGGCTTTGACTGAACATTTGCTCTCACTGCAGAAAAAATATCGCGATATATATCGTATATCGATATTCAGCCAAAATATATCGGGATATGACTTTTGGTCCATATCGCGCCCGCCCTAGTAGAGATGCACCGATTTTCTTTGAGTTAGGCCAGCCGATACCGATTTTAGCCGATTCTGATTTCATTTTTTGTAACCACTTTACAGCACGCACAAATATTTATTTTCTATCTTTTCTTTAATAGAACATTTTGCACAGAACATAGAACATTTTTGGAACAGATAATGGATCACTATAAAATAGAACTATATGAATTACTCCTGGTGTGGGAAATTCACACACATCTAAAGTGCCATGTTAGAACCATTTCCTTCTTTTCACATCCAATATCCAACAAAAAACAAATGTGATTTTGGTTTTTGGGGTCGTCCCTCCACGCCCTACTTTTTCCTTGCAGGTATTGCATATTGCAAACTTGTTATCTTCTGCACACACACGCTGAAGAATTTCCAAACAGCTGACATGTTGCAGGTTAATTCACGAGGTTCCCGACATGTCCGAGAAGAGCGCGGAAACGCGCATCACACCAATGCGTGGCATCACGCGGAAAAGTTGAGAGAGGGAAAAAAAAAAAAGAGACTGTGCTGTCGCGTCCATGTGTGCATGCGTTCTGCCGGTCATGGCCGAGCACGTGAAAACCGGCCAATTCCAGTCACCGGCCGGTCTATCGGTGCATCTCAAATTTTTAGGCTCACGATTAGATTCAAAAATCTATTTTTGATTCAAAAACGATTTTCGATTCAAAAAAATGATTCACAGTATGTAAATGTAGTTACTGTAGTTATCATTTTTTTTTAATGTGAATAGATTTTTGGAATTCTATGAATTGGTAGAGCTTGAATCGCAATTCGAATATAAATCGCTATTTCTTTATTTTTTTTTTATTTTTTTACACACACCACTACTATGTAGCCACCACTGGAATCAAATAATTATACAAATAGTATAATACTCATAATATTAGTGTAGCCTAATGTTTATCTGCAACTGTGCAGAAATAGTGGGTTTAAACAAAATGAATAGACATGCAAAATAAAAAACCTGCGCAGCAATCGAAGTTTGACTTAAAATTTGAATGTCAATGTTATGAATGAAACTGAACTATTGGGAACAGCCCCAATACATACACACAATGGGATAGGTAACAGGGATTGGGAGGTTGTCTGCAAACACTCGAGACTATGAGAGGCTGCCAAGTGCCAAAAGGACTCATCACGATTTTTATAGCTGAGTGGAGATGTGCAGTAATGACTGTAGCTGCTCACACAGCACAGTGCCAAGATGCCTCCAACCTCACAGCGATGAACACACATGTCCTCTAATGTGCACCGAGAGATCAACACAGTTTCTTATTTTGAATACCTGTGACTAGGTCAAGCATAAACACGGACAAAAGACATGAAAGGAGCTGCTTTTCAACCTTAGGGTACGTCCACGGACTCGTCATCTTCACGGCCAATTAGCTGCGGTGAATTTGATCAAAATAGCTGCCAAAAGGTTTCTTTTGTGAAGCGTTGCGTAACGATACAGAGGGAAAATGTCTTCCTTCGGGCCATTTGACACCTACATCGAGAGCAATTTCAAAGACATCACCACGAATCACGGAACACATGAGTGAGCACCAGTGATCAAAAGGGAAATGTTAAAATGCCATACGACACATTTCGGCAACGCAAAAGTACACTCATGGACATGTTTGCAAGTCAGTGTGTATTATCTGTTTGTCAAACAAGCCCACCACAGAAAATCTGACATCCTGATGCAGAAAATGTCCATGGGAACAAATCAAATTAATAAATTCAGCGCATTCTGAGTGCACTTTTGTTTCCAGGTCATTTGTTTCTATTGAATGATACCTTGAAACTAGAATGGCACTCGGAGAGCACAGACCTCCGCCAAGGCCAATGGTGCATTCACATGCTCCTTGGACGGTCCCCTTTCCCCCGAGTTGGGAAGTAGTTCTTCTGACTTCGGTATGTTCATGAGCTTTTAGTCGTAATGTGGGAACAACATGGACGCTAAAAAGAAGATGTGTTGCATATTATAGCTCAGAGTGTTTAGACAACACACCATTTCCAGCATTGGCGTGACAATGAACAGCAAAGTAAAAACAGCTCAGGTGAGCCATGAAATTTGTGTTCCGACACCATACGAAAGCAGCACAAATGTTAACGAAAAGTGGAAAAATAATTTGTTTATCCGTTATGACTTGTTCTGTCCATTAAATCTATTGATGTTTCAATTAGAGAATAAAAGTAACTCAAATCCAAAATCGTTTAGGCAACAGTAACAGTGTGCGCCTCCACCGGCTGATAGTAATGACATGTCATCATGTCTAACTCGGGGTCTGGATGTTAAGCATAATTTTAAGCACATCTGTTTAGCGTATTAGGAAAAAAACATGACCTGTAATTACAGGGCAGCGTTACAGTGGCTCTCGCTGAGGATGGGGGACGACTGCTGTCTTTCTGCCTTCGGCAGACCGCAGGCTTTGTGAAATCTGAGCCCGGAGGTGCAGTCAGAGCCGCAGTCGACAGGGAGACAGTAAAGAGCCGCGGCGTGATGATAACGCAAGTTGCGTTTTCAGGCTTCGAGGAGATGATGGAAGATGTTGGCGAGAATCTGCGGAGAGGCTTCATATAATGTTATGACCTCATGGTTTACTGCGCACCCAAAAGCTTGTGGAGACATGATGTGGAGCTGCATTTGGGAACTGTGGTCGAAGAAAAAAAAAAAAAAAGAGAGAGAAACTAGACTTTCTTGGTTACAGGAAACTTCCATTCCTCAGATACTCTTTTCAATTTGTATCATTAATATGTGATCTTCATGTGTTATTCTGCGAGGACACAGTGGACTTTAAAAAAGATAAAATATTGTTGACTAACTTTGTTATTAATGCAGTAACTGTTTGATTATCAAGTACGTACACTGCTCTCAACACTCTGAACCTCCCACTAAAATGAAAGGACATTTTAAATACACCTATTTCACCAAAAAAGAGACCACGAAGTATCGTATTTGCACCGAGAACAAAACTACCAAATCTGCTCTCTCAGAACAATACTTTCTGCCAGTTGAGAAGGTCAGAACAGTCCAACCCTCTATCTGAACCCTTATTAAGTTCATACTGACTCCCCAAAAACTACTTCTTGAGGAAAAACTCATTACATTTGGCATTTGAGTCTCCACACATAACTTAACCCGCTCTGTAGTGCAGTTCAGCCAGCGTGACATGTAGAGCAAAAATATTTGCTAAGCTGAGACAGCTCCACGGTTAAGTGGACTCTTCTCAGGCTGAGTGGAGGACTCGGACTTTGTGGAGACCATAGGCACCCTCTAATCGTCTCCAGGGTGTATGACCATAATTGTTCAACCAGACTACTGAGTGACTGCAGTGAAGGCCCGCTCTGAAATGCATCAGTGGGCAATCAGAATGAATGCAGGCGGGGCGGGTGCCAAAGTAAAAAGGACAGGGGCATTAAAGTGAACATTGTGGCACAACATGACTCAGCAGAGTTCAGCGGAGGGTGCATATATCATTCTGTCATGACAAATGTTGTGATTGGATGTTTTAATGATCATACAGTGATTCCCTTAAGTAATTAGATCATTCGATTGTTGCACCTTAAGAGCACTTTGGAGAGAAATACTTGAATCGTCACATCATGCAGTGTCTTCTTGTTGAAGTTTGCTAGATGGTCAAATTGCACTCAAAACATCCAAGAACAAAAAAAAACCCTATTCCTTCAAACAGACAGTGGATCTCTTGTTAACGCTTGTCTCTCATTACAAAGAAGAAAAAAAGAAAAACACGCAGAGAGCACATACCTCCGCCAAGGCTGTACAATCCTCTACTGGTCATTTTAATACACAAGATCTTCATACTGGCAGTCATGGGGGGGTGGGGGCGGGGGGGGCATGCGTTTAAAGGTTTTCTAAAACCCAAGTGAAATGTACAGTAAGTTATGAGAATATTGCAAAAATTTTGCAATTGCCCTACCTCTCAATGTTTGTAAATTCTTTACAAAATACCAGGACCTGTACCCAGCTCCAGATCACCAAACGCGTATCACTTGTTCTTTTGGCCCTGGAGCTTAACTATATATTACATTTCAATGAAATCTGGTTACAAAGATGATATATTTTTTTTTTTTTTTAATCTGATACAGAAGTCCTTTCATGGCATTAAAAACATTCGCAGCATGACGTAAAACCAATTGTAAGATGTTAATGCTACATTTGGGAGAGTTGTCCTGTACATTAGATAGATATTTCAATGTAATTCACCAACGCTGGACACAGGGTTACTGTGACCGACTTAGAGGATGCATTTTCTTGAACAAAACCAAAATATTATATTCCACGACACTTCCCCAAGAGGCTACACTTCTAGAGTTAGTGGTTAGATTTAAGAATAATCTCAAAGTAGCCCTTATAATCTGCTCATTTACGACACTGATAACTACAGTACTATAGATTAGACAGGAGAAGCATTCCAGCTATTAGTGAGCATGTCTCGGGCTGCATTTGAAATCCAGCTTATCACCGCCTGTTTGTTGTCAGGCAGCCACATCTATCTCCACTCTTCCTCCCCTCTTGCCTCATTCTGACGGAGCGCAGACTACTGTAAACGGACAGAATTCCTCACAGATAAGAGCGGCAGCGTACTGTAGAGACTAAACTTTCTTCCTGGATGGAGAACTATATCTGGTCTGCAATGTTCTCTCTTTTGAAAACTATAGTTTGAAATATCATTTTAACTGCAATAAAAAAAAATTAAAAAAACTATTCTGAAAGCAATTTCAACGGCGCTCCTAATGTTGGTTAGGCATCTTTTTGCAGGCAGACCACTCATTCTTCTCCTGCACATTTACTGAAAAAGTTTAGGATGACTTACATGATCGTCGGACTATAAAATATTTGGTTTAGCCAACTTTTTAATGTGTGCTCTGTATCGCAATGATAAAAGGTGCTGAACTTTTGATTATTGAGTTTTTCCATTAAAAAAAAGATTTAGAATAACTAAAGAGAGCTGTGCATCTTTGAAGTTTATGAAAGCAATAATGCAATAGGACCTTTAAGAACCTCAGACTTGTTGAAGACCTCCAAAAAATCTATGGTTTATTTTAGTTTTTCCCCCATTTAATTTGGGTCTGCTATATGCGTGACACGTGTTCCTTTTTGTTCGCACATAAAGCAAAATGCTAAAAGTTAATTTAATAGAAATAAAACTTTATGTCTGTCCTCTTGACTAGCTTGTAACCCAGAAGTAAAAATAAATACATGACATGACTATGGTTTTAATATCATATAAAGCACTGTGTGGGTGTTAAGAAACACAGACCTCAAACACTTGCTGGTTAAATATCCAAATGAATGCTTTAATATTTCCTGATGCTATGACATCATTATAAACACATAAGGCTGATGCTGCCATATGAAGGCTTCAACAAGATGATAACACTTTTCACTGATAATTAAAGTGGTTTCATGGCAGCACTGCTCTGCAAATGGACAGTATTGTGTACCATTACACAACAGCACATGCCTGGGGATTAACCATAGGCCCTGACCTGTCTCTACCATAAGGCTGCAGGGGGCCAGGAGCTATTGTCATTGCTGTGTCACAACACACACGCACACAAAAATTCAGCAAATCACAACTTTAGTTTCCAGTCAGTGCTCCGCTGCCAAAAGCCTGCAGTAATGTGGCCTCTGGCATCTGGAGGCTTCGGTCATTTAACCTGATAATACCTCTGTACCTCAGGTATTTAATGAGTACGTTTACTCTGTGGTATTGCCTGCAACATTCGTCCTCCAATGATTAGCAGTTTCTACAAGGCCATCAAAGTGACTATCGACTTCCGTGCAAGTGAGCATCATCTATATCCACATCTAACTTTAAATCACATAATTATTGTGGCCGGGTTGGATCAGTGGGTAGAGCAGGCACACATATACTGAGAGGCTTATGCCTTGATGCAGAGGCCCAGGATTCGAGTCCGACCTGTGAAGATTTCCTGCATGTCTTCCCCCTCTCTCTCCCCCCTTTCTCACCTAGCTGTCCTATCACTTAAAGGCAGAAAAGACAAAACAAAAATAAAAAAATCACATAATTATTGAAACTAGGTATTTAAGCTCAGAAAACTGCTTTCTTTGCATTGCATTCAATTTGTGTGTGATTTTCTAAGCTTTGACTAAATTACCATTGGCGTTTCTCAATAAAAAAAGGCTTTGAAAGCTTGCTTCTCTCTTGGGAGGATGGAATTTAATTTAAGGGAACACAAACTGAGCTTCCAAACAGATCACTATTGTTTGTTGACTCCATTTCCCATTTTAAGGGATTAATTAAAAAAAAAAGAACGAGTTGAGCTCATTTCACATAAGCAAAATTGCAAAGAACAACACAATGCACTTTCTTCTCTCCGTCTCACTCCAGCTATTGTTAGCACCAGTGAGCTAATGAGGGGAAATGCAAAACGCGCGGAAGCTGAGCCTTTGAGGCCAAAGCCTCCCTCATATAATGGCCTACTAAAGAAAGGGGAGCTTTGTTCAGTGCAACACAAGCAGGTTCCTCTTTAATGACTTCATGTGCATGCCAATCACTTACGCCACACAATCCCATCATGAGGCCACAACACTTTTTCGGGACTATCCCGATCATGTGAGCCTGCAGCACGTGACTCCTGTTCTCCCAAACACAGGCTAGGATTCAGTAGAGCAGCCAGGTAACACCTCAGGGGCTGATGATTGGGGGCATTCATATTTTCAGATTGGGTAGAGACTCTATGCTCACAGGAGCTAACAGGAGCTACCGCGGATGTGCAACGAAGTCACAGCACAGAGAGAGGGTTGTTACCTCAATATAAAGAGGACAAAACACCATGTTGGAAGAGCCGCCACTGCACTTTTCAAACACTGTAGTTATGTTTTTAAAAGAACAAAGAAATGGATTTGGGGATATAGGCCCTGGTAACTGCTGTAGCTTTCTTCACCAGGCTGCAATTTTACAGAAACTGCAACTATGAGACCGTGATATATTGTACGAAGACCTATTTAAGCTACAGTCACTCGGCGTAGGGTTACAGTAGGGTGAACTTCAAACAGGAAATGAGGCAAAAATGTAAATCCATTTTTTGTTCCGCTTACATGGCAAAATAAATACTTTATGCATTATAAAATAAAGTGTAGAAATAGGGGCGGCCTGTAGCCCACCCAGTAAGAGCATTTGCAGCGGCGCAGGTTCAAATCCGACCTGCTGCCCTTTGCTACGTGTCATGCCCCATCTCTCCCCCCCCTTCATGTCTATCCACTGTCACTACATAATAAAAAGGGAAAAGCCCCCCCCCCCCAAAAAAACTGTAGAAATAGCAGCAGAAATCCCAGCATGGTGATTCGTTTCCAAACAAATGTGAAATGTAGTGATGAAATGAAGTGAAAGCTGGTATTCTGATTATTTAAATTAGAAATGTTCTGCTGCAGTCACCCTCCACCCCCGCAGCAATAACTCTCTTTACCTCATTCTAATTTCGATGGCTTCACAATGAGCTACAGAGTTCTTCTCTAAAACCACAAAACATACTTCACTGTCAAAAGAATGAGGTTATATATAGAGACGGAGTTATTTTACTGCTGATAAATATCTTATGACAGGAGGGTTTAAAACTGCAGAGTGGTGGTTTACCCGTTCTGCCATCATGACTCCTCAGCTGGTCTGCATCTAAAATGTGCTGCAGTATATTTACGACGCACTCGAACACAGAGGAGGCGTCTTCTTCTTTTGTGCGCCAATTTCCCAGGACGTAATCTACGACAACGGAATCTTACAATATCTCAAGTCTTATTTGCCCTATGGCTACCAGCTCTACTGGTTTGTATAATTTTTTTTGTTCAACTCAGGGAACAGGACTAGCCAAAAGGTTGAGGCCGCACCCAGAGACAGGACATGATGTACAAGGTGAAGACACCACGAGTCATTCATCGTTTCTCTTAGAAGAACACTAATCGAATCCAAGATGATGTAGCTGTGAAAATGAAACTTTGCATGAAGTAATGCATTTGCATAATGCATTTTTTTCCCCAAGTAAAGGTTTGTGCACCTTCATCAAACTAGTCTTAAGTAGAATTAGAAGGGCAGATTGTCTTAATTTCAATGCTGCAAAAGGGTTCATATAACCACAAAATATTCCACTACAACTGTGCGGATTAGCTCCTGCATAGCTTCAAACGGAGCTTTCAACCTTTCAAACCACAGCTTCAGGTCTTTTTAAAAAAAAAAAGGTGGTGTCGGTGATATCACCCGACACAGACACAGCCCGACGTGATACAAACTGAGGCCCGTCTTTTAGAAATAGCAGACAGAGGGGGCCTGTGAGGTGTCGGATGTCGACAGGGACCAGTTGCTGGAGTCTCGGCCCGGGCCGCCTCTCATGCTTACAAGCAGCTGTGTCTTCTCAGACCTCGCATTCCTGCAGGACAGAGCCACTTCACCCTCATCACCTGTGCTGATCTGACCTCACAGCTACTTGAATTAAAGTCATTTTCTTTAGCTTTTTTTGCAGATACGAAAACATAAGATGTTCAACCCCAAATAGTCACAGAGCCCCTGTTTTAAATCTAATACGTGTATTATGCAATTCTCACGGAAACACAGTGATAGAAGATGATCAGGGGCACCCTGGCAGTGTAGGAGTTTACTCATCATAAATTGCGACTTCCCCAGTTTGAGTCCAGCTGGGGACGTTTGTTGCATGTTACTCCCCTCATTTTCCTGTCATCACTCTACTGACAACTCTATAAGGCCTAAATGTCTTAAGAGATCCTCTGACAATGTACTGTTACTTTAAACTCAGCATTGAGCAGCACAGACACAAAGTAGGCCAAAGCCTCTAAATGAATACTAAAGTGATAAAAAAAAAAAAAGAAATCAGGGACATTAAAAGGTATCTTGCATAGATTCATATCTGGTGTTGTGAGTTTGCAGCCTTAAAAGCGTCTGAAGTCGACTCTCGCCCACTGAACACACTGAGACATGCACCCATGATTCAGCAGCTTCTTCACCCCATTAGACCTCCCTGTACAATTACAGCTGCTTTGCAGCCTTTATTGCCTCCACTGCATCAGAAGCTGTGCTGTCCTACCTCCACTAAATAATACATGTAAACGTTTACCCCACCCTACTGCAGCCGAGCACAGCATACAACTTCATCCTGTTATGAACATGAACACAAAATACCAGATGTAAAGTTCATCATTTTAAGTAACTGTGGTTAGGACTGTAATATGTCCTTGGGTCTGTCCTGTGAGGATTCCTTTCATTCATGCTATATCATCCTATGTTATGTTTGCATGCTTTCACTGATGATTGTTTTTGCCGGCTTTTTGTAGGTCTTGTTTGTTTCTTTTAATGCATGACATCATCAACCTGCCCAGGGACTACAGATGAAAATGATCCTTTTGGCGAAATCTGACACATTGACATCATATTGGTGCAATATGTGCAAGAAAGACATCTATAAAAAGGAGTCATCGTTTTACAGGGTGTCACATACGGTATTGTAAGGACAAATTAGGTGGCTTTAGATGTAGATCAAGCACTCGGATGGCATGACACTGAGCTGCAACTCAAACTTTTCACAAGCTTACACATTATAGCCTACATTATGCCTCTGATTGTTCATTGAACAAAAGCATCGACTGAGCCCATCCACACCTTAAAAAGCATGGACAACCATCTTGCAAATGAGTGAAGATATTAAAAGAACAAGTTTCTTGATTCATTGGTTGCCTGCAGCCCCCTTAAGCCACTCTTCCCACTGCGGGGCAGCCCACCACACACCACCGTGTCCAGCTACTAAACATCCCACCCTTACCTCCAGAAGTGAACGCTGAAGTCGGTTGTAAGTGGGACTCAAGTTTTCCGTCTGCTCTCAGGATGGGTTGCAGAGACACACACACTTGTAGCCACTCGAAATGCCTAAGTCTCTATTTAATTCCCTGCATTCCCACTGAATTAATTTGTTTTCTTCTCTCTCCCGCCGTTTGCTTCCGAACAACTCCTCGAAATACAACTCCGCGCTGAATACTTGCGCTTTTTTTTTGTATCCGTGTGTGTTCGCTGTAGTGAAATGTAATTAAAAAGCAGTCCTTCGCAGTTCGGTGACGGTCGCTGAAAACTCCACTTTGCCTAGCTAATCAGTGCGGCCGCTCTGGGGACGCGCGGCAGTGCGCGTTCACGCTGCTAATGGGCGGGGAGAAAATAGAGAAGGAGGACGGAGCCTCATACGGAGCCTCAGCCAAGCCCCCGGGCGGGACCATAGGGCGGGACCGGAGCTCAGTCTGTGATTTATATATCCGTATGAAACTTCCGCGTACATCATAACGACACAAAAAGCATGTATTCACATACACAATCATTGCAAAAGGAGTGGCTGTCAAATTATTAATAAATTGTTTTCTGAACTATCAACCGGCTTGGCTGGAGAAAGAATCTAGCGCGCATGCTTTATGGGCCCCAAAACGCGAAAGCATGCGTCTTTTAGCGAATGGTTGGCGAGTATTTTTTCTAGGATAACGAAGGCATGTCCCGCCTTACTATGCCTTACTCTGCCTCTGATTGGCTTACCCTAACATTTACCATAACCCTAACCAATCCCACTCCTCTTACCAAAATCTAACGAAGGCAATGGTACAGTAGGTCATAGACATAACATGTCTATGCAGTAGGTGGCGGAATGCACATTTAAACATTGGATTGTAGCCCGCCAATAAACTACAGAAGAAGAACGAAGGCAACGACTCCTGGCCAATCAGAGGTAGAGTAGGGCGGACCATGCCTTCGCCATCCTAGGAAAATAATCATAATGGACGGAGCGAAACAACAGGAAGGAAGCACGAAATAACACGGCAGCGAAGTACACACATCACACCGCACGTTTTTAGATGGGGAAAAAAACAAATCTGAGCGTGCATTTTGAATTGATATTGGATTGCCAAGACGGGAGATGTGTTGGTTTTTGAACACGTGGCTGTCTTTCTGATTATACAATTGAAGTGTTAAAGTCCTGATCTGTTTCAGTCCCTGTGTGTAATGAAACATACGGGTAGCCTTTCAGTAAATGTAGCTACTGCGCAGGTACACTGTCGCAAAAACATGTAAGGTCTTCCAGCAGCGGCGGTTTACGTTAGTCACTGTAATGAGGGACAAGACTGCAGTTTTCGTGGTACTTTTTATTTGAGTGTGTCTTTTACAGGTATGGACATCGAATCAAGAGCATGCCTTTTAATTTGCCAGTACACTGTGTATGTACTACAGCCTTACATTACGGTTCAGCTAGCTTCGTCTGATGGGGAAAGTTGCCGTTGGCTGGCTAGCTAGCTAGCTCATGCTAACGTAAGACCGGTGAGCTGCCTGCTGGCAAAAACGATGAACTAAACGCACTGCAGTAATGTTATACTCCGTAGGGTCATCACCGGACACCGGCAACAGCCTGTAGTTTTGTCTGTTATGGCCAACCAAACCTATTGTAGCTAACGTTACATTTATATTAAGGCTCTGAACACCCACACAGGTGTTTTCAGTTAGCTAAGGTTGTCAATCACAGTCTATACACGCCCACGCAGTCCTGGGTAGAGGTCTAGCTAATCAATCAGATTAAGTGAAAACACCTGTGTTGGTGTTCAGAGCCTTTAATACGATAAAGTAACGTGTCTCCGTGAGTAACAACGGTCCACACCATGGTCCACATATGACACCAACGAACCAAGATGGAACCATACTAACGTTAACTGAAACCTTCTGTGTGTTCGCTCCAGTAAAGTTCAACAGTCTGTTTACGTTGACTTTACATGGTAGCGTTACGACTTTAACACAGCTTCATCCCTGTGCAGTAACGTTAGTAGTCGTCCGTCCAGTGAAGATACGTTCATTAGGTTTGCATCATTATGTTCAGGATACGTTTTTTTACACAACCCATCACAGGGAAGGTGTCATTTTAACATAACATAACAAAATGACACCTTCAGACTGCTTGTTTTGTCTGACCAACAGTCCAATTTGATTACTTTTCCGACGATCATCAACTAACGTAACTCATTGCCGTACTACAATAGAACTGCAAATAACTTAATTTTAGTATTGATTAATCTGCCAACTACTTTCTTGATATATTGATTAAAAAAATCCACATCACAATTTTACTAAAGCCCAATTGGTGACATCTTAAAAGTGATTGTTTTGTATGACCAACAGTCTAAAGCTGCAAATATTAATCAAGTAGTTGTCAACTATTAAATTAATTGCCAACTTTTTTGATGATCGCTTAATCGGTTTGAGTCACTTATGGAGAAAAAAAAAATTACAAAGAAATTCTGTAATTCCAGCTTTTTAAATGTGAATATTTTCTAGTTTCTTCACTCCTCTGTGAAATGTCTTTGAGTTGGGGACAAAACAAGACATTTGTGGTTGTAATCTTGGGCTTTTTTTGTTGTCTGACATTTTAGACCATACCATCTATTTGATTAAATCAACAATGACAAAAATCGTTAGTTGCAGCCTTACAACTGTCTAAAACCCACATATTTAGTTTACAATCACATAAAGAAAAGCAGACAACTCTCACATATTAGAAGCGACATGTTTGGTATTTGTACTCGATAAATAAGTAAAAAATATCAATTGATCAAAAATAGTTGTTGATTCATTTTCTGCAGGTCGGCTAAACGTTCAGCACTAAAACTTCTGTCTTTTTTTTCCTCTCTTTTTTTTTTTTAGACTCACTCTCTGACTGTGTTGGAGGATGGACCCTGTAGTGCTGAGCTACCAGGACAGCCTGCTGCGGCGCTCTGATGTGTCCTTACTGGAAGGACCTTACTGGCTCAATGACCGAGTCATTGGTTTCGCTTTTGAGTACTTTGCTGCTGAGCGCTTCAGAGTCCTGGGGGAGACCATCACCCTCATCAGCCCGGAGGTCACCCAGTTCATCAAGTGTGCTTCCTGCCCTGATGAGTTGGCCCTATTTCTGGAGCCGCTGGATCTTGCTTCTCGCCACTGGGTCTTTCTAGCCGTTAACGACAACTCCAACCAGAGCGCCGGGGGATCCCACTGGAGCCTTTTGGTCTACCATCACAACTCCAACTACTTTGCACACTATGACTCTCAAAACGGCAGCAATTCGCTGCACGCGCGGCGCATCGCCAGCAAGCTAGAGCCTTTCTTGGGTGCCGGGAGAAAAGCGTTGTTTGTGGACGAGCCGTGCCCATCACAGCAGAACAGCTATGACTGCGGCATGTATGTTATTTGTATCGCAGAGGCCTTGTGTGAGATGGCCAGGGTGGAAGGCTCACCGCGCCTTCCTGTGCAAGTCATCACCCCAGCCTACATCACTCAGAAGAGGGCTGAATGGTGCAGACTGATCCAGAGTCTAGCTCAGAATGAGCTCTGCTGCTCTCTGTCTTTTCCTTAGCATGTTGATTGCCCCTCATATATGCACAACAGCTGTCAGCCTCTACATATCTACTGCTGGAGCATCTGAATGCACTCCTTGAATACAGTATATAACGACATATGAGGTATATTTCTATTAAAGTCTCTATCATACTCCATAATAGAAAAAAAGGTTTAAAAAGAGAACGCAATGTTACGGATCTTTAATGATTCATTGGAAACTTGGTGTCATGTTTATGCCTTGTTTATGCACAGCAGCATACGATATGTAAACCTGAACACCAGCATGCCTACAAAGGAATGGACTCATGTACATATTTAGTGAGGATGGAGAATGTCATGTCAAAGAGGAGGCACAGACTTTCATTTCTCCATTGTATTAGTTTGGGGCAAATGTAGAAATGTTTACACAGATTATTGCTCAGGGTCATTTTAAATGAACTAGAATTGACGATAAGAATGTGAAACTTAACTTTATCTCCTACTTTACATCACGTATTCAGTCTGTCTCTTAGTTTGAACATGCAGTATGTCTACAACTACAAACTTTTAGTTTTGAAATATTTTAAAGAAAATTGCTGTGTGAGGGTAAGACATGTATTCTGACTGTATGGGACAGAGGCCAATGTTGAGTGGTATGATATGTTCTCACAAAAAGCAAGTATCCAAGTCATTGTATGCTGATCTAATAAATTTTACTGTCACATTTTTGTTGACAAAATGGTAAATTTCCTTTGTGGTTTTTTTTTTATTTGTGGTTCCAGCTGTCTTGTCATCAAGTTCAAGTCTTATTTATTAAAATATTTTTGATAATTTTAATATATTTTACATCAGCAAAAGGTATTATGTTATTTTGAATACACAATTACCTCACTGAAAACATTGATTGGCAGGTTTGTATATGCATATTTACTGAAGAATAAATGTTGGATATCAGATTTCTCTTGAACCTTAGTTGATGTTTAACTTGTATAAAGATCATTTACATGTTTCGGTACAGTTATGAACATTAATCTGTCAACTATTAATTTAAACGTTCACTTTTAGGCTGCAAAATAATCAGAACCATTGGCATGACTTGTATAGAGTTTTATTACTGTAAATATTTGATGCTGAAATGTTATTTAAATGTACAATTTTTATGGATATGGTATTTTGGGGGGTATTGATATGTTTGAAATGTCTACTCTGGTGAGTTTTTTTAATTTTTTTTATTCTTTACTAATAAATAATTACACAAAAACTGCCTAAAATTAAAAAAAATAAAAATCCATTCAGACCTATAGATTAAATAAGTTACAATTCTAAGAATCTGATAAAACATTCAAAGCGAACTTTCAGTACTTGACAATTTTAATTCTCCGTGCTACCATTAGTTAAGTCAGTGCTCAAAATGTATTGGAAGTTTGATACCCAAGCCTACCTTGCAGTAGCTTATCATTGAAACGTGTCCTATTGTTGTTGTCTGAAAGAAAGGAACATAAAACACATTAGGGGCAAAGTGTCAACTTTATTGTGTTGTGATTGCAAGAAATCTGTAGCAGCCGCTTATTATTCAGACAACTGAAACAGAGACTTTCACTAGTCCCACACGTTTTAAAAATAATGTTATGTTGGCAAACAAAGGCAACAGCTTTCATTTTTAGAAAAGCATCAACATATCTACGAATATAATTTCCATACGTGTTCCAAAGTAGATTGTGGTTAAGCTGTCATCCAGCATTGTACTTTAAATTTAGAAAGCACACAGGAAGGCCAAAGCATTCTTTATTTGCGACCTTACTATTCGGAGTCAGACTGTGGCCTTTGACACATTTATAAGCAAGTATTACACTAGAAGCTGAAAAAGGATTTAGGGTTTCAACATGGATAGACATGCAGCAAAGTAAAGCTGACCACATCTCGGCGTGGAGTGGGATGAACAAAGATGGTTCACAGAAAGCCCACAGGTGATTTCGGGAAGAGCCGAGTGTGAATGGATAAAAGATCATTGTCTCGTCTTGTGTTGTGTAACTGCGGACCTAGAAAGCAAAACACTAGTGTGGTGAAAAGTCAAGATCAATCACAATTTAGATAAATATTCATTTTATTGTTTTAAATTTGTTTAAGAATCAGATACGATTAAGAAGGGATTTAAAAATCTGAAATGCCATTTCAAAAAAAGGGTTGTTTAAAATAAATTGGCCACATAAAGTCAATTGACCTTAAACAGTATAATCAGGAACACTCAGCAGTAATTCTGTTGTAGTAAAAAAATAAGGGCACAACCTCCTGATTTGACTGGCTGCCCTGCTCTTAAATTCACACTGCTTGGACTGGTTCCACACTCTGCTCTCCTTTCACAGGCATACAGTATCTCACCCAGAGTAACCAGTCAGACGAGCCATCAGGGTTTACTAATAAAATGCCACAAAGCTGGGGCATTCACCACCCTGGCAGCGCACTGCATTAGTGAGACAAGGAGGCCAGGGAAAGGCACATTAATGTAGACAGATTTGCTTCTAAATGGCCAATTAACCAAGTCCACTCCATGAGTGCCTACAAGGAAATCGAACTCGACTTTCTGTCTATTGTCATCTCAAGTCTCGGTACTCTAAACAACCTACGGTAGTGCACCAAGGTTTGGTGTCGTAATTTGAAGGAATATTACAGACAGGTGCACCTCGCTATTTGCTGGATAAAGTAAACGGAGATGGATCAACTTAAATCCTACAAAATCCTGTACCCTGCTCTTTGCTCTTCTGGCAAATCATACACAGCTTTCAGTGGCATAAAACAAAGCTTCTTAGTATTGGTGCTTTTGTTCTGCTGTAAATCAACAGTAGGCTTACAGACGACCGCCGTCTTGATAAAAAAATAAAAAAGGCCATTCGTCATCTTCAGGGCCCGGGTTTGAGTCTCCATGTCACTTCTGCCCCTGGGTGCACAGCCATGCAATGAGCTAAACACATTTAAATAAAGGTTGAACACAGCAGCTGGCCTTTAAGTCTGTACTGGATAATGATTACAAATCAGAAAACAATAAGATTCCATAAACAACAGTTTAGACCAAAGGTACTGTAAAAATGAATTAGTAGCACACAAAAATTGTCCCTCATGCCATGAATATTAGTATTAGTATGAACATTTTGTGAATCATATGCTTTGATTTTCACAGTCCGATCTCAAACCAACTCTTAACTTGAGATCTTACTCCCTTAAAAACGTGACTTAACTTTGAAACTAAAACATTATAGGGTTTTTGTCCAATACCTTTAAACTCACATTGTTAAACATGTTTGAATGCTGTTACACTAAATCATCCAGATTCACAGACCATAAAGGACTTGCATCTTGACTTGCAGTTAGCTTGACCTGACATGGCACAAAAGTACTTAAAAACATGTTTGGTTTGGTTTGCTACAACAGTTTTGAGCTCTACCTGCATTGACAAATGCACACATATAGCTGACACTATTTGGATTTGCATTTGGTTTTGATTTATGACAAGACATAAACTTTATAATTTATAGCAATAAACAAATGCTCCATTAGTGAGCTCACTCACCGCTGTTCTTCATCAGTGTTGTGTGATATTGATTTCAGGAGCAGCAGCCAAGGTTCCCGGATCTCCAGCTGGTTCATATTTACTCGTCAGATAGGAGCCCACGGGCATAAAGCAGGTACATGTACATACACCAATGCACAAACAAACCATACATTGAGCTCAGAACTGTCTCTGACCTCTGACATCAATTCTAACATCTGTTTTGGGAGTTGTTGGTTCTACATTACATCATGTCTTGTCACAACACATCTGCAACCAACTACAACAACTTGGAACCACGTTGGCTTCATTTACAGCAGCATGCGTGAGAAGCAGTTTGATTAAAACAAGCAACATCCCAGCGAGAGGCCCAAACCGACAAAGTTACATCCTGGACGCCAGTGTTTCCAGGTGTGCACCGCGTGTTCAGGAGGAAGTAGGTCAAGTTCATATCACAACATTAAATCAAGAAAGAAAAGAGAAGGCAAGAATTTGATTCTGTGCAGCATGATTGCTCCTGAGATAAGGCTTTCGCATTGTGCTCCACGTTCACAAACGGTGCAGAAGTGCCAGGCTTGTCCATCTCATTGGATCAGGTGGTAAACTGAAGTTGTTATGTAGGTCAGTCATTGTATGAGCGCTCTCTTTGTCAATATTCTGTCCCCTGCAGAAAACAGTTGGGAATTTACAAATCTAAAATCCAACAAAGACACAGCAGAGAGTAAGAAACTTCAATGTAAAATATTTGGCTATCCTAAAATCTGATGAAACGGCACAACAAGACTATTAAAAACACATTTGGGTAAATCTGTGACCAGTTAATAAGGTGTAAGTAATGCTTGACTTTTATCAGCCTTTAGTGGCAACCAGGGAATGGGAGCAATATCACTTCTGAAGTAGGCTACTGTGAAAATTGGCTAATAGCTAATATAAATATGGATGAATAATTTTATTTCTTTTTTTACTTTCTACACACCCGTGCAGCAATCCATGCAGCCTGCATTGTGACTAAATCATTTTATTATTGTGTCATGCACACAAAAAGTATGCCCAGCCCAAACAGGCTTACAGGACACCACTACTAATAGCAAGGGACTAGATACCAAAATAGCATCATATATTAAACAAATAAACCTTCTAGTCTTTGTTGCCATGCTTTAGAAACAAAATTTGCCAACTTATATACTGTATATTAACTCTTAACATCACTCCATTTGGTCATAAATAATTCCATAAATCCCATTTTGATATTAGCATCAGGAAAGTAAATAGTTGAGTCACAAGTGAATAGTAAACCTATTTATGTTATGACAACAGGGAATAGGAAATATATACTTTCTTGCAGAGTCAGATGAGAGGATTGATACCACTTTCATGTCTGTATGGTAAATGTAAGGCTACAGCCAGCAGCTGGTTAGCGTAGCTAAGCATAAATACTGGAAAGAGGAGGAAATAGCTAGCCTAGCTCTATCCAAAGGTAACAAAATCCGCCTTACAGCACTTCTGAAGTGAAACTTATCATTTTTACACAGCAGTTTTTGTACGGATTACACAAACCAGATATAATGTGTTCATTTGTGAGGTTTAGAGGTGCAGGTAGGCTGATTTTATGACCTTCGAACAGAGCAAGGCCAGCTGTTCTCTGTTTCCAGTATTTGTGCTAAGCTAAGCTAACCGACTGCGGATTTCCCACAAATGGGGCATAGGTAAGTTCTGACAGGTCACGCAGTCAAGCTCATAGCTGACAGTCACTAAGCCAGCACACCAGCCGATGGCTCAGCTGATTCCCTGATTCGAGTTCCCAAAAAGAGCGCTCTATTTAAACTTAATTTAAATCCTGTCACAGCTTCTGACAGAGCCATACCGCCAAATAAAAATTGCAGATAAATAAAATCTATTTATTGACAAAGTGTTCCTGACTAAAAAAAGTCTTTTACATTTTCAAGCGTCTATTACTTTAAGTTTTTGAACTATCTAACACATAAGAATAACCAGTCGTTCTGTCTTTAATGGCTCAAACTAAAAACCGTAAATATGAAAACTGATTTTTCTTAGCTTCACCACACGTGTCAGTTGTAACCAAAGCCATTGTTTACTTGGAAAGTGTACACACACTGAGTCAGGATGACGGACCCCAGATCTTGGTTGAATTAGTTATTGCTGGAAGGAAAAGTACAAATAAAATCCAAAGAGCTGATGAAATGCAGATGATAACACAGAGAAAAAGAGAGGAAAATGAAAATGTGCATCACATTTAATTCCATGGTAATGTTAATCCAATTGTGAAGATTCTGACCTTTTTCCTCCACGCCAAGAGCTGCTGTTCAATCTATGAAACTTCCACTAAAGAAAGGGATATTTTGTCCAAAAATGTGTCATTTAACAATGAATATGCCCTTATATACTATAACTACATATCATATATTTTATGTTCATCCTATCCCAGGAGTTATTTTGTGCTGGAATGTTAATGTAATATATTGTACTCTGACTGGTTTCCCATACTTCCCAGAATGACTTTCGACAGCTCTCCAGAGAATGGGTGTGAACTTTGGTGCTCTCAGTCAATGGTGAGCACGTGGATGCATAAATATAGTGAAGCTATCCAACTTGTTTGTGAACACTGGGGTGTGTCTGTGGTCACGGCTGACATACGATAATCAAAACACAGTTTAACATGTGGCTGCATTGCATTCTGATCCTTTGAGGTCTACTGGCAGCGGATAAATGAAAAGTTTTACCATTGAAACTCTGACGTACTGTAGCTGACCATATTTTTGTACAATCAAACTCAATTGTAGCTGCCTAGAATGATGTCATGCCTTCTTGTTGCCTGGTTTTTCATGGAGATAATACAAATACACTCCTTTTAACTATTTTTTATTTTTTTTTCCAGAGTTAGCATCCATTTTTGCTTTCAAACTGAACTGTAGATCCACCTGTACTGGCCAATAGAGGTTTGTTAAATCAAAACCTGCTCATCTTACGCATATTCACATAATACCTAATTCTAGTAATGTAATATTAAATTAAATTGTTCTGTAATACCATTTCTTAGGCCTTGCCATGTGAAACTATAGCTAAATGCAAGTACATCCATCTTACTTTTTAAATTAGCCTTTTTTTCCATTTCCATTTCATCTTTTTGTGTTATTTCATAAACATGCACTTACCTAACTTTTTCTTTTTTTTTAGAGGAAAATGTAAAAAGAAAAGAAAGCTATCATTTTATTGCCTCAGTGTAGAATATTGCCATAAGATGTATGGCTTTTGTAATTGTATTCTCTCTAAATATAAACCCCCTTGGATAGAAAGAAAAATTTGCACAGTGTGCAACGCAGCCCCTCTCACTTCATAAATTGATTAACTGTAATGCACTTGGATTGTGCTCTCAGCAGACGTGGACATATTTCATGCGCCGCTGAGGTAATGCGTTCCTGGAAAACCTCCAGCAATGTGGCCATCAGTGTGTGATGATTTTACTGTGTGTGATACAGACAATTACCGTGAAGTTACAGTCGGAATTCTCCTTCACACAAGACAGGTCAAAGGTCACTCGGAGAGCATTCCAGGACAGACAATACGGCTCCCCGGAGGTATGGATGAGGCTGCAGCTTGTCTGGCCATCTGGTTCGACCTGCCCCCATTACTCTACAGCTTAAACTGACTCATACACAAAAGGAGTTACAGTATTTGGCTCCTGCCCTTTGTGCTTCTTAAGGTTTCCACTAGGCTTGCTGTTCAACTGAGAGCGATAAACTTGGTGCTGCATGAGTCAATATTTATAATTAACTTGTTACTATAGCACTTTCATTACATGCTAAGTGACAAAGAGCTACATAGTTTTTTTCTTTTTTTTTAAATGGCATGCATCAGTGGGGGAAGAAGATCCTTCAGTACTTCATTAAAAGTAACAATCCCACCAAAAATACCCCACTACAAGTAAAAGTACTGTCTTAAAATGTAGGCTAATTTAAGTAAAACTATCATCAGAATAACATACTCAAAGTTTTACAATTAAAAGTACTCATCATGCAGCAGAACTGTAGTTGGGTGGTTTAATATAAAACAATGCATCCTATTTTATAAGCTGATCATATGTTTTTTGTATGTAATATAAATCTGCAAAGTAACTAGTGGAGTAGAAGCTGCCATAGTTCCCTCTGAAGTGTAGTGAAGTAGAAGTATAAAGTAGCATAACTAACTAAACTAGTCAAATACTCACTAACCAAAATACTGATTCTACTACTACAGTAACTAAAATACTCATACATACCTGTACAATACCTGTACTGAAATGAATAAAAAGTTTTTAAGTGGCATTACAAGTACAAGTACCTCAGTATTGTACTTAAGTACAGTACTATGTGTTACTTGTAAAATGTTAAAAAAGAAAAATTTTACAATTTAAAACGTTGGAAAAAGCAAAAACAAACAAAACAAAAGGTCCAGTGTGTAACGTGTTTAGTTGTTCATTATCAAAAAACCCACCATCAATTCCAAGTATTCCTTTTGGCTTGAAATTTTACATTTGCATTCGCATGAACTGGGGTAGACTCAAGGGGGTAAGCTTCGCTTCAGAACTCGAACCTCCTATGGCGCCATTTTGACGCTACAAAGAGATCACCTCCCGTTAGCATTCCACTGACTAGCATACATTTTGGTGCCATTTTGACAACGAATACTTAACATCTGAAGCGTTTAAAGACTCTATTTGTCCATTGTTTATTTCTAAAGAAGCACGAGAATGTATAAAAGGCTCCATTACCTTGTACCTCACGTTATGGCTCCATAGCAGACATTTTTATAAAAATAGACTAACGATTGTGTCATAACCAAGTGACTTACTGTCGCACAGTAGAGGAATTACCGTATAGTACAGGAGAAGCTCGCAGGCAGTTTCGACTTACGTTAGCTGTTTAGGTTTAATTACTAATGTTAACTAGCATGTTAGTGATCAATAATTAGCCTGTGCCCATGTTATCTCCTTACATATACCTACACTATCCTTCTCTGTAAGATTGGGAATGATTGAGATTTCTCTTGGCACAGCTACCAGAAGACTTACAACTTTCAGACACGTTGCTCACGTCACATTTACGTTGTCTCTGTCAGTTGGAGGCTGCGCAGTAAAGCAAGAGATCACCGGAAAAGTGCTTCTAATAGCCTTCACTGGTCTCCGTCCAGAGCAACGGGATCTGTTGGTCCATTTTATATATGTCAATGGGTAGACTCTCCATATTCATGCGCCATCTTGAAATACGTTTGCCGGTAAGGGACATATACAGGACATACTGCTCCGCCTTTGGCGTTTTCTCTGTCACATGATAAACTCACAGGTGCTGCTAATGCTGCTAATGAGTATCGTAGCTTCCCGGCCCCGGCAAGTTTGAAGAAGGAAACATGGAGGACCACACGTATTCAAAATCCAAATTTTAGGAACAGGAGTTTTCTTTCTTTTCTCAAGGACATTGAAAAGAGAAAGAGACCGGCTTTTTGAAGCGTGAAGGCTACCGTAGCTGTAATACATACTTTGAACTGCGTGGTGCGATAGAGTTGATTGCGATATACGATCTCAACGCTAGATGGGAGAAATTCCTACACACTGGACCTTTAAGCTAAGTTGCTTCTTCTATCCATGTTTATCTTGAAGTGGAGCTACATGGTTAGCTACGCTCATATTTTGTCAGTCCAAAAAAAACAAAACAAGGCAGGTTCACATTTAAAAATGCCACTTCAAACACTGGTCTGGGGATTTCTTGGTTTACAAATGGCCATGCATCCTCACAGTGAGGCTCGCAGTCTTTGTCACAGATTTTGTTTTATTCTAACCTTACATGTATTTAACTTAAATTAAACTTAGACTCACAGTGTGTCTTGCGAAAACATGTAAAAGGAAACCTTCAAGTGTATTCAACAGTAAATATTAAACAATGATTGAAATGTCAGTGATGTGACATTTTCAAAGGGTTTCAGATTCACTCACGGTGCTGAACATGAACTAAATCACATTCTGTAAAAATGCCAAACCAAGAATATCTCCAATATAATTTTTAGATCCTTGCAGTAGGCCTCAACTATATTCTTAAAATGTATCAAAACGATAACAGAGAAAGAGAGTCTAATTCAAGTCTGATTTCAGGTTTGGTCAGTTCAGCAGGTTGGTTCAGGATCAGTTGTGCCGGATTCCTGGCATATTCCTCAGACAGTGATCCTCTGATACCAGGTGTCTTCCTCTCTGCCCCCGCCCCCTTTTCATTGCAGGAACTATGCCACCTGTTAATCATCGGTGTTTTCTAGCATTGGCTGAAATATTAAGCTAATGAAATGATGAATATAAACTATACAATGGAGTATACAAGAATATAGAAGAAAACTCCACAGTACTTACATAGGACTGTTCAACGCAACATTATTTTCCTTTAACCAGAACTAATTAATAGTTATACAGACTAATGGGAAATCCGTATAAACTGATGCAGAAGAGATCTATACCCTTATTCTATTTGCTTGCTGTAGTGTTGCTCTGTTCAAAAGCACTGCAGTATGATTATGATGTAGTTGCTGTAGGAAACGGTGTGAACTAACTCTGTTTATCATCTTGACATCAATCTGGGCTGCAGATGTCTTTTTAAATTCAGATTGCATTTGTCAAGCAAAGGGACTGAAAGTGAGTATTGTACTGAATATTTTCTTTCACAAATGGGACCGTGTCCAACCTCAGGGTCAAATCTCAACAACGATCAAAATCTTACTGTATTTGCTTAGTTTATTAGTGAAAGCAGTGGACGTCATACACTTACAGTATGACATATAACTGACTGTCACTGTTACTTGTAACGCCAGCTTCCTTTATATCAGTTTACGCATTGTCTCTCTTTTCTTTTTTTTTTTTTTGGTTTTTGTAGTTTCTGAACAGCTCACATTTAAAAAAAAAATACACATATTTAACCCATGAAGTTATTAAATTTGAACAGGAACGAAGGAAACCAATGCTAATGGTGTACAGCCAACGCTCCATATTGAATGTATTAAGCATGAAGTGCCTCTGCCAACATTATGTTCCAGTTTTATAATTTAGGGCGAGTTGTAGAGGTTACTCAAATTTGCTGTGCTGTCGGAGTCAAGGCGTTTTCATGGTGGTACTGTGTGTAGTGCCAATGTGACAGGACGGAAGGCTGGATAGTAACTCAAAATGGCCAAAAAATAAATTAAAAGCCGCAAACACTTTTTGTGTATCTACATTTTGTTGCCAATTTAATTCATTCAATTTCACAAACTAGTCTGGGACAACATTTCACCCATCTCTCTCTCAAAATGGCATTAAATATCTTCAGACAACGATATAAACACCTCAACGTATAATTTTTAAGTTTTTGGTGATTTCTTTTGAAATGTATAATGTAAGAAAAACTTCATTTACACAGCTGATCAGTACAACTAAAAACAAAAAGTATGCATGTCACCTAACCATCTCGTTCACATTATAGTTCACACCCACAGGTGGTGTTATCGCTCCAGTATATTACAGTTAAATGACAGGTAACTCCATTCAGTCAAGTGTCTGTGGTCACAGCAGGACTTTCTTCCATAAATACCCTCAAAAATGACAATCGGGTACCTATTACTTAGCACAAAAAATAGATCTAAACTCTTAAAAAACTGTTACATACATTTGAAATAATGTGGACATATTTTTTAAAAAGTGCATTGTCGTAGCTTGTTTTAGCCATCTGACAGAGGGCTATGCATAGACTGTAAAAAAATAACAATTATAGTCTATGGGGCTATGCCAAGATCTCACCAGAAAAAAAAACAATCAAACATTTGGTTTAGTCCACTGGTCAGTCAGAATATGTTGGATATTAACACACCTGAAATATCTTTACTATCTGTCTTTTCAAGTAATTAATGTGTTGAATTATGTCTTACCTTTCCATCCTCCAACTCCACCTCTAGTCTCCATCACCACTCTTTCACTTCATCAGTGTCACAAACAGCAGCTTCAACTGCAATCGGCTCACTATTTTAGGGTATGGAGGTTTACACTTTCGTGTAGGTAAAGATGAAATGTCTGTGAGAGGGACAGGCTATGGTAGGCAATCATAATCTACAGTAAAACCTACTATAAATTCAGAAATAAATAGACAGACAGTCTTGTTTGCATAGTCTGGAAGTGATCACTAAATCGGAAGTCATTCCGGGGAGGGGAAGGTCTGTAAGATGCCTGGACTCGGGTTTCGGTTGCTCCTTCATGTTTCGCGGCGGGTGCAGGGGTTTATCTTTTCTGGGCTCTAAAGCTGGTCCTGGATATGTGCAGGAGGGCATCATCAGCTCAAAGCATGAGAAGAGAAAACAGCCGCTAATCCAATAGGTCACAGCGGAGAGCAGTGGTTACCTGGACGAGAAGAAAGCAGCCAGGTTAGTGGACTCTCTGGATTAAATGGAGGGTATATCAACAGCATTAACCTCCCTCTTTTTTTTCACCCTTGACACTGATTCCAGCACGCACACACACTCACACATACCAGGCAAAGGAGATGCAAATTACCTTCAACTAAAAGCTTTATATATGACAGCTGATGCATTTATTTATTTTGATGTAACAATATTAACCATTATTGTTCCTGTTAAATAACAATGTCATGAAATACAATCCATCCTAAAACAATACACTATAATAAACATGACTCTTTTTTCTTACACAAAAGATAATTACAAATACATGGACATGGAATGTTCTTAATGTTTGGTATTTGAATGTGTTTTTTTTCCCTTTCTTTGGTTCACATATTATAAAGTAGTGATGATGTGGCCGATGCAGCGTTACCTCTCTCTCAGGGGCAGATTTGGGTTACTGAGGAAGGACAACTGCTGCTCCAGACTGCACACACGAAAGGCCAGGTAGCACGATGACAGGATGAGGAGAATAATTCTGATGACAAACGAGGAGACACACAGATGAACTGAATTACAAAAAAGGTTTCAGGATGGACGGTTATGGCATTAGACTCTGGACTCCTCTGTCGATGTGGAGGAAGAGAGCTGTAATGCCTTTTGATGAACACTGGGAGGCAACGTTTGACTTCCTGTCAACATATCAGCACTTCACTGTCCTTGTACAACACAGTTTAAATCTGCCTTAAAGGACTAAAGCAGTGTTTGATATGTTGCACATGTAACGAACAAGTAACGATTTCAAGTTTTGAATGTGTCTACTTTCCAAGCAGCCACTGGTTTCCAGTCATTTCTGCACAGTAAAAATCAATAAGCTAAACAAACTAAGCTAAAAGCATTTTTCATTTTTAATTACCATTGCATGGTTATTGTATCACCACACAATAATAGCTTTAAAAAGAAAACATGCAGGTGCAACATTTATTTCTCTTTTAATTCACTCAAGAGTTACTAAATATACATGTGTGGCTTGATTACATGCATTGTGTATTCTATTTTGAGCATGAATCTACCACAGAGTTTCCCTTGTAATTTATATAGATTATAATCTGAGATATAACCAGTGAGAAAATCTGTGCTCGACTCTGGCGTCATTGGTCATGGTCAGCAATATGACAAATCTTCGGGAGCACATAGGGATTTATTTGCTCTCTCAAGGACACTAAAGCAGAGCAGCTTAACATCCTCTGGGTGAAGGACAGTCTCCCTGATCACTGTAACCCTCTGCTATGCTGGAGGACAGGTGGAGTAAGGTTAGGCATGATGCTCACTAAAACAAATTATTTGATGCATTGTAATGAATCTTAATAATTAAGTTAAAGGAACACGCCGACTTATTGGGACTTTAGCTCATTCAGCGTATCCCCCAGAGTTAGATAAGTCCATACATACCCTTCTCATCTCTGCGAAGCACTGCTACTTCTGCTACTTAGGCGGAGTGATTTGCTCGCACCACCTGAGAAGCCCCGTGGTGAGGAGCAGAGAGTAACAACAGTGCTTTTCAGGTGTTGCGCTAATCACTCCGCCCATGTAGCAGTGCTTCGCCTTCTGAGAATATAGTTCCCAGTATGTATACGGTTAGAAGATGGCTGTGTCTCATGTGACCTTGTTATGTGTACACGCTGTGACTATACAAATCACAACATGTAAATAGGAAACTGTTGGCGTTATTTTGTCACTTATTGGGAGCAGTAGGCTAGTTGGAGCCGGTTACCTCCAGGATCTGTGCTAAGCTAGGCTAGCGGTGGGTGCGTCAGACAGAGTACGACTAGCACGGAGATGAGAAGGGTATGTATGGACTTATCTAACTCTGGGGGATATGCTGAATGAGCTAAAGTCCCAATAATTCGGCGTGTTCCTTTAAGTCTCAGGAGGCAACTTCTCTGTAGGAAAACTACAAACTAAAAATGTGTTTTAACAGCTCTGATCCCGTGTGTTCAGTTTGACTGAGTGAATTGCCCACTATTTATATCTCCATGTTAACGCTCACAGTGTGTGTGTGTGTGTGTGTGTGTGTGTGTGTGTGTGTGTGTGTGTGTGTGTGTGTGTGTGTGTGTGTGTGTGTGTGCGTGTGCGTGTAGCTATGAGTCAGTTGTTGGAGGAGTTGAAGGTGATGTTGTCGGTGTCTGTGTGTCCCTCTGTATACTCACAGCAGGGTGAAGAACTTGAGCAGCTGGTACTCCATCTGGCCCAGCTCTGCCAGTGGCTCTGATAAAAGACCTCTGTCTGTCTGCAGAGCTCGCTCTGTAACACACAATAACAGAAAACCATTAACGGTACTTGGCTTGACTGTACTGCCTGTTTCACTTTAAATAGTGCTGGTCCACCTGTTAGTGTAATGGTGGGACAATATGCACTTTGGAGTTTGAAAAATGATTAAAGGTCCCATATTCTCATTTTCATGTTCATACTTGTATTTTGGGGTTCTACTAGAACATGTTTATATGCTTTAATGTAAAGAAAAACACATTATATTTCTCAAACTGTCTTTCCGAATATACCTGTATTCACCCTCTGATTAAAAATGCTCTGTTTTAGTGGCTGTCTCTTTAAGCCCCCCTCCTGAAAAATCCCAGTCTGCTCCGATTGGTCAGGGTTTCCAGGTCTTTCACATTTGCACTCTGAGTCCCTGCACCATCATTGCAACTGGGGAATGACTGTAACGGTACTTTCTACCTACTGTATATCTAGTATAGTTTTGACATCACAACTATATGGAAGTCCTGACGGATCATTGAAAGGCAAGCTTTCTTAATACGGGCTGTGTGCATTTCTCTTTGGATTGAGTGTTTTGATATTTTCACAGTATTTATATAGCACCTCAATCTGCCTTTTTTTATTAATAAAAGACATGACATCTCACTTTTTTACAACATGGGACCTTTGGGTAGGCTAAATCCAAATTTTGTGGGGTGCAATTAAATTATATCAATTAACACTGAGCTGTCAGAGATCTCTAAAAATTAAAACCTGTGAAAAGTGATTAATTTAATTTATTAATTTGTACTTTCTATAAGATTATTTGCATTTTGTACTAAAACATAAGAAGACAATTCTTAGAAATTAAGAAATGGTGAAATCTGAAAACCCAGAAAAAACAGTGAACTCTATATTGTCTGAATCATATAAAACCATGAGCGGACTATTATACCCCAACGTCTTTACAATTTAGCTGATACAGTATGTATGCATTGCTTCTTTTTGCACTGCTTCTATATGTGCGTGTGTTTTGTGCTACTCTAATGCATGTGTTAACCCAGGTTATGTTATCTAGTAGACATACATCTTTTAATTACATTATTTCCCATCTTTCCACTCCTCATGTGAGCTGTAAGGACAATGTACACAAAAGCTCACGCTGATTAAATATCAAATAGAGAACATTAATGTAAGTTAGCAGAAATGATCTGTTAGCATACAACAAATAGACTGTCCTCAGAAGATTTTGACAGCCGACATTGTTTGTGATAATCTCTACTTAATCTGCATCCGCCCAAAGCTTTTTAATACAAACCCCCACAGGATTTAATCTCAATTTGGAGCTTAATGTGTCGTTACGTAAGAGGGATGTTACCTATAAAACTCTTCATGGATTCACACATCATTACTTGGCAGAACTGCGTATTTCCCACGTACACTTTTAGTTTTTACATATTGTAGGTTTGCAGTGTTCCTAAGATTAAAGGTGCAGTAGGTAAGATTTATAAAACTAACTTTCTGTCATATTTGCTGAAACTGACCCTATGTTCCAATAGAACTACATGAAGCAGGTAATAAAAAAAATAAAAGAGGTGCTCCTCTGGCACCACATACATCCTGTAGTGTGATTTGCAAAAATCCACATCTTCCTGTTCAGATGCACCAATCATGTGACTGGGGGGGGGGGGTGTCTAACTACGTGTCAATCACTGCTCATGCACACGCATTCATTCTCCCTTGTGGGGGGATGGGCTTAGGAGAACGTTTTGGGCTTTAGCAGAAAGGGGGGAGGAACTGAGAAGTTGTTGATGTTCACATTTTTGGGCTAAATCTTGGATATTCACAATCCTACCTAGAGCACCTTTAAAAAGCAGCAAACATGTTCTTATCATGTTCCGTGTGGAATACTCTACCTTGACTAATCAGAGAGGAAAACATATTGAGATTTCTAAATTAATTATTTAATATTTATTTGTATAATTGTATAATAAAAAAAATTGTGTTCTGGGTGCCCAGATAGCTCAGTTGGTAGAGTGGGCGCCCATATATAGAGGTTTACTCCTCGATGCAGCGGGCCCGGGTTCCCCCTCTCTCTCCCCTTTCATGTCTTCAGCTGTCCTGTCAAATAAAGGCCTAAAAATGCCCAAAAAATTATCTAAAAAAAAATGTAATTGTGTTCTGGTTTTGTTGCTTATATTTTTAGCCTTAACTTGTAAATAGGAAATAAAAATGCATGTAGTACACCGTTTTAGTCTATTGAGACTGTGATCTTACTTACTACATTTTGGTGGACAAGAACTAAAGTGACCACAGGCACAGGCTAATTACTCTTCAAATTGGCTATTGATTAAAGTCCTGGTGGACATCCAGAGGTGAAAACATGAAGGTATCAACAAATAACAACTGATTTAATGCTAAAATATTTCACAGTGAAGTTTTGTTTATCACACAATGTAGGGTATTTGTGGATTATATCTGTAGTTGTACTATCACGATGCCACAGATTTCAGAACAGTGTTACACGATGTGCCCTGCTATGACATGAACTTCCACGATGACCTTCGAAGTCACTGTTCCATTATCTTTAATGTGACTATTATTTGCCACTGTTCATCACACCCCCAACCGGCCCCGTCAGACACAGCCTACCAAGAGTCTGGGTCTGCTGAGGTTTCTTCCTAAAAGGGAGTTTTTCCTCGCCACTGTCGCAATAGCCACTGCTAATGCTTGCTCTTGAGGGAATTACTGTAATTGTTGGGGTTTTGGAATTTATAGAGTGTGATCTAGACCTACTCTATCTGTAAAGTGTCTCGAGATAACTCTGTTATGATTTGATACTATAAATAAAATTGAATTGAATTGAATTGTTAATCACAAGCTAGTCTATCTCCACGACGTTCCACCTCCGGGAGTGTTCCGTTGCTGCCGGAAATTCCGTCCGGATTTCACTCTTTTTGGCCGGATGTCCGTTACCTTCCACTTTCTTTGTGTTGGAATTTTTAACTCTGGTGGATTTATGAGGACTTTGATTAACTGCTCCTCATATATCTGCAGGGTAAATCCAGACAGCTAGCTAGACTATCTGTCCAATCTGAGTTTTCTGTTGCACGACTAAAACAACTTTTGAACGTACACGTTCCACCAAAACAAGTTCCTTCCCGAGGCTATTTAGCTGCGGAACCATGTCTCTGCCAGGTGCTTAGCGCCGCCCATGACAATTATGATTGGTTTAAAGAAATGCCAATAAACCAGAGCACGTTTTTCTCCAATCCTGGAATACTGTGTGGACTAGCCAGACCCTCCTCCGCAGCGCTGTGGAGGAAGGTCTGGCAAAGCGAGACTAACCACAAGCAAATCATCATTATATGGATAGTTTTATCACCTTCCAGCGGCTGTTCCGATTTGAAGGGTGTATCTACGGCGCTCAGGCTGCTGGGGGAGTTCCCCAGGAGGTCAGGAAGGGAGGACGACACAGACACCACTGAGGGTTTCCTTCTCCACTTTAACACTGATGGAAATTCGTCAACCACTGGGAACTCGTCTGGAACTGGGAACTCGTCCTGTGGCACAGAGGAAAGAGGAGACTGTATTAGAAAGATGCTCATCCAACTCCAACAGATTGTGTTCTAATCTGAACATCTCAGCTGCCAGCACACTAGTGGTTCATTCATCTAAACCTGAGATCACCTAGACTTACAATTCAGTGTTTTTTTTTTTTTTTTTTTACATGGATTGTAAGGTCTTGCTTGGTCTGAAAACCCTGGTGAAATCAACGATTTTAAACATTTAGCTATGTCAGTGGCTCCCAAACTGTTTTGCTTGTGACCCCTGAAAATAAAGTGATATCTACATATGAACTGCCTTAGTGTGGAGTTGTAAGCCGTTCAACCAAAAAAAACATATATACCGATATATATATATATATATATATTTTATGATTTAGAGGCCAGAAAAATGAAAAATGTAAATGTTTTACTTTTTTTCTTTCTTGAATTTAAACATTTTGTGATATTGTGACCCCTCCCTGAGACTGGGAACCACTGAGCTAAATCAACATCACAAACGTAATGCTATGGATCAGTTAAGAGCATTCACGAGAACAACTGATGGGCTGCAGACTTACTGCATGCCACAAAAGTTTAATAAAGACAACGTTTTGATAATACTTGGATCTTTGTCAGGTCAGAATGTATAAATATGGTTGTCATTTCCATTTTTCAAACATTCTGACCTGACAAAGATCCAAGTAGGATTGAAACATTGTCTTTATTAAACTTTTGTGGCTTATAGTAAGCCATGCCACAAACATTTAACCCTCCTTCAACTATTGGGCTGCCAGGTTGCGAAAAATCTCTTTGGCTGGGGTTTATCCTTTCTATTTGGCGATGAAGCAATTATAAATGGTAATTAGTTTTTAATAAAAAAACTCACATAGGGATTTGTTTTAAATAACCATTAATACATGGTGCCTATCTATTCATTTTAAAACTATCTTCTAAACCCTATGGAAGCTACAATGTGAAGAGATATTCAGCAAGGGGCACAAATATTCTTGAAATATTTCTGCATTTACGTCTTAAAGTGATGGTTCGGAGTAATTTCACCCTAGGGTCCTTTGCACCATGACCTCGAGCCAAACACCCCCCCAGAAGCTTTATTCACCTGGGTCTAACATTGGGAGAGTTAGCGTAGAGTAGCGTTAGCCGCTGAATAGCTTAGCGCAGAGGCTAATGGATCCGTGTCTCTTAACATTACCCCACTAATAATGCCCGAAATGATACCAAAGGTCTACACTAGTATATATAGGTTATGCACTCATAAAACGATGGATTTGTAAAGTTTGTAAGTACACCAGAAGGTAGTAAATAACACTTGCCTGCTGGCTTCTGCTCTCTGCTGTTGTTGTTGCTGCTGTAAGACGAGTGCTTAGGGACATCTACAAATTACAACACCAAAAGAGATGCAACAAAAATATTTTTTAATTTAACTTATTTTTTAAAGTAAGTGCTGTAGTATAACTAGCAGGAGACAAGTAATAATTGAGGTAAGTTTGGAGACATTACCTTATTTAATCATTAAATTAATAAATATTTTTGTTGCATCTCTTTTTGGTTGTTGTAATTTGTAGATGTCCCTAAGCACTCTTACTGCCCGGTAGTAACAGCAGCAGCAGCAGCAGAGAGCAGAAGCCAGCAGGCAAGTGTTATTTACATAAACTTCTGGTGTACTTACAAATTTTACAATCCATCGTTTTGAGTGCATAACCTATTTGTACTACTGTAGACGTTTGGTATCATTTCGGGCATTATTAGTGGGGTAATGTTAAGAGACACCCGGATCCATTAGCCTTGCGCTAAGCTATTCAGCTGATAATACTTACGCTTCATCAATATTCACCTGAAAAGTAGTATCATGGTGCAAAGGACCCTAGGGTGAAATTACTCCGAACCATCACTTTAACATGTTTGCAAACTGTAAATATAAATCAGGCATCTTCAGTGTTTGAGAGCAGCAAAGCTCTACGAAACCTTCCATTGAATATGCTGGCAACATGAACAAACTCCCTTTTTTCATTGAATACCTTCAGTCTAGATCAGAGCGTGATCAAGTACGAGCATGTTAACAGAACTTAATTATTACTTAATACAAAAGATGTTCTGTCGCACACGCACACAGACAAGGTGACTTCAGAGCACTCTTTGATAGCATCTTGCCAACTCGGGGGGATAATTCAGTGCATGACTGCAGCTGCAACAGAATCATCTATTGATACTGTCTGTGTAAGAAAATACATCAGGCTTCAGGTCAGAGGTAGTTGAAGGTGAGAGCTGCCAGAGGCTTTTTGACCAACATGAAACACAACTAGGAAACATTAAAGTAATCGCAATGCCTGTAGATTACCAGATGTTGAAGGTTCACCCACTTTGATCTTTACAATTGTATGATTATCAAAGACATGCTGTCACTGACCAGCGATAAGGTCGGCTTCTCCATGAACTGCTTCAAGCTCAGACTCTTCCCATTGACCTGGAGAGGAAAAGGAAATCACCTCTTTAACTGACATGTACACCACAGTATACAGACGGAGTATGCGTGCGAGTGTGTGTGTGTGTGTGTGTGTGTGTGTGTGTGTGTGTCCGTGTCCTCTGACCTGTAGGTGAGTGCAGATCCTACGAAGGACATCATATACACTGTCTCTTGACAGCAGAGATACAAATACATACTAAGGAAGTAAAAAAGAAAAACAGTCACCTAAAAATCCGGTTTATATATATATATATTACACAATTCACTAAAAATAAAAATGTCCCTTGAAACTATTCTGAATTTGTTACACATAACAAATATGTATGGTACATTTAAGCTCATTTAAACAAAGTGATTCTCTCCAATTTATATTCATACAGTTGTTGAAGAGGTTTAGGCAACATGGATAAGCTACATAGTCAGCTTTTCATTTCTCACCAACATTAGGATAGATAAGAGATGATATAAACTTTGATAAGCCCTGTTGGGGAAACTGAATAAAGAAATAGATCAAAAAGTCCCAGCCTGCCTTTGCAAATATCATAGATGTGTACATCTGAACCTTGGTCACTTTATCTGAAATATCAGCACTTAAGTTCATCAGTGCCTTCCCAAAATTAAACTTGCATTATATATTATAACTCTTCACTTATGTTGTTAGAATACAATCAGTGCATTCAGGCATTTAAGGAGGTGCTTAAATGTTTGTATTTGCAGCCATACAAAGCATTTAATATTTCATTAACATTAGTGGGATAGAGTACACATTTGCCATGAGTCACAAAAGCTCAAAAGCTTTAATCTAGGCACAAAGAGGATACTTTTGTAATCACATTTTTTGTTCTGGTTTATTCTGTCATGAAAAACTATGAATGACAGGTCAGTGAAAGCTTAGCTAAATATCCATCTGACCTGGATACATATCACTGCTATCTAAAAAGTAATTTTGAATTTATTTATGAGCATTTGAAACACTTTGCTATTGTGTGTGCACTTTGTCAGTTTTTTTGTTAATAAAACATGAACTTTGTTGTTACAGGCACGAGCTGTGAGCTTTCTACCTCATAAACACAAAAACCAACCTCAGTCATCTTTAGCAGTATAGTGGTACTGTACAGAGCCATGTATGTGCCCATGGTTATGTTATGCATACTACACACTCACGCAAACATATATGGTATTTTCCCTTGGACAGTATGAGACATACCATCCATATGCTAAATATCTCACCTGCTTTGAGAAAGGTTGTTGCTTTAATCTGAGCTGCTGTGTGGATCAGACTCTGCATTTTGGGTTGGGCTATGACTACAGCTACACAACTTCGTTTTCCTTTTTGAGCGGCGTTTTGAGACAAAAACTATCTCTGTCCACAGTACAGGTTTAGCTCCAGTTGCAAAAATTATCTTCGTCCATATTAACATGCCTGACAACGCATACCACATTACAATTTGCATACACTGTGCATGAGTGTGCCAGTGTAAACAAGAGGCAGATTGTCTGACATTACTCTGCGGTTGAAAATCATGGATGTAAAAGTTGAAAATACAGAACATAGTTTTGAGAAAGAACAACAATGGTGGAAAGTAATACCATGGATTAATTTGCTTGCACTGGACGAGGAGGTGAAACTGTTACTGAAAGGTATATAAGCCTACCTGACCGATAAGACTGACTGACGTGCGTCATCATTGCCAAAGGTCTCTGTTTGTGCCTGTTCAGACTACAATGCAACCCCGAAGTTTTCAAACCAAAACAGGGGCAGAAGTGTTTCCAAATGTCTCCGTTTTAGGGGCTCGGAAATGGCAAAGTAGTGTGGACGTGAGGTGTAAACATAGCAAAAGACATTTGTTTTTAAACCAAAGCGTCGTAGTGTAAATGTAGCCTATATTTTTGTAATATATCACCTCTGAGGGGATGTATTTGCTAATTTTTAGTAACCTCAGACTAATTTAATAATAGTGTATTGCACAAATGAAAATGTAAACAACTATTTTATACTGGTGGGTTGTGTTGAGACCAGCTAACATGTAACTTTAAATAGAGAAAGAGAGGGGAAGCATGTGAAGATGAAGACAGACATCATCTAGTCCCCCATTGTCAGACCTTCCTCCACAGTGTTGCGGAGGAGGGTCTGGCTAGTCCACACAGCATTCCGGCATAGGAGAAAAACATGCTCTTGTGGCATTTCTTTAAACCAATCACAATCGTCTTGGGCGGCGCCGGACACAGGCATGGTGCCTCTGCAAAATAGCCTTGGGAAGGAACTTGTTTTGGTGGAACGTGTGCACCTAGGGAGGCGAGCTCTGGAATTAAAATGGCTGTCGAGTGTGTGATGAGAATTTTACTAAAAAAAAAGATAAATATAATTTGATTGTCGGAGGCTAATTCCCGAATCAACCGGAGTTTAGAATGCCAACACAAAGAAAGCGGGAGGGGAGGGACATCTAGCCGAAAATTAGGGACATCCGGCGGAACCGTTGGTGGCACCAGAACAATCACGTAAATGAAACGTTGTGGACATAGACTAGCCATCATCTAAAGACGTCTGCTGAGACATTTTTCATTTATCTGATAAAATTTGTCTTATCTAATGCACACCTAATATACCTCAGTGTTGACAGTATGCTAACCCAAACCCATTGCATTTATCTGGAGAAAAATCAGCCCCACCACTCTAGTAATAATTAATAATTTGTGTAACGAATAAATGATGGACGAGGTACTGTGGTGTATGTATATATGAGTGTATTGTGGAGTAAATAAATGTCTGAGGAGCATTTAAAAACATGTGCTATTTCTGAACTTTGTAACGACTGCCATAACTCTGCGGCTCTTCTGCGTGTGTGTGTGTGTGTGTGTGTGTGTGTGTGTGTGTGTGTGTGTGTGTGTGTGTGTGTGTGTGTGTTTTTTTTTATTTTTATTTTTCCTCTTACAAAATTTTTCTTTTTTTTTTTAACCATCTTAATTCTTCTGCTTCTGTTCATTCTGCCAATACTTTAACTTCAAATACCTGCAAAACTAATGGCATTCCCATCAACCTCAGCTGTGCTTTAATTTAGTGCTGATTAGCAAATGTTAGCATGTTAACACGCTAGAGTAAGGTGGTGAACCTGGTAAATATGATCTGCTAAACATCATCTTCTTAGCATCCTGACATTAGCATTTAGCTCAAAATACCAATGCGCCTAAGTACCACGTCACAGAGCCGCAAACATGGCTGCAAACTCTTTTCGATAAATAACTGGCATCAGTTAATTCTTTTTTGAACTCAACATACTAATTTAATTCCCTCAGTTTAGTCATTTGTATCCTCAAAATGACCACAACTTTTTTATTTTTTATATTTTATGGTGCCTGGATAGCTCACCCGGTAGAGCGCGTGCCCATATATAGAGATTTATTCCTCGACGCAGCGGCCGCGGGTTCAATTCCGACCTGCGGCCCTTTGCTGCATGTCATTCCCCTTCTCTCTCCTCCTACATGCATTCAGCTGTCCTATAACAATAAAGGCCTAAAATGCCCCTCTTGTGGAATGCACATTGCGAAATAACTGACTGGGCTAAAATTACATATAGTTTTGTGTATTTATAGGTTGTTATTTTGTTACTTGAAGATACAAAACCTAGTTGTTACCACATGCTAAAGTTAGCTTGCTGGCTATCATCATTCAAGGGCTGTGGGAGCCTGAACAGAAGCTGAAAAGTACATTATGCCTTTGAAAACACTAGTTGATTAAAGGCTGACAGAAAGTTAAGAAGCCTTTCTGAGTGTTGCCGTAATGGCGGATAAACCCTTCAATCTCTTGTGCTACCAGGCTGAGACTCCACTCCGCTTCTATCTATAGCACACGGTGTTGTTTTCCCATCACACCTCTCCTGGAAAATACAGCCATGCTGCGCTAATCAGCATAAGACTTTTAAATCACAGCGACTTTTATGGAAGTGTTTACCTTCTGGCCGGTGTCCGTGGTTATAGCCAAGCCATTGGGTACAAGGCCCGCTGTTTTGTGCTTCTTCACCAACCTCACGGAAACAACAGGGATAGCCACCTAAAGAAGATGGAAAATAACATTTATAAGGGGGACACTCCTTTGATTTGAGGAGGCAAACCCAAAAGCAAAATGACGAGAAAATTATAAGTAAGATTAAAAACACCAGGGTGATTTGAGTAAATGGTGGCAGGAAAAGCATACACTGAAATAAACTCAGGAAAAGGCCCTGGAGTAAGTCAGTAGTGGACGTGAAATGTGTCTTATTTCAGTCAGAATGTGAAGAATGCAGTCTGAATAAGTAGCTCAGATGTCAGGAGAGGTTTGGTTTCAAGGAAATGAGGGAAAGGAACGATGCACAACATCAAAGAGAAAATCACATAACTGGCGAAGGTTAAAGGTTCAGTAAGTCTACATGTTCTTGGTACATGTTTTCACAGTGTAGACATAAAGAGAGAGAGAGAGAGAGAGAGAGAGAGAGAGAGAGAGAGAGACATGTTCTATATGGGAGAATTAAGACAAGTCAAGTATTTTGTCAAGTTGTCCAATCTGCTCGTCAGATTGTGACAGGGAGACACTTGGTTCATGTTTGTCAGTCAGTTTGGGTTTATTAAGCTGTCTGTCAGTCTTTCGTACCTTAATGTCCTTGCCAAAGAGGTTGGCATAGAAACACAGCCAGTTTCTGGAAATATAGAGCCGGCCTTGTAGAAGAATATCTCTGAGAAGAGCACAGGAGTACACTGAGAACAGAAGAGACAGAAACACTTTTTTTACCTTAAGGCCCTGACATACCATGCAGGCAGACAGCAAAGAACTAGTGGCGACGAACCCCGACTTTAGTGTCGCCTCAGGTCTCCTCAAGGTCTCTTCAAGTCGCCTGCTTATTTGCCAAAAAGTTGCACATGAACACACTGCAAAAATTACAGCAACGTTTTTCTATAACTAACAATTTGTATATCCCGTTTCCCTTTCTGAATGACGAATAGATGACCGCCGCCTGCTGACACAGAGTTATTTCCTCTCACACAGACGCAGAACATACCTGGCGGTCACAGTGTGTTCAATTGTAACTTTTTGGCTAAGACACAAGCGAGGTCGACGAGACGTGAGGCGACGCCTCAGTTGGCCTTCGTCGCCACTAGTTCTTATCTGCTTGGTGTTTCAGCACCATGACACTGAAGCCTCCTACTGTCTCACCGGCATTTTGAAAATCATCAATCTCTCCTGGTTCAAAACATTGGTTATATTATAATAGGTTGCATTTCACATCAAAGTTTATGGTTAACCAGGTTGTACAGAAGAGTTCGTACCGTGCTGGAGACGTTCTGAAAATGTTTCTGAGGTTAACCAGATGTCAGAACTGAAGCAAGAAGAATTAAAGCGGGACACAGTGCCAAGACAAGTACTTCAATTAGCGACAATTCAGTGCAATTTTTGTGTGTTTGTTATATAGGGCTTTTTGTATGAAAGTATAGATGCTATTGTTGATTATGCATTACTAGCACAATAAAGCTGCTGATCACTTCTAGTATTTTGTACAGATACTGAAAAATGATTAGATATTTTAATGCACGATCTTGCATATTTTCCACCACAGTCTGAGAAGTCATCCTCTTCGTCTCTCACAAAATCCGCCATGTTCATCGGCATTCACTGTCTACTGTATCGTCTAGTGAAGTCTTAATCTGCATTGTTATTTGTACTCGTTGTGAATACGCAATATTATATGCAATAAGAAGTAATTAGGTTTTGTTTTTGTTGTTTGGGTCACTTTTACTCACGACATGCTAACCGGCAACATAGAATTCCATTCACTACGCTAAGCTAAGCTAGCAGCGGCACTGCCGGACAAAGACAATGCATGCACTGAGACAAAAATGCATTTGCCCACCTATATAAATATAGAGGAGACGGTGAATAACCCTATTTCAACAAAGGGTGGCGTACTCCTTTAATAAAAGGCAGGAGAGGATTATAAATATAAAGAACAAATACAAATGCAAAACAGGCAAATTATATTATATATATATATATATATATGAAGCTGCAGCATGACATGTCCAAGAATATTAACAAGTTGATTAATAAAACGAGAAGTAAAAAGAAGTACCTTTCATGAGGATCTCATCCTTGGGCACACACTGGAACAGTTTGTGGTACTGCGAGTTGTACTTGCTGACAGTCTGTGCAGAGGGACAGGGCAGAGTCATGAGCATCTCCTTAGCAGACCGGCCTGCCTGCACAGCACCACCGGCGCAACCCGCCACTCCGCCACCACCGGCCACTCTGGCTCCGCTCGCCGCAGACACCACCCTCTCCCTCAAAGGTCGCGAGCTCTGCACCAGGCTCAGCACGTTGGCACCGTACACACACACACACTCGCGCACATCCAAGGCCTGGAGCAAGCCGCTGCAAGACACACACTGTTCCCCTGGCGCCGGTCAGTACTGGGACGAGATGGAGGAGGACTGTCTACCTCTAGTCTACTTGCACCTACAAACACATACCAGGCTCTAATGTGTACACCCACACACACACACACACACACACACACATACTACTACAGAGTAGTACAGCAGCAACGCCTCAGTTTACAGCCACTGAGCTCTTTCTCAGAAACTACAAGGCTCTCTTTCTCTGTCTCAAATACACCTCCAGTGACTCTACACTTTGCAGCACCTAGCTGACACCCTCCTTCTGCCTCCTTCACACACATACACATGCTCTGCCCTTCCTTATTCGGAGCAGGAAAAAAACAATACACACAGGTACTCCTCCCCCCTCTCACTTTCTTTCTCTGCCTCTCCTTCCCTCTATCTGTCAGATCTTCTGTAGGGACAGTCTGTGACACCCTGAAGTCCTCACTTTTCAGAGAAAATCATACATTTCCCTCCCATCTGAACACACACCAGGTCTCATTCATTCCCTGCTCTCCTTCCCCACAGCTCAAACTCACCTTCCGCTCTAGATAGCTCTGCCACCAGATTATCTTTCCCTAGTTTTCTGCCCTGTCCTGTATCTCGTCTATCTTTCCTTCCACTCGCATCAGCTCCGTTTGCTGTTGTCTGCTGCCCCTGTTTTTGTCTTTCTATTAATAGCTCATGCTAGAGCAGCTCCTGTCCTCAGGAATATGGCACTTACAGTAGGTTACAGTAATGCAGACGGTTCCATCACCACTGGAGGAAAGCCCAGGGTTAATGTTACTGTTAATGTGCAGTATAATCATTTGCTGACTGCATTCATAGGTGAACTGTCTGGAGGGCATTGGCCAGGATTGCAGCAAGTCTAAGTGATAGTGATTTGATTATATAGTACTGCTGAGCTTGTTAACGAACATATAATTTGATCTATGTTCAGTTTTATATGTTGAGTCCAAAATCTTTTAATAATAATTGAGCCTGAGAAATGTCACATTAGTTTGGGGGGGGTAAGCAGGAAAAATAGGATCATTTCTCACAAATTTATAATGGCAGCATGTTATTTTTTCTTTTTTAGCATGTTAGCATGTCATCATCATATATGACTCAGAAAAGATAAATACATGAATACAATATGCATCAGAGTAGATTTTGTTATATGGATAGAAGCCTTTTGTCAGCTTCTGCATCCAATCGTCATGACACAGATCTGACTGCAGTACAAAAGTGAGAGAAATGCCTTTGAGCCAAGGAATCATAAAATAAACAATCTCCTCAGAGGGAAGATTTTAACAGGGGCTGCTGCTTTTATTATAGGTTAAACATTTAGGTTAAAATGAATACAACTGGTTGGACGTGTTCCAATAAAAGACACAGTAACAATTAGGATTCTAAGAGAGACCAGACTCACCGAGCCCCGGTAACATTTCTTCACATCTTCATAGGACAGGTCTTCAATCAGCTGAAACCTGTTAGGAAAGGAAAAATACACTTAGAAATAAAGTGACACTTCATATGCATTTTTACCTCTCAATTATGATAACTCTACTGTACACAAAATAAACCATGTCTTTTTTCAATGTACTGCAATGGATACAAAATATATACTAAATATAGCACATTTGAAGGCAGATTAATGCATCATCTGGCCTGAAGACAACATGACAAATGGTTGTTAGAATGTGTGTGTGTGCGAGCGTGCGCGTGTGTATGTATGTGTACATTGCATGAAAATCCCAGCTGGGTCAAAGCTACCACATGACGAGTTAATCATCGGTGTGTGCATAACTGCAGGGAGACGAAGGCTGTCACAAAACATTGAATAAAAGATAAATATTGAGTTGTTTGAACACAAATAGTCACCATGCCAGGAGATTAGCTTTTTTATAGTCAGAATACATTAACACACACACACACACACACACACACACACACCTGGCATTAAGCTCTCCTCAGGAATAGTAGCAATGCAGCAGATGTCACAGCATGATACTCGTCATATCTCTTGCTAATGCAGACAGACCCACCCAGCAAATAAAATACAGCATAATCAGTCCTTTTAGGAAAATGTCAATGAAATTAACTGCTGTCCCAGTTAAGACGCCTTAAAGAAGAAGACATGGATGCAACAATAAATTCTGAAAGGCCAGCTGTTTTTGAGGGATTACTTTGCCGACAGAGACTTCCCTTTCTTCCTGTATCTTTCTGTGAGTGCTAGGTGATTGACAGTGAGCAGAGGAAGACGTCAACGCAATGCTGATATGAAAACACTCTGCTCAAGGAGATACTGATAAAACAGAAGCTCTGGCCAAACCAAATTGCAGCTTCATGTTCACTGTGAAGGATTATCACTCTGTGGAAGCCATTTTCATACAGTGGCACAGAGAAAGGCTTAACATGAAGGGAGGAAAGTGAGCCTTGATATCTTCAACCCTCCAGAGTCCAACGGGAACAAGGGGAAGGACACAGGAAGACCGTTACATTTGCCAAACACATTGATTAGTCCTCATCCTCTAAGCCTTTTCTCTTATACAGTTTGAAAATACGAAAGAATGTAAGCAGCCAAGGTAATGTAATAAATAAATAAAGGCCAGATACATCTTTCTTCATCATACTTATAATCACAGATGGACTGTAGAGACTGTCTTCACACAAAAAACACCCCTTTAGTCGTTTGTTCAAGCAGCAATTACGACTCATATTTACGTTTATAGAGGCGTTGCCCTCAGTTGCCTCCTGTATTTATTATGGGAGCAAAGCAGGAAGTAAGGTGATAAAGGCGAAGTTCCTCCACCTTCCGGTGGACCCCATGGGACCTTATTTCGGAAAAAATATTTATGGTAGTTAAGGGGAAGAGACAAATCATTTCTTGATCCTGTTTGAATTGAGCCATGAATTACACATGTGTTTGTCAATTTAAAAGATAATTTTGCAAGTGAAGAAAGTCAGTCAGTTTGTCATAGGTTTGTCATAGTACCACTTAGTTTAGTTTGAAACCGCTCAGTGAACTACATATCTCATTTCACACAATTTGCGTCACCTTGCTTGATGCTTGGCTTGCTCGCTAGCTAGCGAGCTTAGCTATTTTCCACAACACATGTAACGTTATCTACCAGATTATTTGAATTATGGTCTCGTTGACTTTAAAATCGGCGATAAAGCAGGGGGTGTTTTAGGGCGTGGCTATGATGTGAAAGTGTGTAACGCAACGTAGAGTGTAAGGGCTCCTCCCTCACTCCCCCCTCTCGTCTACAAACGGATAGCAGATCTCCACAAACCAATGGGTGACGTCACACATGCGCTGTCCATTAATATTAACAGTCTATGGCCGAGAAAGCGAAAGATCGAGTAAGATCTGTTTGCTTGTGTGAGTAACGTTACATCCCAGTATAAAACACACATGTAACCACCCATAGAAATAAACAATTTCATTCCTATGAACGCACCCGGTACACGTGTTGACGTCTACACGAGCGTACTGCACAGGCGTCAACACTTATGGCTTAATTTTGACCTCACTTGTTCCTCCAGAATAATGTTTCATATCTCTCAACGTGGCTGCACTATGATTCAGCAGGGAATTTATAACATCATACCATAACAGAACCACATTTGTATTCTCCTTGAATAGTGTCCTTAACTGTATACAGCAAGGTGGCATTATGTTAAAATACCCCTTCCTGTTGCCTTAATAGCAGCAGGACTGTCCTTGTCCCTGCTCTGATGAGAGACTCTCCTCTGGGTAAGAAGATAGCGTAACCTCTGTCCCCAAACAACCCTCCCTGACTCTGCTGCCTCTTACCATGTCGCTGACTGTGCCTCTCGTGGTGAAGCACAGTGGAGATGAGAGAGGTAAACTCTGCACCGCCGGGGCATCGGTCACGATGACACTGAGATAATGATGTCATGGAAATGCTAATTTCTATGTCTGAGTTCACAGCAAAATGACCAGTGTAAACTCAAATCTGAGATGTCATCAGTTGTCACGCTGGTGAATCTGTTGTCGCACAAGCTCGGTCGTCGTCGTGATTTAATCCCTTATAACTTTTAGGACTTCTTGTCTGTTTTAGCTAAAAGTTAAGGGTGAGGAGTCCTCAAAGGGGCCACAAGTGAAAACAGCTACTGAGCTTACATCTCAACAAATCTTCAACCCCATGACAACAGAGCAAACTCCAATCAACCGATTAAAACTGGGAAATAGGGTTGAAACCTGAAACCCCCCCCCCTGAACAAGCTGGCATTTGGACCTGAAATTCAGATTGTGTTTCACATACAGCTGGTTTACCTGCTAGCAGTGAACATTATAAGCTTCACGTTAAAGACACGATTCCAGGTGTGTTGTATTGGACTGTAATATATTATTGTGTCCACCCACTCTGTGTGCACACAGTACAATGAAATACTGGAGGCTTCATTGTGTATAGGTGTAATATGACTCTATTTGTCTTCAAGCATTAGGTCATTCATTGTTATGCTCTCCATTATTACTCTACTATCATTGTCTCCTTCATATAGAGAATCAGAGGGTGAATTAGAGACATTAGAGATCCACAACACATGCTGGACAAAGACCAAAGCAGGGTTAAAAGTGTCAACGAGCAGAGGGGGTTGACAGATGCTATAGCTGCCTGCTCCTGCTGTGTGCAGTGTGTGCGTGTGTGTGTGTGTGTGTGTTTGTGTGTGTGTGTGTGTGTGTGTGCGTGTGTGTGCGCTTGTGTAAGAGCAGGATTAAGGCTGTTGTTTACAGCGAGCAGTAGACAGCTGTAACAGCGCTGCCTCCTCTCAGGCTGGATCTACTGCACACCTTACAGAAACTTAAAGTGATGCATTCACTCACTTTACATGATATATTTAACGGTATGATTGCATGTGACAAAAGAAAATGGATTGATTGAGCTTCAAAACAGCAGTGAAAAAATCCACCACGCACCAATCCAAGACCCCAAAAATGGTAAAATAGTCTCTTGTGAAAAGTTAAATTATTCTTTATGTTACCGTAACTGTTTCACTAGAACATCATATTGTGAGGTATGTGCTCACAAAAATGTACATGTGCTGTGCATTAAGTATTGTCCAAAATACATGAGATGTATACCTTTAAATGACAAAATTCCAAAATAATTTCAATGGAGTTAACATGACTTTAGAAAACAGGATATCTAATAAGTTATCCATAACCAAACTCAATTACAGCAGGTCATTACCACCTTTCTAACACGGAATTATTTGATGCAGCGTGTCCTAGCTGTGCAAATTCAACTTTTACCTCATTAAAACCACCCTCTTAGACGAGACATTATCTTGTGACCATGTCACATGCAATAGTGCATGTGTGCTGCTCTTCCTGCCTGCTGGTTGCTGCCTAAATATAGGCACCACAGCGGCTCTGCACTCCCAGGTGGAGAGAAGAGAGTGATTATTAAAAAACACGGCCAGCTCTGTGGGGACTAACCGGCTCTACAGTCCTCCCTCTCCCTCTCCATCTGTCTCTAGCTTTGACACAAGATCCAGGTCTTAATCAATACTGCTAGTACATCTAGATGCTAGGTGAGTGTAAGAAGAATATTGCTACAGGCAATTCCCATCACAGCTTTATGTAGGAGAGCTGTGAATGTGGTGTGTCGAGGTAAAGCTTTTTTTTTTTTTTTTACTAAGGGTATAAACAAGGTCATGCTGGGATGAAGTTGGGAAATGATGGATAGTTGTCCATAAATCTTATTTTTACAGTCTATGCCATAGATACAAGATATAGATACAATTATAGTTATATATTTTGGACATTATTCAGAGGGTTTGAAATGAATTTGAAAGGAAGGTTCTTGTAAGGGTTTTTTTTACACAGCAGCAGCAGCAAAATAAGCTGGTTTTCCAGGTGCCAGGAGGCTCAGCGGACGGTGGATCACATCGTGTACATGAAGTAAACCTGCACATAAGCTACAAGGAATAATGATCCATAAATTGATCTCAACCATCATTTCAGAAGCTGTAGTTTGGAAATGAAACTTAAACCTGTGTATCAGCTTATACCTGTGCGAGCAAAGCAAAATGTTGCTTTCTGCGTGTGTGTGTGTGTTGTGTGTGTGTGTGTCATTGCCCTTGGCTGTGAGACTGACTAGTGAAACTAATTACAAGCTCAAAGAATCCTAAATTGAATCCTAAATTAGAAAGCGAACACCTCCCATCGGTGGCCGGTGTAGGAGTGGACTCCCAGTCAATAATGTAGCTTGAGGAGAAGAAATTGGAACTGAGAGAAGTGACTCACTATGAGACTTCAAAAGAATCTACGAGAAAAGAGAGGAATAATGTGAGACGTAAAAGGAACTTTCAAATAGTCTCCTGAGTTTAAAATCAAAGTATCTGATTCATAGATCAGAGTGCTTATTTGAAACAAGACTTTACTTTAAAGCAGTTCATACAGATGGGACATTTAAGTCAGTCAATTATCACATCAATGTAATCTCTAAGGAAATCATACAATGTTTATGTTTATCTTATCTTTTATCAAAGCATTATCCAAGACAAGTGTTTCATAATACTGATAATTCTGATAATTTCCTAATTGGTGACTCGTAAACAGTAAGTGCAACCCAAACATTGTTAGTGAGGAATTACTACAATTACAGAAAATTCTAGTGCACACTTTGGTTATGTTGCATGAGGTGTTTGGGGGATCTTAATAGATATTTTAAAGATTTCCCATTTTTAGGAAATGGAACAAGAAAAGGCCACATATCCGAGGACACTTTGTGTGTTTTTTTTTATTTTAAAATGTCATATAAAAATCCCTGAAAAAACCTTAACTGGGCAATAATTTGGATTCTTTTGAACTTTAGAAAGATATGTTTAAGACAAATATCCTGCAAACATTACCCTGGGTATTTAATAGCAATGATTTACAAATACTCATACTATACTTGAGTATTTATAATATTATAATATCATAGGGAATACTTTCAAATTCAACAATATTGTATTGATATTCTGTGTCAATCACGTTTTGTTTATGTTAGTCTTTAAAAGTGCATCCAATAAGAATGTTTATATGATGTGATATGATGAATCAAATGTGAAAGGGGTTGCTTGATGTGACAGACCCACAGTAAACTATCAGCTATCTCTAGCTTTTTAGCCTATTCCAGCTCATAGTTTTGGTTTTACAACACATTCAATTGATGCTTGAGTCTAAGCTACTCACAATAACATCCATAGAAAGCCGTGTCTACTAAACCCACTGTATGCTACCTGCCCAGCACCAAGTGACAAGCTGGTGAACCTAATGGAGCATCAGACAGTCAAAGAGCAAAATGCTAAATGTAAGTTGGTGGAGACCAAAACAGAACTGAAAGGAGAGGGAATATGAGATCAGTATGCCAAAGTGGGACATGATTCAAAATGAATATTGATATTGCTTTGTGTGTCCTGGATGTCTAAATAGTTGTAATAATATTGTTAGCTAACTCATCGGCCATAACGTTATAAGCCAGTGATATGTGGTGGTTGTCAGCTTGTTTTGATCAATTAATGCAGCTTGAAACATTTATGTAAACAAATATTTACAATCTGTAATAATGCATGCGGCAACAGAGGAGTGTTGAGGTGAGTTAGGTGCAGGGAGAGGATAAAAGATTCACACACTGCTTTCTGAGTGCTGCAAGTTTAAGACTGACAAGTGCATAAAGTCCCTCCCATTCACTGAGTCACAGTCATAACACACACCGTGCTTCAGAGCTAAATCTCATCCCAGAACAGATTCCCCAGGATTACACCGCTCCTGCCTCGAATCCTTCTTATATAACACACACACATTCTGTCTGCACACACACCATTGACATTGTGCATATGAATACTTGCACACAAAAAAATATGTTTAAATAGAATAAAAACAGTTAGTATAACTACAGCAATTTACATTATCTAAACACGTATATATTCTCTCCAGGCCTTTGGGGGGGAAAAGAAAAAAATGTCCTTTGTAAATCTCTGTGTGCGGTCTTTTTGTGTACATGTATGTGCACGTTTGACCATTGTTTGACATCAAATACAGCTGAAATAAAAGCACAAAATTAGTGCTGTGAAAATAAATCTCCTGGGGATGTAACCCATGACCATGCACAGGATACAGATGGTATGTGTGGGGAAAAATACACCAAGTGTTTGCAGAGCTGTGTGTGTGTGTGTGTGTGTGTGTGTGTGTGTGTGTGTGTGTGTGTGTGTGTGTGTGTGTGTGTGTGTGTGTGTGTGTGTGTGTGTGTTTTGCCTGAAGTGGCCGTGTGTGTCGTCGTCCTTGGAGTGGTCCAGGTCCTGTGTTGAGAGCAGGCCTGTTTCTTCGCTCTGCTCCGGCTGATCAGTCATGCTCCTGGCCCTAAGTACACAAACACACAGCTCTGTGTTAACAGCAGGCACCTCTCCGCTGGAACCTCATGTACACTTGTAAAAAAAATGATGTTTGTTTTTACCTCCAAGTTTGGCTTCAAAGAGAGCTCTCTTACCCAAAAAAAAAAAGTTTATGGGGCAAACAAGTGGACTCTGTATTCAAAATCAACAGAGCTGTGATGCAATTTTCAAAGTCTGATTCTGCTGGTTTACACTCAATTAATAATCTCGACTCAGCTAAATAAAGCTGTGTTCTTGGGATTGTGTAAATGGGGCCAGTGTCTCCTCTCGCCCAGATGTCTACAAACAAAAGAGCACCTCAGAGGTTGTGCAGATGGCTGACCTGATGTGCTGCTGCGAGCTGACTCAAACATTTTTTTCAAATACACTTTGAAACTGTTTAGCAATGAATGTCTCTTGAAATGAACCATTACTGATGCCAACAGAAGAAGAAACCAAGGATTTGACCATAAATTGTGTTAAGGTGAGATGTCTTTAAACAAAGATTAACATTTCTTCTTATGGGTAGTGATTAACAATAAGTAGAACAAACACACACTAACATTAAAAAACACTTATACCCCTTTCACGCCGAGGGCTCAACCAGGGTTGATTTTGTGTTTAAAAGACAAGACAAAGCACTTTTTAACCTTCTCTTCCTTCTATATAATCTCATAAAAGCAACTGGAGAAGTAAATTCCCATCAACACCAAAGAGATCCACAAATAATACTTTTTTTCAGGTAGGCAACATGACACATTCACAGAGTCCTTGCTGGTTTAAACTAAAGGAGATCAACTGAATATGATGCGAAATATCAAGGAGGTGCCACTCAATTAAAGTCCGTAACAAATAAATAAATGTGTGAATAACACAATCAGTCCAACTGACCACCTGCTGCTTCACCATGATCAGCCCAGAACCTTGTAAACACAAAATTATCCGAATGTGACGAAAGAGCAGCACTCTTCTGCAAACTGAACTCGTCTGCATATGAGTGTAAACCACCACGTGAGGTCACTGGTATTAAAGCTGTCAATCTTCCTCTATAATACTATTTGAATTTAATTAGTTATTTTTTTAAATATTCAAATAATATTTGAATATTTAATGCTCAAATGCAGCTTGTTATTAATATGTACTACACTACTTAGGCTTATGCATTGTCAATGGCACTAGAAGCATGTGGTTGTTGTTACACGCTCTGTCCACTAGAAGGACTTTAGCCTGGCCTTGAACGGGACCTACGTCACGGCGCATTGCATTTCCGACACGCCGCTCTCTGTTTATTATCATTTTCCACCACTAGCACACAGAGACAAACACAAATCAACAGAGAACTCTGTAATGAAACATTATCTAACAAGTTTATTGAAGCGGCTCTGTTGTAAAGGCTAACGGTGCTCGGTTAGCACAATGACATCATGTGAAAAAGCACAGCCGAAACCATTTGTCATAAACTAAGTAACAAAAGTGTTAGCCACGATGCTAACGGCATTGATAACTAAGCAAAACGGTACTGTCACTACTATTTTAGTGATTCATAAGCAACCTGTTTGTTGCAGATTGTAACGTAACTGAGAATACAGATATTAGAAGGTTTATTGTCGCAGCTACTCTGACAGCTGTAGGGCAGCTAACATTAATTTTAGCTGTCTCCATGAAGCTCCCAGCTAAGCTAACGTTACTAAATTTATAACTCGTGACGCAGTAAGGAAAACAAGAACGAGCTAACTAACGATAACATAAGCATTTTGGCTCGGTGGATGTCGATTTTCAAATCGTGTTAAAACTATTTCCATTCCTTCTTCTGATTTCCAGCCGCAGCCTGTCACTAACGTTACGTGCTCCATGATGTTAAGACCTCACAATGCCTTGTGTTTCTCACTCCCGCTAACGTATTAGTCAACAGACGTGACATGACAAAGGCATTTCGTTTTCACATGCGGGCCAAGGTGAGAAGAGGGAGATTAGCTAATGTTAGCCAACATATTTATAAATAAAAAAATCACATTCTAATTGTGATTTCGGCATTCGAATAGTATTGATTTTTTTACTATTCAAATTATATTTGACTTTCGGAATTTCTTCCAACAGCCCTAATTGGTATTGCTCCCAGGTTGTGACCCAGCTCATATCTGAATCGTCATGACCAGGGATCAACCCTTGACTGGCTTGGTTTGAGTTGACAAAAGAAGGGTTGAGAATGGGTCAGATAACCCTGGGCCATAACAGAGGTATAAGGTACAATTCAACTGACACTTTGAGGGAACCAAATCACAGCTTCATGTTTACTGTGATGGATTATGTAGCTTAGGTTATTTAAAGGGCTTAAGTTGTTTTGCATGCGTTGAAATGGACGGGGCAGCAAATGGCTTGAGTGAAAACATGCCTTGTAGTCTCCATCTGCAATGAGACCACAAAGCAATGGAAATTTGGATCACTCGACTAGTCTAAATAACCTTTTTTTATCTGACGTACCCCAACAGTCCCATAGAGCTCAAGTATACCCCTTAACACCACCCATCATGTGTTCCACTAAAGCTGGGGCAGGCTATTTTCTGGAAAAGGCAAAACAAACACCTGGAGCTAGTGCTACTTTCATTGGAAAAGAGTTGGCAACATAGCAGTTTTCGTTGCAAACTTGTGGGCCTGTAAAGCCGTTTGAGATGACATACTGTGATTCAAGTTCATGTTTATGAATAAAACAGGTGTCAATACCGGAAAAAGCATTTCAGAGATAGAGAGAAACTGTTGCTAATAGTTTAGCCTTCTGCTAACCGCAGCCATGAGCTTTCACCACAGCCATGAGCCTTTGGCTACGGTTAGCAGAAGGCTAAACTATTGGAGAAGATGGAGAGAAAATGTTCATTAACTTTATCTATTAATGTTCACTATTCATTACTTTTAGCTAACTACTCTGTTCACTTGATAACTATTTTTCACATGCTCTCGTTGCAAAACGTGGTGTTTATGTTGAACAACTGTCTTATATTGACGTAAGTAGCCTACTTTGTAATCCCGTAGCTTACTAGTTATTGTAAATACACCAAAATCAGCATCATACCAATGTGTAATCCCATGTTGCTATGCATTGTCTTCCTGAACACAAATATGTAGATATTTTTTTAATCAAATCCTAATTTATTTTTAGTAGTGCAATCTTCCAGGTACCCCCTGGAAACTATACCCTTGGGGTACATACGCACCCATGGTTGGAAATCACTGATCTAGATGATAACTTGGAAGATAAAAGCTGGTATTATCCTTCAAATGCTTTGCGGTTTTGTCATAAAACAGCACAAAACCTTTAAACAAACAATCTATTATGTTTCTTCCTCTCATCTGCACATCAACACTCACCTGCCCCCGCCCGTGCCATATTTTCCTCTGGGAGACGGGGAGTCGTTAGCACCTGCCTTTGTATAATTAAAGGTGCTGATGGAAATAGGCTCCTGCATGCAGTTTCCAGTGCATTATCTCTAATTGGCCAGAAGCTTAATGTCAGCCATTGACCTGTTCAAACAACAAGGGCTTCCTGGTCCTAGAGGTTTTACATCTGACTGGTAATCTGTGATGGTTGAATGGGAGGCGAAGGGCCTGTTGTAAGCGATAAGGAAAGGGTTTGTGGGGTCTTTTCAACTTAAGCCTGAGGTTAAGGGATTCAGGAGGGGTATATGATCCCAGATGTGGGCCTTAAGGGCAAAATGGAGCCTTGTGGTTCAGTTCACTTAGAAACAATGTTCAAAGGGGATGCTTGTAATACCTGTTACTACTTGTTGGGCTCAGCTATTCTTTACAAAAAGTAAAGTTAGTAAAGTTCCCCAAATCAGTAGCTGAGGGCATTGAGAATATTTAGGCAAAGACTTTTCTAAGAAGATGCCAATTTGCACAAAATCATTCAGAGGCATTCTTTCATATTTTAACAAAAATAATTCCATAAAGCTGGTTAACTGTTTCAAATTAAAACATTCTTAACAACAGGGAATGTTGGTGAACTAAGTAGGGTTGGATTTACTTTGTAAAAGGTTATTCTTGAGCTGGGGCGTCAGACTGGGGGGAATAAGGGGACTGAGTACCCAGGGCCCTCATGTGAGGAGGGCCCAAAAAGATGCTAGAATTAATAGCTGTGGATGCGGGGAGGGGCCCATAGAAAATGCCTTTCTACAGGGCCCAGAATTTTGAGCTACGCCCCTGTTCTTGAGTATTAAATCAACAATTTCTGAAGTGAAATCTGAAGCCTCAACACCTTTTTACACAAGTCCTTGTTACACATGGGAATTGACACTAGCATTGCATGTTTCAGAGCATAGATATATAACTGCAAGTCACATACTGTATTTTTACATAACTGCTGCCCATTTTGAGATGAATTTTCTGCCTCCCAGACAGCTATTAATTAATTTTCATATGAAAGCCAGCGTGCAGACATGTGAATCGTGACATGTTAGTTAGTAGTTAGTCACCTTATATTTAGTTTAGGTGGAGAGAAAAAAGACCTTATGACTTTATAACGGCTGAGAATGTTTTGACACCACCCACTGTGTCTGACGGCACAGGAAACAGACTTTGGATGGCTATTTAGTGTCCCCATTCACAAAATGTTTGCTTGCAGTCTAAAAACCTTATGAAACACATACCAGCACTGGACACACAGTTATTGACACAAATTGTTCCAATTTTTGTTTCAGTCACAGTATTAATGGACAAACAATGTCATTTGCAGGTCGACCCTATTTGATACAGAATCTGTTAACTTAGCGAATTGTTCAGCACAAAACACTGCGTCCTGATTGGCAATTTCATCTGAATGTTACAAATGTAACCGTGGTTCTCTGAGGGTAGAGATCAGATCCAACCCTATGGCCAGACCTAAACATCAGTATTGGATGATTCTTCAAAATCCTGGATTACATTCAGTGACAATGTTTGTTAAAGTCTTGCTAGTTAGACAGTCCTAATAAAATAGAGAATGGCAAGTTAGCTACGCATAATCCATTCCGATCATTTAGAAAACCAGGGTGAAAAGAATCCTTTATTTTGCCCTATGATGGGATCTACATTACACTGCAATACATTCATTTGGCAGACACTTTCGTCCAAAGCAATATTTGTTGTTGTTTGTTTAGTTCACAAAATTAGGAATAGGTAATTGCTAGCATAGGGTGTCTAAGTGTAATCTGAAAAAGTAAAGGTTAAAATGAGCTGCTGGGCCAGTGGTAACCCCAGATTCCTCAGTATTTGTTTCCTTTTCACCTTCTTTTTGGAATAGTAGGCTGCATGGCAACAAGTCTGCTGTGTGGTAATTTCATCACTCACAAATGAAGGTTTGAGATTGAAGGTTACTAGATTTTGACACAGGATCCTAGCCTGACAAGCCAGACCCACATCAAGATGTCGGGTCTGGGAACTCACCATTGGCAGGGCTCAATCCGAAGGGCGGGATAAACGGTTGTCTTTCAAATTCCCTCTGCACTCATAGCCAACCAGAGCAACGCTAGGTGATAGATTCAACTTTTGCCGTATCCGGTCGGCAAAACTCTGAACACATCTTCCTTTTTTTTAAGAATGACTTAAGTGCTTAACTCCAAGTCTTCCAGAGTCGCGGCCAAAGCCGATTCCAAAGAGCACTGTTCGCCAGCAGCAGCCATCTTCTTTGTTTTCAAGTAACAGGGAATTAACGTCCTTATGTTAAGCCCGCCCACCGACTCTATACACGATGTGATTGGCCTGACCAGAATTTGGTTTTTCCAGCTCGCAAGCCAACGTAGAGTTGCTAGACTGACCCTGGCTGCAAATTACATTTGCTGCCGCTAGTTGTACATCTAGAATTCTAGGCTAACAGGATCCACCTTAAAGCCAGGATCTAAACATAAGGTATTAAAGGCTCCTATCATGTCAGTTAATGTTATGTTTAGTGGTGCATATCCCCATATTCCTAGACACACTTAATCAAATTAACACAAACCAATTTCCACAAAATTCACCTGGAGTTTTTGAGAGCCCTGGGGCTTGTAGGATGGCCAGCTGATACAGGGAGCCACTGTAGCAGTGGAGTGGTGAGGATAAAACGTACAGCCTTACTCTAAATAAACAGGAATGTTACTTTTAAGCAGCAGGAGCAGCTCATTGAAACATTCCTAACATGCTTCGGATGCAGGTTTTATATTGGCCTTATAGAAACACTGCCTTTTCTCCAAGGCAATACACACATGTATTTATGACACACCATGTAGGCACTGTCATTATTTTACACAACAAACAAGTAAACGATAACTTGACATTAGAAGATGGAGGTCAGTATGTGTTAAAATACAAATGAACTGTCCTAATGGCCCTTCCAACCTCCCTCCTGCTCTTTTGCTGGATCTTTTTAACATGAACATTAATTGAAAGGCCTTCACCTCTCCGACCTCACCTCCCTGTCCTATTTTTGTGCTGTCACAAGACCTCCTCCAATCCAATAAACTTTAATCTTGTTAGGGTTGCTAGCCACTGGGATTGTTGCTTAAGAATCACTGCACTCTCTCTGACTCTAGTCGCCCATTTCCCTGTAGCCCTGTGCCAATACGTTGTTGTCAGCCAATGGCTTTTCCAAGATTTGCCAAGTACTGCAGGGGTGTTTCTAGGATTTGAGGACATTTGGGGCTTAGCAAGGACCTCTGTCACAGGAGATAAGATCCGGGGGATCCTTCCCTGTCACTTATTTTTGATAAACAAAATGGCGTGGTAGCAGGGGCTGCCAGTAGACAATAACCTGGGGCTGGGCGATATGGAGAAAATCAAATATCGCAATATTTTTGACCAAATACCTCGATATCGATACCGCAACGATATTGTAGTGTTGACTATTGGTGCTTTCACAAAATATTTACACAATGAGATTTTTGATAAATAGTCATCAGTAATGTGGATATAATGACTAAGTGGGTACTAATACTAGAACAGTTACAACAGTCTGGTAAGTTCAGAAAATGACATCACTTTACTGTAATGCAGCCTTTAAAACCAGTAAAAGAAAACACTTATGCCATATTACGATATCCAAAATCTAAGACAATATCTAGTCTCATATCACGATATTGATATAATATCGATATATTGCTCAGCTCTAAAATAACCATATACGTTTTGGTACATGTACCCTATGTAGGATATTACTAAAGGCATTCCTGTAATCTTACGTTGCAACCAGGGTACAAAATTAGCACCATCCACCAGCCAACCAGGAACTTTTGCTGGTTAAATACACAAGTGGTAGGTAGATTTGCTTAATTTCACTTCACGTTATAGTTATAGTTATCGTTCTTGGTGTGGACGGCCCTTGAGACTTACATACAGCGTGCATAGAAAATAAAGAGATACAAAATAAATGCAAAAATGGAAAAGATGACTATGCTTAAGACTTTTTACCAGAGCTATGTCACATCACGTGGCATCATTATGATTGCCAGCTGTCCCTGGACTTTTTTTTTTTTTTTAATTAGTGTAGTAGCCTACATTAGCTTAATTTGGTCTGGAAAAAAGTCTATGAAACTGCAACAGAAGCAGAGCCTTTGGACTCTGCACTGCTTGAGACCTCCTGAAATAACCTCCCCATTGTGCAAGCCCCTCAAAACAGCCTTTGATGACAGAATTGTGTTTTTAAGACGGCACAAGGCTCCAAATGTACACACAATAATAACTGTTTAGCGTGAAGGGAATTTAATGGATTAGTTTTGTAAGAGCCAATTTCAAGTGTTTATGTTGTCTCATTACTAAAAGTAATTAGTAACAAAAGTAACAAAAAGTAACCTATAACACTTCTAGTTTAAGTAACATTACAGACTGATGTAGGCCTAGTTTAAACTTACTGTCAAAAAGCAATACTGGACAAAATTCATCACATTATCTTACATTTTCCACTTTAAACGACAACTTTAAATAGCCTATGACTCATACACATTTTATTTCTGAAATGTATATGCACTATAGCATTTTGCTTTTTGAATAAAGTGCCTTGTATTATCAAAAGCAGAAACGCTTGTCAAACTTGTCAAGAGAAGCCAGGTTAAAATGTGGAACAGAAGCGATTTTTCAGAATAAAAGCGGAAAATGGTTAATTTATGGAATAAATATATTCTACAGGGCATATAATAATATATGATGACTAATGTGAGTAATGTTAAATCATAATCACGAAATCATAATGAAATGGTTAACGGGAGAAATTGCACACTTCTGGAAGGTAAAATGAATAATTGGAAAATATCCTATTATAGGCCTACAGCATTCCCTGCGTTTATGAGCATCAGTTATCAAACCAAAGCATGCTAACATCGCCTATCATCCAGCTATTAGTCACTTGTGCTTTTATTTTTGAAATATTTACCGGAAAGCCCGCTCTTCCGCTCGCTAGCTTAACGTCGCTTAACGGCTCCTACCTGTAGCTTCACAAGCCACTGCGACCTTTTCCGCCGTGTTGTTGCCTTGTAGCTCCACGAAACTCCTCCGGTCTGTTCTCCATTTCTCGGTCAAATCATTTTATGTCCTTTATCCATAAAAATGACTTAATAACTCCAATTTGGGCACAAAAAAGCCCTTGAAAGATAAAGTCGAGAGTTGAGTCGCGTTGAGTCGCGGAGCTGTGACCTCTCACAATTGTGTCCTGTGTGAGGTGGGTTGAGCTTACCTACAGCCAGTGTGGGCTGGTAGCACTGCCAGGGGATTAAACGGCGGCTATTTTCTTCCCACAGACGCCTAGAATAATTTAACGACTTGTCATTAAATACATCTGCGAGACTAACAGAAAAATGACTGCAAGGGCGTCCGTAGTTTTGTTTTTGTTTTTTAGTGAAGTCCTAAGGGAAACTATTCTCCCATTAGGACTTGTTTTACAAAAGTATTAACAGTGAATGGAAGAAGTAGCCTACTCAGATCTGTTACTTAAAGGCACAGTTAACCCAGAATCAATTTTTCCTCTTATACCTGTAACGTTAGTGCTGTAGTGCTATCAGTCTAGATTGGTTTGGTGTGGTTTAATGTAAAAATACCAACTAAGTAAATAAAATGTAGTGGAGTAAAAAGTACATTTTACTCTGAAATGTGGAGGAGTAAAAGTAAAAAGTAGCATAAGATGAAAATACTCAAAGTAGCCTATGTCAAAAACTTAAATATAGTAGTTGAGTAAATTTACTTAATTACATTCGATCACTGAGCAAAAGTAGCATACTCGTTTCAGAATATTTTTTTAGAATATTATTATTGGTTTATAATTATTGATGCATTCATGTGTAAGGGTGGGGCTACTTTCAATGACTTTCTATACTGCTGGGTAGCTTGTGAATTCCCCACCAGTGTTAAAAAAAGTCTTATTTTATCTTAACTAATAATAATTTGTTGATTAATTAGTATTATTAATCTGAGTCTGCAAAGTACCTAGTAACTAAAGCTGTAATATAAGTTTAGTGAAGTAAAAAGGAGAAGGACAAATATAAAGTAGCAGAAAATGGAAATACTCAAGTACCTCAAAACTGCACTTAAGTAGCCTACATGAGTAAACATGTTACATTCCACCACTGGTGGTATGTATCCATATTTCTTTCAACAGGTCATATACACTTCTAGTCTGGGAATTTATGAATTATTTATCTCTAAAAGTGTATACAAATAAGAACTTAAAGGTACAATATGTAACATTTCTGCATTAAAATGTCTAAAAACGACCATACCTATATATTTTTTGAGTTGTGTACTTACACTATCCCAAATGTTTCCACCAAATGTCAAACCCAGAGAAATCGGTTATTTTATTTCTGACACGGGACGTTTCCTTTAGTCGCCCGTCAGTGGCGTCATATAACCTTTCACCCTCTAGTTACTTGGAACTTCCGTCAAAACACGGGCACCCAGATGATACGTTCGAGAGTACAGTGTCACAGAAAAAAATACTCGTAACGGTAATACTGCTTTTTCTGCCACAAGGCATCATTTTGTGAATAATTACATGCCACTTTGCAACACAATTATACAGCAGAGATCTTTTTATTGATACATATCAATATCGATCCAGCTTAACATTACTACAACAATGTGCTGGTTGACAAGTAGCTAACGTTAATGCTAGCTAATGCTTGGTGGATAACATTATAGGGTTACAACATTGTTCCACATGCTCATAAAATTATTAGTAGCCTAGTATGATTGTTTTGACCACGGATAAAAGCAGCACTGGGCTAACCCATGAATGAGTTCACCAGTAACGTTAACGTTAGCCTATAGATAGACGACTAATCTAATGCTAATTTAGCCAGCTAGCACACCCCGGTCTGTCTGCCTCACTCCCCCAGTGCAAAGAGACTTCATTCGGGATGAGAGCTGACAACAGCCCTGGGACATATAGCAATAGCTTGTTACCGTTAGCCCCCAGCCAGCTAACAGCCAGCCACTACCATTACAGCAATCCGTGCTAACGACGCTAACGGCAGTTAAATGAAGCGTCGGGAAACAGTCACAACAGTGGCCATCCATAATGTTAGCTACGTTGACACGAACAAATGTTACTAATCGTAACATGAATAAACGTGAATGCATTCTAACCAGCGATGGTGTTTAACAATAAAAACTACAACTCCCCAAATTCCACGCAACTTCCAAACATCATCAAAAGTCTGTGTTTACAATCCATTGTTTTGGTTGAGAGGCCCCTAGCGGCAGAAAGTTCAATAAGTACATTTAGGTTATTATGGTATGTGTCAGTATCTGTTATGGTGTTAATGGTCAATTTATCCATATGATTTATCGACTGATTAATGTTGGTGATACAATTAAATGCCAAACACATTTTTTTAAACAGTTGTGTGGTTTAATTTAAGAGAATGTGTCATGTATTGACTGATCATATGTTTAATATGTAAAGGCTTGACCTACCTAACGTTCTAGCTGCAGTCCTATGAGTCCGTCCCCTCTCAGTACACAGCTACAAACATTCACGCATTCATAAATCAGTGGAGACACTTTCCAACCAGTCATGTTAATGAGAGTTCCGGCTCTCGGTTTAAAAAACAGAGGCACTTTTCAAGAAGGCTGTTATACTCAGGACGAGTTTAAGTATGTACATGCTGCTGGATAAATATTCTGACCCCCCCTCTCCCTTAAAGAGTATAAACTGTTATGCAATTTAATTTCAATCCCAAATGTTACATACCTGTAAATTATATATTATATTTATAGTTTAGATTAGACACTGTTAACATGTAAATAGTATCACTGTCACATAAAAATCGAAATACACTGTATACTGTACCACCTCGAGTATATGTACTTACCAACCTGTTACATTAACCGTTCCGTGTTTATTCCAGCACCCTTTGCACTCTGCACTATTGTCCTACTGTTTACAAATTTGAAATTTCTTTGTGTTGCTGTTTTTATATATATATATATATATATACATACTTTTTTAAATGTATATTTATAACTGTACATAGTAGTCAAATGTTTATGTTTACCTTACCTTTACCTATGTTCAGCTTTGTTGTCCTTGTTTTTAGCTGTATGTCTATTTCTGTGTAAGTACATTGAGAGCAACCAAAGAAGTCAAATTCCCTGAATGTTCAAACATACTTGGCCAATAAAGCGGATTCTTTGTTCTAATCATGGGTGAATCGCATCCAAACTGCAGGTGTAACAAACTGCAAACATATTTATAATATGTAAACTGCTGTAACGGCTGACAAAGAAGAAAAGATGCAAATGCAGCTAGCTGGCATGCCCGCCGAAAATGACCAATCGTTGCAATGATTTAATCCCTTCACTTTTTCATTTGTCATTCATCCCGAATGCATGTACCCATTTGATACCCAGAAGCAAAAACATTCAAAATGCAAACTCGAACTGGACGTCCTAACTGCTAATGTAAAAAAAACAAACATAAGAAAATATCACTTCGGAGTAAGATTATATCACATTCATTTAGCTAGTTCTTCAGAGTGAAATATCTACTTGTATATTTCATTCTTACATGTATTGTAATATATATTTTAATTTACTCATTTTTTAAATTCAAAGTGTTTTTCCGAAGAGATATAAACGCTGAATGTAAAAAAACATATCATGAGGGACATTTCCCTAATGATAAAGTTACTTTTCCATCCACATCCCATGTAGCCCAGTTCAAAAATCCCTCTCAATCTCCCCATATCCTCCTCTGTGATTGGTTGAGATGGAATAAGAGCCATTAACTAAGCATCAATTGCTTTTACCTGGATTCACCTTGTCAGTGTAACTCATGACAAGCATGCCAAACATTCAGTGTACTTCCTGTGTGGTGATGACTGACCTGGCTCTGCCGGCTGCTATCCTCTGACCGCAGTTACCATGAGGGTGGCGGAGGTGGGGGAGCTGGTAGTATCTGTCCTGGCCTGGGGCCTCGTCGGCGGGCAGGGCCTTAGGGCTGGCAGCGTAGATAGTGCATCCCATGAACACCTCCTGGAAGTCACCCCCTCAGTGTCCTACAGCAAGCGAAGAGGAGCCGTTCTCGAGGTATCCTTCCTCCGAGCGGCCTGTCCTGATGCCAGCCAGCTGCTCTGCGCAAAAGCCATTGGCTCAGCACATTGCTATCTTAACCCCTCCTTCCCTCTGAATCTCTCCTCCAGCCAGCCAGCCTCATTCTCTCTCTCTCTCTCTCTCTCTTCTCTCTCTCTCTGGCCCTCCTCCCTCTGCCCGAGCTGAGAGCATCAGGGATAATCAGATTTCCCATTTACACTCAACAAAATCATCCCTAGCGTAATCGCTCCCTGTCACTGATGTTGCATTATGCTAATGCACACAGCGTGCTGTCAGTGCAGGAGCATTAGGGGCAGTTAAAAATACCCAAACTGACTGATTGATAGGAGTGAATGCTGCGGCAGATGCAGATACAGTTTCTACAGTGTGTGTGTTAACATGATGTACTGAAGAGTGTGGACTGCTTGACACCTATTTAAATACAACTAGGTTTTGCAACTACTAATTGTTTTATTTTTCTATCTATCCAAAGATATTCAATTTAAAATTATACAGAGCAGAGCTATTGGCTGAAAGATCCCCCCCAGAAATGTTTAAAGACATTAAAATACTTTCCCCCTCCACACACACACACACACACACACACACACACACACACGGTTAAACTCTGATTTAAGGGTACCCCATGCCAAGATATACACTATGCTGCAGCAGCAAAGGCAGGGAAGAAGCAGACTGCAAGCTAGTAAACAAGGATGTAAACTGCCGGATTTTGTTTCAGGATTAAATACCGAATAAAACTGAAACCTTAAAACATCTGAGAAATTGTACAAAGATGCAGTGAAGTGTTTCCTGAACGGCATGTGTATCAAATCAAATGGCCTATATTGTGTTAAACCAAACCGGCTCAGGTAGCAGTAAAACTCCCCAAAACAGGCTGAATCTGATTCAGCTGAGACCGCTTTAGAGACACTGCTCTCCTGTGGCCAAATGCCACAGTGCAATTTCCATATTCTAATGTGCATTTCTTTTTTTTCTTTTTTTATAAATCTGTTTATTGATGGAAATTGCACCGGAAATACATAGAATAAAGTGTGTATCAGCAGAATAATAATAATTTCCCTTTTTTCTAACCTTTTTCTTCAAACATCCATCATAGACATCATTCATCAAAATGCCCTGAACTAGCATCACAACACTACAAATACAAGTATTTGTAGTAAAGTAAAATCTAAATTGAAATGTAAAACTAAAAACAAAAAATAAAATAACGGGGCAGGAGGGGGAGAAAGACATCAAGGCATCATATCGAATCTAATGTGCATTTCTAGCATCATCATGGTCAATTTTAAATAAGAATTAAAAAGCTATGTTGGACACTTACTTCCTGCATTCTGGTGACTTTAGACTAAAAACTTTTAAAATCAGTTCAGGGTATATGTAGAAATCCTGGAGGTAAATTCAATACCTTTTAACACCATTTTTAATACCTTCTCAATATTTTTTAAAACCAACACGCAGGTTGGTACGGCAACACGTTGACATTTATAGACCTTTATCACGGCAGACATGTTGACATGTCGTAGTAGGAAAAGCACAAGGTGTATTCAAAACCATTACTGATGGCTGCATTCCTCTTAGGAGAGGCCCTGGTATTGTGCATGCTGACTCACTGAAATAGCTTACTGGGACACTTGATGGAACTGAGCCATCGGTAAGGTTATCAATTTCAGCTGTGCTTCTCCTTCTCCTACTATGACAAGTCAAAATGTCTGCCATGAAAAAGGTCCATAAAACGTTGGTTTGGACGGTGGCACTGGTTTGCGGTGGTGTAGGCCCGACGGTAGCAGCAGCACGGAAACTGGAGATTGTTAACGGTTCTCCGCGTGTTCCAGATTTATGGCTGGCACGCTGCATATGCGACCGAAGAGCGTTAACCCCCCATCCAAGTTATACTGATGTTTTTTTTTTTTTACAAAAGCCTGCCGGGCTTTCCTGTCTACAGGCCTGAGCCAGTCTTTAAAAGGTCCCATGACATGGTGCTCTTTGGATGCTTTTCTATAGACCTTAGTGGTCCCCTAATACTGTATCTAAAGTCTCTTTCACGAAATTCAGCCTTGGTGCAGAATTACAGCCACTAGAGCCAGTACCACAATGAGCTTTCCTTAGTATGTGCCATTTCTGTGTCTGTAGCTATTGAGGAGGAGAGAGGGGGGGGCTGTGGCCTTGACCAACTGCCACTTTGCTCGTTTGAAAGCCATGATGTCTCTCTCTCTTATGGGTGGGCCAAATTCTCTGGGCGGGCAAAGCAGAGAAAGGGGAGGTAACCTTGCTCCTTATGACCTCATAAGGAGCAAGATTCCAGATCGGCCCATCTGAGCTTTCATTTTCTCAAAGGCAGAGCAGGATACCCAGGGCTCGGTTTACACCTATCACCATTTCTAGCCACTGGGGGACCATAGGCAGGCTGGGGGAGAAGTCATATTAATGTTAAAAAACCTCAAAGTGACATTTTCATGCCATGGGACCTTTAAACGGCAGGTCCTCTAGCCATTTATTAGAAAATGTGCATTTGCCCCCGTTTGTGTAGGTAGCCTAGCTGTCCGAGCTGTTAAGGAGCTTGACGTTCAGCGGCCACTAGTCATCCAGTTCAGCGCGCAAAATGTTTCATCCGCATCCCCGTGAAATGTTTGACGTCGACTTCAGGATCATAGGCTATCACCTGACGCGGGTTAGGATATAATATCACACGAACTTTACGCGATCAACTTAAATAGACATAATAAAACAAATTGACAACTCACAGTTTGCAACAACAAAAAATAATTCAAAAAGTGAATACCTCGTAAAATGGCGATTAATACCTTTTAATGGCCTTCATTTTTACCAATTTGATTTACTACCTTTTAATACTTTACCTTTTAAAACCCCGCGGACACCCTTCAGTTTAATGTCCACGACTCACTCATAGATGAACCTGTGCGTTAAACTGTGCATTCTTAATTAAAACTCTTAATTTATATGTAAAATAAAACAGTCTGTAAAGTGTAAAGTATTACTTTGAAGGTAACACCTGCACAAAGAAGTTGCAACTGGCATCCTTTAACAGCGTTATCTCCATTCCACAGCACCCACAGAGCAGAAGCCATTCAACAGTTCCCGGGACAGATTGTCTCATAAAAAGATTTATTTTTTTCCAGCCCAAATTTACAAAGGCAAGTTACAGAGTATTGTATAAAAAAGAACCATGGCAATGTACACTTTACACAAACTCCTGAAGGGAGGGAGAAAGGAGGTGAGGGTGAAGCGTTCTGAATTTCTCACGCAAAGAAAAATGAAGACATTGTAAACATCCTTGCAAGCACCAGGAACTGGTACTCTGGGGGGGGAGGGGGTTGTGTGACAGCAGGTGGGTTCGGGGGAAAAAAGGACAGAACGAGCAAGTGTCTCTGCGTTTTCACAGAAGAATGTTCAACTAGGCACCAATTGAGACAACTGCTGGCCAATAAATATACTCTTCACCATGAAACAAATACAGTCTTGCAAAATAACAAGAGCCAAGCACTTTCCAATATGTTGATAGCAAACATTACTTTTCTGGCTTTTTCATACATTTCAGTATATATGATTTTTCACTGGGCTTTGCTTACTACTGAGATAACATTACTACTCTCAGAGAGAGAACAAATGCACTTGTCACAACCATTGTCTGATAAAAACTATATGTACTGTATGCAGTCTGCTGGTACTAAAACCCACCGACTTTAATGACAACATCACAGCTGCCTAGATTACCCTTACAGATTAAGTACAAGTCAAACACCACCACATTCAGCTTTTTTTTCCATGTCAACCATTCTTCTCTTTAAAATGCGCAAAAAAAAAAAAAAGGTGAAAAAAGGACAAACCATCTCGCAAACCTTCCCGTGGGACAAGAAACTGGCAACTTATTTACTGGGAATGTCCGCGAACCTCAAAATGAATTGCTGCAGTTTCACAATCATGAGCAGTGTCTCAACAAACAGCCAACATCCAACTTCAGAGGGTATTAGACGGGAGGTGAACTGGCGGACTCCATCACATACAGTATTTAATGAGAACAGAACAAGAAAAACAACAACAATGGGAACATTAAAGTAAATGTGAAGTGTAAAAACCAGAGTCAAGAAAAATTGAATGACATGGTCAATATTCTACTCCGATTAGAATGCATCAGAGGAACGGAAAGACGTAAATCCTTTTAACAAGTCCCAATCCTGAGCTAATTTGTCATTTATGAATGAAACCACTGCAACAGAACACCCAGCTCAGAGCAGAGAATGTGCACCACCCCCCCCACAACACCCATGAACAGAAGACCTCTCAAATCGATGCAAAGAGCATCTGGATAGAATTTCACTTACGACCCCTGAGGCACAAGAGAACTGTAATTTAAAGCCACCATGGCCCTTCTGCTAGAACAGAACCATGTTGACTGTCGCTTTTTTTTTTTTGTCTGTGGATTTAAAGTGAATTTACAGAGCGGTGCCACCCGTCTGAGATCCAAAAGGCGAGCCTAGAGCAACATGCTTCTTCTCAGCTGAACTTTGAGCCTGCTTACTTCGGTCACGTGTGCGCGATCAAGGTTCCATTTCACTTGTTTCAAACCACGTTAGCTTTTGCTCTCCCTTGTTTTTTTTTTTTTATTTCAGTTCATTGTCTGCATCTGATTGGCTCGTTCTGTTAACAGCTGAAAGATTTTTGTTTTTGGGATCATGACCTAAACTGCACAGGCAGCAACTGAACAGAGAAAGCCGGCGTCTGAGGTATCCGACTAATTGGCCCAGTTAAATCCAAAGCTAGCCGCCGGTTAGGAACACCGAGCTAGCTGTCCCGAGGTGAACGTGTGTTATGGTGAAGCCACACAAGCAAGCGAAGCACCCAGAGACATTTCTGCCCCTTTTTGACAACGAACGACAGCCTGAAATATCAGTCCGTTTTACCGTTTAGTTTTCGCTTAATCTGCCAGTTAAGAGTTGCCACTGAATCACTGAAAAAAAAAAAAAAGATCTGAGATGTGGACAGTGATTCGGAGGTCTGGGTCCAGTCTAATTGCACGCTGCATGTTGGGATTAATGCGACCGTAGCTTGATGATAAAAAAAAAAATAAATAAATAAAAAAAAAAAAAAAATGAACAAGTGCAGCAAGACAACCAAAGCAGGGGGAAAACAAGCAGCGCAGCAAGATGTCTAGGGAAACAACGATCCGAGCACATGATGTTAAACGCCGCGAAGGCTGAAAGCTATTTAACAGTGACAGGTTGTTGTTGTTTTTTTAAACCGTTGCGTGCGGGGATAAATATAAACATTTATGCACAAAAAAAAGTAGGCCAAAAGTCTAAATTTACAGCAAAAAAAAATACACAAGTTGAGTGAAATTTCACATCTTTTACAGAAATAAAAAAATAAATCAAAATGCGACGAGCTGGATGAAGCACAATCTTACAGTAAAAACCCCCAACGAGTGGCAAAAATGCAGCGATGGCAACTCTCCACCCCCGCTCCCCCCCCCAGCGAATTAACCGCTCGCTAATGTGGCTTCACCGTTTTGAGTGCAACGACAGATGTGACGTTTTCATTGTGAGGAAAACAGGACTCCTACCAGCATCAGACACATTCAAGGATGAACACAACGATACGGAGTACAAGTGAAGTATTAATTGAGAAAAAATAAAAAAAAAAAAATGAAAACATGAATAGTGTTTATTCTCCATTGAGGTGTGTGCGGTCCCTTCGCAAAAAAAAAAAAAAAAAAAACAAACAACGTCGTCATCATCCCTGAAACAAGAACTGAGGGTTCAAAGAGGATGGATATTGACAATGATGATGGAAAACGACAAAAAAAAAAAAATTAATAAACTTCAGTCTCAGGCTCTCAAGTCTCTGAAGAAAGCAGCTGTTGCCATATTCCCTCTCCCCCCCACAAAATATAGCCAAACGTGTGTCAAGTTAAGGATGTACTGTTGTTTCACGGCATACGATAAGCCAAAAGACGTAGAGTTGAAATCATTTCAATAGGATTCACTTTTTCTTTTCAGTCTTTAATTTAGTTTGACTCCCCCCTTTTCCCCATCAGCCACCCAACTCCTCAAAAAAAAAAAAAAAAAATCCCCTGCCAATTTCTTTCTGCGTGTGACCCAAAAAAAAACAAACAACAACAACAACAATGCAGTCAAAGAAAGAAAGAAACAACAACAACAAAAAAAAGCTGTTCCGGCAGTCCAATAGTCTCTTTTTGCATTGTATCTGTTGACAGTGCAAAGACTAGATGATCAGCGGGTTGGTGTTAGCTCTGCATGGTGAGGCAGAGCGATGGCTTTGAACCTGGCTTATTATCACTTCTGTTCCAGTCCGAGGGTTTGGACAAATTTGGGGTCATTTACGAGAGGGGGAGGACCCAAAAAAAAAAAAAAAAAACGACCATCTGCCTAGCCTCGTGGCAGACGAACTAAAAAATACAGATCGAAACACCATTCAACTGATGTGTTAAAAAAAGGGAACGCCCGGGAGACTTTCTTCTCATGTGAGCCAGTCACATGAATCTTTGCAGGGTTGAGGTGTGACGGTCAGGTTTCCCTGCGACAGAAACAAAGGAAAGGCTTGTTTATTACCAGAGGACTTTATCAAATACATACAATACACAAACTCAAAGAACAGGGGGCTGTTTATATATATATATATATTAAAAAAAGCTCTTTACGCGTCTGTGATTCTTCTCTATGAGGCAGGCAGTGTAGTGACAGAAGCATTTGTACTTTTAGGCTACTTCATTCTTCTGCTTCACTACATTTCAGGGGGAATAATTGTACTTATAACTCCGTTACATTTATTTGAGAGCCATATTTACTAGAAAAAGTATGTATATTAAGATTTTACAATACGATCATCTTAAAAAAAAAAAAAAAAAGACGATGCTAACCTATATGAACACAACTGTATGTAAACACTCTGACCAACCGCAACATTAAAACGCTGTTTACACATTAATGCATACATAATAATAGTAATACAATAATATAATATATACAGTAATGTAGCACTGTGGAAGTGGCCATTATGCATAATGAGTACTTTTACTGTCTAAAGTACATTTTACTAATAACACTACTGTACTTTTACTTAAAGGTGCAGTAGGTAAGACTTATGAAACTAACTTTGTGTGTGGGGTGGGGGGTGTCTAACTGCATGTCAATCACTGCTCATGCACACGCATTCATTCTCCCTTGTGGGGGGAGGGGCTTAGAAGACCGTTTGGGTCCTGGATCTTCCCAATCCTACCTACAGCACCTTTAAGTAAGAGTGGAGGACATTTACTTGTAATGCAGTTTTTTTGGTGGTACTTCTAAGTAAAGGTATGACTACTTTCACCACTGGGGGGGCTATTCATTTAAATGTGTTAGACCTGCAGCCTACACTTAGTTGCCAGTTTATTAGGTACACCTAGCTGAACCTAACGCATTCTAATACAACAATCCTACAACCTATCCTACCTTCATGAAGGTTATAATGCATTGATCCAACTTTGTGATTATTTCGGAGGATGTTGTAGATTGTGGTGCTTTTTAATGATTTTTGTTTTTTTTGCACTATACTGACAGGCGTTTCTATTACTTTGTCCTCAGAATCCACCTCTCTGTTGAGTGCAATACAGTGCAAAAGCACCACAAAACTGCATCCTCCAAAATGACCATAAAGTTGAATCAACAGCCATGCATTTATTTATCAAATGACTCAGTAGGCCTTTCAAAGAGCTGCCACTAGAGGGCAGTGCAGGCTGCTCTGGCTCAGTGTCTTGGAGGGCTGATTCCACGTCTCTATTATCAACACTATGATCCATTTGTCCTCAGAGGACCTACTTAGGATGGATGAGCTCAGGGGCTAAATGCTGTGCTGCATATTGTACTAGACTGCAGCAGAGTATTGAGGGCTTTGTTTGGCCAGGATCGGTTTGCTTCTTTCTTTTATTTTTTTATTTTATTTTTTTACATGTTGCCGCCTCTGAGTCTGCAACATCAATATTGTGCGGAAAGAGTAGAGAGCAGGGTGTTTTTTTTAATTTTTTTTTATAATCTGCCAGTACTCATAACCTAAATATACCAGCTAACTAGAGTTGCGCGTGAAGCACGAAGTCTGCCACTTGCATTTGTCGAGTTCGCAAACGCTGCTATCCGTTTGTGTCTCAGTGGGGTTGTGTTTGGTTTTACGGTCAGCCTTTTGAGTGTCTCTCCAACTAAAGGGGGGGGGGTCCTTACCGTTCTCACCTCCGTGGTGGCGGGTAGAGGGAGGGGGTTGCTGCTTGTTGGCTGGCAACAATAGCTGATGAGGAGAGACCTAAGGCGAGTCGGAAAATGTATGGCTATCAGTGATATTTCCTATTTAGGTTCTGAATTTAGATTGCTGATTGGTCATCTGAAAAAATTTAACAGTCTGCATTTACTTACAGTAAATATTCTGAATTGTGGGCCTTTTTTTTTTTATTTAGGTAACAGGCATTAATATACTTTGCATGTATAGTACCTTATTAAGTACGTATATAACATTTAGTGCAGTGAATCTATTATCAAACCGCGAGATAGAGCGACTGACTGACCTGTGGCGTAGGACAGGTCGTATTGTCCTGAGAGCAGGGGGTATCCCAGGTGGTGGTGCGAGGGCATGATGCGCTGGGAGGGTGAGGAGCGTGGTCGGTCCATGTCTCTTTCTCTTTCCCTCTCACGCTCCCGCTCCCTTTCCCGATCTCTGTCTCCGCCAGCTCCTCTGTCCTGCTCTCTTTCCCTCTCATGAGGTGGCTTGTCACCCACTGTGGGGGATTTGCTCTTGTATTGGCTGGCGTGCTGATGCAGGATATCCAGGGCTTTGGAGTCCGCTGCCGTTTTGGTGACAGTGGGGCTAGCGCGGGATTTGTCACCGCCTTCCTCAGCTCCGGCCATTTTATTGCCATATGGAGAAAACGGATAGCCTCCAGGAAGGTACGAACCTAAGAGTGATGAAGAATATTGATGGTTCAAAATTAGGTTAATGTGGAATAAAAATGTGTCAAGTGATGATTGACTACTCTTCATTATGCGTACGTCAATCAAGCTGAATAGTCAACACAACTGATTTCTGGTCACCAACCAGTCCATTTTGACTTCTGGACAAAATGTCACAGCATCTACTTAATAAAGTTGGATCCAGGTACTGACTAACTGACTAACTTCACTAAGGGCCACACTGGAAAAGGAGAATTGCACGAAGGGCCAGACATGAAAAAGTCAAATATCTTTGACTGTATTATTCCATGTCTAAATTAGTCTTCTCACTTACAGTTTGGTCCACATAAAGCCCTAAAAAAAGGCAGCAAATAGTTCCTTAGAAATCTTAGAATTTGGCAAATCAAGCAAAAAAAAGATTACATTTTAAAAGTTGACTCACAGCAACCCGTTTCCCGGTTTTAATTTCAAAAACTCTCTGCTTCTGTGGGAATTTCTGGGAGTCTCAAAGTCGTCATGTAGTTGCCATTTGAAAAACAGTTTCCTGTCTTTTTGTTTTGGTGCACAACTAGGCGGGCCATCATTTATTGTGAACCTAAATAGATATGCGAGCCGGATCAAAACCTGCCAGGGGCCGGGTTCGGCCCGCGGGCCTTGAGTTTGACACGTGGTTTAACAGAATAGTACCCGCATATTTGCTCTACATGGGATCATTTCTATTCACACTGTAAATATTGCAATGTGGTTGACCACACTGAGCCCAATGGGGTGTTTTTATTTGATTTACAGAAGTTGGCTTAAGACCAGCATTTTTCTCTGTGTAAGCTATCAATAGTATGGTTGCCTCTTCATCTGGTGGTGAATGACAAGCCATGTTGGTGTGATAAAAACCTATGCATTTATTTCTCTCACATTTAGTATACACATATTAGGGCTGTTGGAACGAATTCCAAAAGTCGAATATAATTCGAATAGTAAAAAAAGCAATACTATTAAAATGCTGAAATTACTATTCAAATGTTTTTTTTTTTAATAAATAGGTTGGCTAACGTTAGCTAATCTTCCTCTTGTCATGTCTGATGAACAATAACTTACGGGAGTGAGAAACACAAGGCATTGTGAGCTAACGTTATGTACCGAGTAACGTTAGCACAGGGGGGAGTGACAGGATGCGGCAGGGAAATAGTTTTAACATGACTTTAAAATCGACATCCACCGAGCCAAAATGCTTATGTTATCAGTAGTTAGCTCGCTCATTCTGGTTTCCTAACTGCTATAGTTATATATAGTAACGTTAGCTTAGCTGGGAGCTTCATGGAGACAGCTAAAGTTAATGTTAGCTGCCCTACAGCTGTCAGAGTTAGCTTCAACTTCATATATTACTGTATATAGCTGTATTCTGAGTAACGTGACAATCTGCAAGAAACAGGTTGCTAATAAATCCCTAAAATAGTAGTGGTAGCACAGTTAGTCTTAGTTATCAATGCCGTTAGCATCGTGGCTAACACTTTTGTTAGTTTATGACACATCGTTTTGGCTGTGCTTTATAACATGATGTCATTGTGCTAACCGAGGAACGTTAGCCTTTACAACAGAGCTTACATGCGTATAGTGGCATTGACAATGCATAAGCCTAAGTAGTGTAGTACATATTTATAACAGGCTGCATTTGAGCATTTAATATGCAAATATTAAAAAAAACAAAACAAATGCAATTCAAATTGTATTATAGAGGAAGACTGAGAGCTCTAACACATATACTATATTCTTTGTGTTACATACTGTATACTGTATCAGACCATTTCAGGAATTTGTGGATTTTCCCCAACTCCTTCAGTATTTCTGCAACAAAACTTAAGAATGGAAGGATGCCTCTATTTTTTTTATAGTATATGTTATGTATAATTTTCCACATATACAGTGCCTTGCGGAAAGTATTCGCCTCTTGAACTTTTCGACCTTTTGCCACATTTCAGGCCTCAAACATAAAGATATAAAACTGTAATTTTTTGTGAAGAATCAACAACAAGTGGGTCCCAATTATGAAGTGGAACAAAATTCATTGGCTATTTCAAACTTTTTTAACAAATAAAAACTGAAAAAGTGGGCGTGCAAAATTATTCAGCCCCTTTACTTTCAGTGCAGCAAACTCCCTCCAGAAGTTCAGTGAGGATCTCTGAATGATCCAATGTTGACCTAAATGACTAATGATGATAAATAGAATCCAGCTGTGTGTAATCAAGTCTCCGTATATAAACACCTGCTCTGTGATAGTCTCAGAGGTCCGTAAAGTTAAGAGAGCATCATGAAGAACAAGGAACACACCAGGCAGGTCCGAGATACTGTTGTGGAGAAGTGTAAAGCCGGTTTTGGAGATACAAAAAGATTTCCGCCGCTTTAAACATCCCAAGGAGCACTGTGCAGCGATAATATTGAAATGGAAGGAGTATCAGACCACTACAACAATCGAAGACCCGGCCGTCCCTCTAAACTTTCAGCTCATACAATGAGAACACTGATCAGAGATGCAGCCAAGAGGCCCATGATCACTCTGGATGAACTGCAGAGATCTACAGCTGAGGTGGGAGACTCTGTCCATAGGACAACAATCAGTCGTATACTGCACAAATCTGGCCTTTATGGAAGAGTGGCAAGAAGAAAGCCATTTCTTAAAGATTTCCTACAAAAAGTGTGCGTTTAAAGTTTTGCCAAAAGCCACCTGGGAGACACACCAAACATGTGGAAGAAGGTGCTGTGGTCAGATGAAACCAAAATCGAACTTTTTGGCAACAATGCAAAAACGTTATGTTTTGAGCGTAAAAAGTTACAAACACAGTCCTGAACACAACCATCCCCACTGTCAAACATGGTGGTGGCAGCATCATGGTTTGGGCCTGCTTTTCTTCAGCAGGGACAGGGAAGATGGTTAAAATTGATGGGAAGATGGATGGAGCCAAATACAGGACCATTCTGGAAGAAAACCTGATGGAGTCTGCAAAAGACCTGAGACTGGGACGGAGATTTGTCTTCCAACAAGACAATGATCCAAAACATAAAGCAAAATCTACAATGGAATGGTTCACAAATATACATACCCAGGTGTTAGAATGACCAAGTCAAAGTCCAGACCTGAATCCAATCGAGAATCTGTGGAAAGAACTGAAAACTGCTGTTCACAAACGCTCTCCATCCAACCTCACTGAGCTCGAGCTGTTTTGCAAGGAGGAATGGGCAAAAATGTCAGTCTCCGATGTGCAAAACTGATAGAGACATACCCCAAGCTGTACCTGCAAGCTGTAATCGCAGAAAAGTGGCGCTACAAAGTATTAACTTAAGGGGGCTGAATAATTTTGCAATGCCCCCATTTCAGTTTTTATTTGTTTAAAAGGTTTGAAATATCCAATAAATTTCGTTCCACTTCATGATTGTGTCCCACTTGTTGTTGATTCTTCACAAAAATTACAGTTTTATATCTTTATGTTTGAGGCCTGAAATGTGGCAAAAGGTCGAAAAGTTCAAGGGGCGGGCCGAATACTTTCGCAAGGCACTGTAATCATCATAATTATAACCATAGAACCAGAAAATCAATCCTCGATTTACATGACCTATCTAACTATATTACTCCCATGCGGTGTTTTGCCCCCAAGCTCCATCAAACGATTACAATTATTTCATGCTGCTTTACTATTTTCAAGCATAACTGCAATTTCTAGTGAAACAACACAATCATTGCTGCAAACTGAGTTGTTGTGCAGAAAAATCAGCCAGTTGTGAATGAAATAATCACAAACACATGCGGAGATCCTACTGAGACTGGTACTGGTACAACATGGACAATCTAAAGCTGTACTTACAAATCCTTAGAGCCATTGTGTTTTCCAAACAAACAAACTATTAAAGCCACATTGACTTTGTTGCCTTTCCATCTAATTTAAAAGCCATAGTACACAGGTAGGGTCAACAGCTTAAAACACCATTCTAAATCAGTGCTAATTTTAGTCTGGCATGTGTTTGACCTGAAGAAACCATAGGAACTACTGAGGATGTCACCAAATCAAACATAAAAAATTTACATATTTACACATATTTCGAGTTAATGAAATGTCATACCTGGGTAATTCGGCATCATGACTGCGGGCATGCCCCTGTATCCAGGGTGGTTGGGGTCATAGCCTTGTCCATAGGGGTAACCATGCATGTAGGGCATGTAGCCTTGGTGCTGTGCTAGTGGTGATGAGAACTGCATGTGTGGATTAGAACGAGAGTCTTTGCTCATGACCCGGTGGTCCTCAGAAGTGATTCTGGGATCACTACCCTCTTTGCCGTCCTCCTTGGGCCCACTTTGACTGTCCTTGGGCCGGGGCCTGTCATCCTTTAATTTACGATCCCGTTCCCGTTCTCGGTCCCTTTCATCTTTCCATCGAGGTTGTTGCTGCTGGTGTTCGTCTTCTGCTTGGGGTTTCTGGCTCTCGGGGTACTGCTGAACACGGGAGACAAGGACAGCGCAAATCAGCATCTACATATCGACACAACGCTCACAACAGATTCACAAGCATGTATTCTAACACTGTTGTTCTAGATTGGGGTTTACCTGTCTGTACCACATGGCCTGCTCCATCCCTGCTTGACCTCTGGACTCCAGTGCTTGCTTGGAGTCTTCCTTTCCATGGTGGCCCCCTTCAGTCAGCTTCATCTTTAGCCCCTCCGCTTGCTGGGACTTTGGGTCCTCCCCCTTTATGCTTCCAAGGGATTTGGAGGAGGGCTCAGAGGGCGACTCCCTGGATTTGCTTGGGGCCTGCGGCGTCTTTCCGAGGTCTGACTGACTTGGGGCTTTGGAGAGGCTTGGCGGCATCGGGCTCTTTTGTTTCCACTCCTCCTTCATGGAGGCTTCTCGTTCTTTTAGGGCGATGTCTGACTTCTTCTCGGCGCGGTGCTGTTCGGCAGCCATCTGTCGCTGCCGCTCCTCGTACTGTTGCCGGTAGGCTGGGTTGGTGTTCATTAAGTGGTTATGGTAGGCTTGATCGGGATGGTATGCATACGGGGGGACGTAAGCATACTGGTTGTAGTAAAGAGGTTGCATGTACATGTTGGATCGCTGTTGGATGACTGAGGGTTGCTGCTGCTGCTGTTGTTGCTGATGCTGCTGTTGCTGTTGCTGCTGCTGCTGTTGCTGTTGTTGTTGTTGCTGCTGCTGCTGTTGTTGCTGCTGCTGTTGTTGCTGCTGCTGTTGCTGCTGCTGCTGTTGTTGTTGTTGTTGTTGCTGCTGCTGCTGCTGCTGTTGTTGTTGTTGTTGTTGTTGCTGCTGCTGCTGCTGCTGGCTAGGAGCAATGATGTCAGGTTTGCGGTCTTCATGAACCTCAACCTTGACTTTTTCCTCAACTTGGTCCTGGTCCTCTTCCCTTTTGATCTTAACCTGACCTTCAGCCACTGGCGTTCCTGGATTGGGCCCGCCAGGACTGGGGTTTACGTAATTGGGCGAGTAATACGTCTCGTAGCCGGGATAGTACGGGGAATCTTTGTTGGGTGTCTGGTTTGGAAAGAGCGCTTTTTTGACACTTTCCCTGATGCCTTGGTCCTCTGTCCTGACTTTCACGCCTTCTATTTTCCCTTCACCGTCCTCACCAGCATCTGAAATGTCTGAATAGGCTGGGCTATTGGTTTTGACTGAGGAGTTGTCCGCACCATTCTGGTTCACTACGTGAAGTGGTGTGAGAGGCTGTGGCATCCCACTGCCGTCTATCCGACTGGCTACACCAATGGATGGGCTAGGGGCATTGTCAGAAAAGCTGTAAATTTTGTCAGCCTCAGCCTTGATACTGGCCAAACGACTCTGATGAGGATCTGAGGAACCATTGAGGAGTCCTTCCCCCTTGTTGCCTTGATCAGAAGGCTCAGAGTATGTCAGCTTTCCGTCCTCCTGTTTCCCTCCCTTTCCCTGAGGCTTGGGGCTGTCAGCCTCCTTCCCACCATCTTTTTTCTTCTTGTCTTTCTTTTTCTTGTCTTTGGAGCTACTTGAGGCAGCATCTCCAATGACAGGGGGTTTAGGCTGAGTGCCCTTCATTTGGGGACTCTTGGGAATCCCTTGTATGATTGGGGTAAGCCCCGGGGAACAATTTGGGTTTCCAGGAGGAAAAGGGTACATCTGCTGGGATGCTGTCGAGCCAGGGCCAACGGACCGTGGTGACTTCATGTTTTTCTGGGGCATTTTATCAGCCTTTGTGCCAGCCTTTTTAGACTTGTCTGATCCTCTCTTATCATCTATGCCATCATTACTGGCCTCATCAGTAAGGCATGGCCCATCTTCACACCCGTCTGTCGGAGTACCTCCCACCTCTGGATCTGCCTCAGCAATTTTCTTTTTACTCTGCTTTGAACCAAACTTGCCAGGAGATGGTGAAGGACTCTGTGCATCAAAGTTCCTGCCTTTTGGAGTAACTGAACGTGCTGGAGACAAACATCCTTTCTGAGAGATCGAGGCTCCATTACAGTTCCCTGGTTCAGGGTGGAGAGTTGAGTCCTCTCCATATTCACTCTCTCCATCCATTTCCAACTTGATGTCATCATCATTGTGAGCGCGTGCTTGGTGGTACTTGAGACCATTGATGTGCTTGTACTTTTTGTTGCAGTTAGGGTGCGGGCAGTCAATAAGAACTGGAGAGGGGCAGCTGCGATCGAGGGGAGGGGGAAGTGGCTCAGTCTTAATGGAAGGAATAGGGAGACCTGTTGGTCCCACCCCTCCACTGTTGGAATTTGTACGCATACGTTTGTTGCCTTTGGTGTCCTCGGAGCTGGAATTGGGTTCCATGTCCGAGGCTGGTTTGGTCTTGCGTTTTCCAGCTGAGGAGGGACTGGCCTTGATATCCTCTGTGTTGTTGTTAGGCGGGGTACGGCGCTCTGATGGCGTCTGGCTGCCCCGTCGGCCCTTGCTGTTAGAGGCAGCACGCGTCTTGTTGTTGTTGGTGCCCTTGTTGTCTGAGGAGTTACTGTTCTCGGTGATAGGGGTGTTGCTGTTCGGTCTCATTCGCTTGCCTCGACCACGGCCATTTCTCATCTCTAGATCGCTTGTAGGGGATTCGCAAAACCTGCAGTAGTGGCAAAAATCACATTTAAAAATGAGTGGTGGTCGATTTCAAAACAAGCTGTGTGTAAACTTGATCTTAATACTACAAAGATACAAGTAAAATTAGTATTTCTTTTAACTCCTTTAATATCACAGACCTACATCATCGTCATTGGTGCACTGAACTGCTTTAAGTGTAATGGAGAGTACACTTATGTATTAAGATGTGACAAGTGATATAGTATAGAAATAGTGGCTACCTTCATTATCTGCTAGATAACCACACCAAAGAAAAACATTTGATTGTCAAGGTAAAAAGAAAAAACAGGTCCCTTTTAACTCTAATGCTCTTGAAAGGCCTTCATTGCTAAGCGTTTGAAGACATTATTGCTAATACTTATGCTGCTGTCTGAATCCTACAACCACAGTCCAGTAGTACACATATATTACATTCTTCTCTGTGCTTAAAAACTGGATAAAGAAAGCCACTGAATTTGTCTATAACGTTACATGTGACAACACGGACGCATTTTTGGAGTTTGGTATACCATACATTGCTACTGTAGAATTAAACCCTCCGAACCTAAGTCTAGGGTTTTGTTTGGATTTTGAAAGGTTATGTTTAAAATGAAGTAATTATATTACAAGCCAAACCAGTATTTTTTTTAATGTTGAAATTAACTGTGTTTATTGCGATATTGTAATATATACTGTACAATGAGGAATTCAAGTAAATACAAAACACTAGTACAGCTGGACTGGAGTATGTGACAACTTCGCTGTCCACTGAATATGACGTGTAACCCCCCCCCGCCCATTTCCAACACCTGAGCTAATTGGTATGCATTGCTCCCGGGTTGTGACCCTGGTCTTATCTAAATTGTCATCAACCCGTGTTGACTGGCTTGGTTTGAATTGACAAAGAAGGGTTAAACACGGGTCAGATAAACCTGGTCCCCGACCCTGGTCATTGGTGTGAAAGAGGTATAACCAAAGCCACGTGACAACTCAAAAGCATGCATACATCATTTGAAAAGACAGCAGTGAACATTCTAGCTGCTCTGAAATCAAAACACAGAGTCCATTTTAATTCTACGACAGAGTCATTCAAATACTTAAAATAGCAGTTTGGCCTTATCTCTCCATAACAGTAATGTAATTATCTTTCTGCACAGCACTGAAGGTTAGCAATCTGTGACAAAGAGAGACACCGGGCTGGTATGACTCACAGCTTCCTCTACAAGCCTCTCCAAACAATTTCAACCCCAGCAGGGGATGTGAATACATCCGTAAGTCTGGCAGTGGTAGAGGAATTTAGACTCATTACAAGCCCAAGTTTATATTCAGTCCGCTGAAAGCTTTCTGAATTATTCATGGTGTGTCCCTAATGTAGTCGTGCAGCAAACTGTAAGACTGTTTTGGTGCAAATACAACTCAGCAAACCTCACTTACTGTGCAAACTGCACTTAGTGAACATTATTGTGATACACTGTGATACATTAGTGTTATACAACCCCTCCTTGTTTTATTTATTAGCGCTGCTTTAATCTTGATTTTTTTTTGTTCTATTGCACTTAACCATGCATTACAAATATAGATTTATATTAACATTTAGATTTGATGCAGGTGCTCTGAATCAAAGCAAGTGCACGGCAATGCATTTTACACAACCTGTGTATTTTGCATAACAAAGGCAAATACAGAGAAATTACAAACACCTTAAGCTACCGCCCACATATTATGATCTAAGAAATGGCAGTCTTTGTGATAGAGAATGTTATACAGTGTTGAGGAAAAGCTATTAGTCCAATGACTGGATTGTGCAAGCTGGCTTGTTAGAGTAGCTTTCTATTTCCACTTCTTCCTCCTAAGATATCAGCCATTTGACAATGAATCTTTTATTTCTCAGACTCCGGATAAAGGCTAAAACGTACTTGGAAGGTCCAGCTGCACAAGCATGTTAGTGCATGATGCCGTATATCCTTGAGCTGAATGCTACTACAGCAGATTCATATCACACAGAATATGAAAAGGTTAAGAGGCCAAGTGCAGCTTGGATAGAGAGACTGCATCAACGATTGATGGAACCAGGAGGTTGTTTTTTTTTTTCTTTCTACCTTGACATTTACAACTACCATGTTGTAAATGTGTGATTAAGTGCAGACACAATGTAAAATCAGTGCGTGTAGCTTTAGTTTAAAACACCAGACAATGATGTAACATTAATTACAAGTGCAGATTAGATGATGCATATTTAAATATCACTATGCCCCCTCCCACCACCCTGCTTTCTCCAGTTAAAATAAAAACCAAACAGGGAAGCGCTTCCTACCTGGGGGGAGCCCAGTCATGCCGTGTACAGTCCAACAAGGTGCCCACGTATGTCTTGTTTCTCCAAGTAACATTAACCACCAGCATGCCTGTGGGATGAGAAAACAGAGGGCATTATTTTGTGTTAACTGTGACAATAATGCAAATTACACAGAAAAAAAAATGAGTATGTTTTACAGTGAGATTAATATATTATATACTGCCTGTACTATGCGAGCAAAAAGTGCATCGTTGCTGTTACACCAATGCGTTAATCTTTGCTGAAGGGTGTCGCATGCAAGACAGTTCTACAAGTCAAAGGACCTTTTTAATCTTCACACAGTAAAGCCGTAGGGCCAAGACTGACGGATATCTTCTAATTGACTCGAATAGACTTGACTGCAGTCAGTATTGTAGAACCTGTATTAAGATACTGGCGGAAGGTCTCACTATGTATGATCACACTGAGGTTATCGGGGAATACACGCTGAACACCCTTTCCGTTTGAATAAGCCATCTCACAGTGCAGAAGATTTCCCCGAAGGAGAGTGGGCAACAATATATTTTTTTTTTGCAGTCCTCTATCTCACTTTGCAGCCCAAGAAATGTACTATTTTGGGGAGAATATGGATCTACTACTACAGCTTCGTAAAAACAAACAAGCTCCTGGGTTAAACCAATTCAACATGAACGGTTCAGTTTGACAGACTGTAACTGAGCGTACAAGAGAAGCTCCTTGACTTCCCCGGTATTGCTGCAATCTGTCACACTTAAGACGCTTCTGCGTTGCCATTTGGCTCGTGTGAATTTGGAAGCGCGGCGTGAGCTACACATTCCGACCTGCAGTGCGATACCTGACCTCCCATTTAAAATCTAAAATTTGTTCCAGAAGATCACATGACTCTATGTAGGTTTCTCCTCAAGAAACCAAATACTGTTCGTCTGGCGACAGTTTGTCATTACAATGTTTTGTATGTATGCATATCTGTACAAGATCACTAAACTAAAACCCTGCACTTTATTTTATTTTTTTTTTTACACATTTAACTGCAGTAAGCTCATGTTAGTGCAAAAATCGTAGCACAGAAGTAGAGGCGGACAAATTTGCAATTTATGCACGTAGATTCAAAAGTAAATCATCAACCAAACAGCTTCATAGGATTAGGAGCAACGACCGTGCACAAAAACATTCTGAATTTATTGCCCCCACCATCCCCCCCCCCCCACCCTCACTCCCTGGTGGTGACCTCAGCTTGCCACTTCAGCACTGCAGAGAAACTGGAGGCTGCAGTGAGCCAACTTATCTAATGGCACAGGAATGCTGGCTGGCAGCTTCTGTCCCTCCGAACATTTTATTAGCTTAGGAAACTGCTCTTGCTCACCCCGTTTTCCCTCTCTCCTTCACCCTCACCCTCATTTCCTCTTTTCAATGGTATAACCATCCCCAGCTTACAATCTTTTTCCCCCTCCCACACACAAGTCACAGTTCAGACCTCATTTTTCTCTTGCTGCCGCTGGCATAAAGCAGCGAGTGTATAAGGCATTTATATATGTTTACAGGAACCTGCTGACACTTGGCCACAAGTCTCTTCCTTCACTCTGAAAACACGAGTGCTCGGTTCAAGGCTAGAGTCAACTGCAAATGTCGTTGAGGAGAGGTTCTCGAGTTCAGAGTTCTGTCACATTAAAAGAACACAGACCTTTTCTAAAAAACGCCTTCAACAGCCCGCCCCCTTTAGCTCTCCAAACACAAAATGGCTCTGGCAGCTGGTTGTGGCAGGATGTAAATCAAGGCAGGGCAAATGAATGAGTCGTCTTTCATGATGTGCAGGGGTCTTCCCTGCTTTCTCTTGCGAGGGGGTTTTAGAAATTATACCGTGAGTTGTTAAAAGCCTTAATGATTTTAAAGTAGACTCCTCGCTTTCAGTAGCTGTGACAACGAATAGACATGCATGGAATTTTAGCGTTTATGGTGCCAGTACTAATCCGAGTTTCTTAAAGAGATAGTTCAACATTTTGAGAAATCGCCTTATTTGCTTTTCAGATGAGAATATTTACCTCGCCATACCATTTGGCTGTTGGATACAGATCACTGTCCTGTTGGAAGATAAATCTTTGTATCGGGTTGTACTTCCCCTCAACTACAACTCCCAGGTGTCTGCCGGTTGCAAACATTTTGCTTCGTAAAATGTGAACGTGGAGAGAAGATGTGCGGTGATCAATCTTATTTAGCATTTACACTCCAAATAAGTTGTTGAATGATTGTCCAGAAATAATTTGTGTTATCAGCGGCAAAAGGTGAGTAAACACCTTAATCATTAAGCAGCGTATAAAATGTAACTACTACTGTATATTTGGATATTAAACCATGCTGGAAATGTACCAGCACATGGATAGGGAAGCAATTGGAATACACATCCACCATCACTGACAAATGGGCTACAGAAAACATTATAGGCCAATAGCTAAATTTTCACTTCATTAATTTCTTTACATCTTTATTCGTTGACATGCCTTTTTTCTAGACTCTTTGCACATGTTTTTTGTGTGGTGTCCTCCTGGCCCCCCTCCCGTGTTGAAACCAAAGAGCTCTGTAATCCAGTCAGAGTGGTTCTTTGCTTCTGGGTCACCTCAGATCTCTGCCTCTGCAATACTTTCTGTGAATGCTAATAAAGTAGTTCCTTCAACGTTATGTGGGACATCTCGAGGATATTCAAAGAAGTGGGTATGCTTCTTAACTCAAACGGGAATGGTGCTAAAAAACGAGTTTATATGCTGTATAGTTTACAGAAACGACGGACCAAGTTATCATATTCCTCAATCTCTGGCTTAAGGGAAAGGGGTTTTCACTGCTGGCATTACATTTCTAAACCACATAGTTTAATTTTAAAAAGTCTGAGGAAACCACCTGGATTATTCTAAACTAGAAGAAATAATGGCAGAAATTTGTTTTTACATCATTATTGCAATACTGTCAATTCTACTTGACTCTTCATATGGTACTGATTATTTACTGGAGATAATTCTTTCTAGTACAACAGCCAGTTCTTCCCTCCTACATACAAAAGTAGACATATTTTCTTACCAAAATTGTAGCTTGTTCGTCATTAAGCAACTTCTTAATCATTGCGACGATACTGACTTATTAAACAATGAACTGATATGTTGATTGCACATCCATTAGGCTGTTTCCATGCAGAATCTACTTTAGACTCACACTGTGGTATTTCACATAATTTACAACACATTGTTTTCACTGGACTACTTAATAAAGTCCCTTGACCGGAGGGGTGTTAATTCATGGAATTTCTTGGCAATATCAAAGAACTATGTTCAAGGGTATGCAAAAAAAAGAAAGATTAAGTTTCAATGCTGAAAGCCATTTAAAATGTATCCGCACACTTTCATCCTTGGAATAATTTTCAAGCTGTCGGGACAAAGATGTCAACGCCTGTCTAAACATGGAAAGCCCTTGACAAAACAACTCAAACTAATTTCCCTGTGGCAGAAAGCAAATTACACAAGAAACTGAGAAGACTTCCCATGCATGATTATTTGTTTACATGCAAGGAAGTTACATTTCAGTGTTTGTGTGAGCCACGATCTCCCTCTTTACTCATTGCATTCGTTTCTGGGGAAGAAACGGACGGATTCTGAGCAATTCCAGTTCCCCACTCACCCACCCCCTTTGTGTCAGCCTTATTAGGGTCACTCATGACAGCTGAGTGAAGCCCACATTACTGAGAGGAATTGGCCTGTAATTTTACCAGTCATTTCCTTTCAATGCTGTCGAACAACAAATGGCAGCCCGCCTTATGCACCAAACTCCACCGTGCACTCGTATAGAATTACTTGAACAAGAGGGGACAAATTAAGTCAGGAGTAGGTTTGTCTGCTGCATGGGTGACTTACCCCCCCCCCCTCCCCCTTAACACATTTCATTAGGTTGCAGTGGGGCCAGAATATCAGGTCCTCTGCTGCTGGTGAGGGCCAGTTCACTGGCTGACCTCTGCTCTGCTTAAACTCAACAGGAATTCAGTAGGGTTAATGGCATTTTCACTGACTGACCTTGTCAAAATGCCTTTGTTATCTTTGAAAATGGAAGATCACTTCTGTGTAATGACTGGGCTTGACTGTTCCAGCGAATATCACAGTAAAAGGTTTCCATTTGTCTTGTAAATGTGTCTGATTAAAACAAGGCAAGTCATGATTAAAGAAAATGCTCATGTGAACAATTAACAGCACTTGCAATTAACATCTCTTGTACACCTTCAGACACTAAAGTAATTATTGACAGGTGTTACTTTGTATGCTGCTAGAAAACAGCTCTTTTCATATCCCCATTTTCGCTGCACTAAGGCACCACCCATATCAAGGTTGCATGTAGACGAGAAAGTGAGAACAATGAGAAAAATAGTGTCAGTATTCATTACGGAGAGAAGATAAAAGATAGCCGGGTGCTGCCATGAGCAATAACTATAACATTGATAAATGAAGCGTTTGAGCATTCAACTGTCTGAGCATGTTCCCAACAGTCCATTTTAAGAGAGTTTCTGCACTCGTGGTGCATAAAACGAAGCCAAGCTTGTCCGGTTATGTCAGTGTCAGAATACAAAGTCCTAAACCTGACCTTATCTTAAATCCTGGGCAGACAATAATTTAGGACAAAATGTTACGAGTCACTTTTAGCAATGGAGATGATGGTGAAATAGAGAAATGTAGTGCTTGCAGTATTTTAGTATTTTGTTAATTTGCAAGTTAAAGTGAAAGTTACATTGCAGAGATAAAATGATTTGTCCATTAACTTGATTAGTTGATCGACGCAAGATTAATCAGCAACTATTTTGATTTCAAATTCTGCCAGTTCAGGTTTCTCAAATGGAATTTTTCGGTTTTGTCTCATACGATATTTAACTAAATATATTGGGGGTTTTCGACTGTTGGTTGTACGAAACAAATGGTTTTACACCGGCAGTTGATTTCAGTTGAACATGATGTTGCTATAGCAACTACTACTGGCTCGAGTTGCAATTTAACTGACACTGTTACATCCACTACTTTATCAGGTTTGTGACAAAGCAAATACAGACAGGAATCATTTCTCTACTCCCCAAATGCTCTTAGTGCAGCATTATCTGTAGGTAATCTACTGTTAGAGCTGTTTTGTAAATTGTTTATATGCATTTGTTAGTTTAGTTTTTCTAGGCATCAGTTAAATGCTAACCAAGCTAGCTGTTATACTAGCTGTCTGTGGCTAACATGTTGCTAATTCAACATTCTAAGTGATTGTTAATTACCGTTAGGCTAAGTGTCATATAATTCGCTATTCTCTAATAACTCGTTTGAACTCTTGTGAACTCCATGTATATGCTTTAGTGGGGTCACGATTCTCCAAATGCTCGATTCGATTACATTTTCGATTCTAAGGTCACGGTTCAATTTTTACATTTTTTTTCCCTTTTTAACAGCACAGGTTGCTATGCCTTTTTTTTTAGACTAGATGTTTATGGAATATAATAACTTTGTTCGCAATGTACCACACTACATTGTCAAATTTAAAACATTTATTAACAACATAATGTAACAATAACTTATATCTATAATCTGCCATCTAGTTTCTCTTTTGTAACTTGTCTTCTAGCCTAGAAATCTAGACGCACCCTAGCGGCAGCAAATGTAATTTGCAGCCTGGGGGGGTCTAGGCACTCTCCGTTGACTTGCGAGCTGGGAAAAAAAAAACCTAGTCAGGCCAATCACATCGTGTATAGAGTCGGTGGGCGGGCTTATGGCTGCTGCTGCTGGGAACAGCGGTCTTCTGGAAGACTTGGAGTTAAGCTTTTCTTTGAGAAAAGAACAAAGAACGGCACTGAAGTCATTCTTAAAAAAGGAAGATGTGTTCGGAGTTTTGGCGACCGGATATGGCCCAAGTTGAATCTATCAACTCGCTCCGCTACCTTCTTGGTTGCTCTGCCTGGTTGTAGCGCTATCCTATTGCGTGCAGAGGGAATTTGAAAGACAACTGTTTATCCCGCCCCTCGGGTTGAGCCCTGCCAATGGTGAGTTCCCAGACCCAACATCTTGATGTGGGTCTGGCTTGTCAGGATAGCAGTCTTCTTCTCAGAGAAGATGACATTCAAGTTTACAACAAAACAAACAAAAAACAATAAAACAGCCATGTCCATAATCTTCTCTGAACAATTAAGTGTCTTAAACTATTTCCGAACAGCTGAACATATACCACACATATTAACAGCCATGTTAGTCGTGCTGCCAGTGGAAAAATATGGTACACGCACATGGCAGAGCTTGCAAACTGTGGCTTTTTTGTCAACAACGCGAACGTTGTCAACATAACTTCCTGGAAATCCAAAATACTTCCACACCGGCGACTTCAGTGAAAGAGGAGGGGGTTCAAGTTGTGTCCATGGGTCTCCTGCATCTGCAGATGCCATGCTATCTTTTGACTGGCTGTAGCTAAGTTAGAGGAGGTTGACTGACTCGCAGCACTTCAACACTGGTGTTGAGGAACTGACCGAAGAGCCGGTTAATTGACCCGAGTGGTGTCACTGAACCGGGAGAATGAACAGACTCACTCCTGTTTTTTTTTTTACCTCATTCGTGCCGGCAGTGCTTCGCTCAAGCTGAGTAAGATCGCCGTATGCTCCGTTGTGTGTGTGTGTGTGTAGCTGGTCTTCTTCTGCTACTGTGTGTGTAGTAATCTAGCTCATTAGCGCCTCCACTGGAGTGGTGGTAAAATCAATCAGGAAATAAACTACCTCGAGCAGGCTACACGTGTTTTTTTCTGTTGTTTTTTTCCGCTTGGCAAGCCGAGTGGACGTGACACGGGGGCGTGGTAGCATCGACGATTACATTTTTTTTATTTAAAATTCGAGATTATGACTTCATTTTGGTGATTTACTAGCTTCATTCCTGAGTTGTACTCCTTAAGGTGACTTTGTGTTGCATGAGGACCAATGTAACTCCCTTAACAGTTTGTAGATACTTTCGTAAATCAAGTTTCCTCGTTACCGTTACTGTTCATTTCTTTAATACTTTTGGTCCAACTCTCGGCATCTCATCTTTTTCGGCTTTGTAATCCCCATCATGAATTTGTTGTTTTTGCAGTTTCACAACTGCTTTCGTATACTTTCAAACGCCAACTGTTGTCTTCAACCTTTAAGCTGTGTGCAGTGAGGGCAGAAATGAGAAATTGCGATAGCTTTTTTTTTATATACTATTTTCTGACAAACGATTAATCAATTAATCTAGAATATAATTGGCAGATGAATAGGTAATACAATATATATTTTGTTAGTTGCTTAGTAATAGTGTTTGATTTCAATTCAAACCTGGTTTTGTTTTTTTAGTTTAGAGGGTATGATTTCAATTTTGTTTCATATTTAGTCCCATTATTATCTACCTACTGTAAGATCACCCAGTCACATGGTCAGTGTTTTGGTTCATTTTGTTAAAAAGAAAATGTTTAAGGCAATTTTAAGTACAGAGGTAAAAATTTAACGCCAAAATATGGTTTACATTTTGTACTACCTTGTCATTTGCAAGGTTTTTTTTATCGTTTCAAGAGTTAATTGTAAAAATAACTACACCTTATGGCACTTTTCAAAGAAAAAGTATTACAAAGAAAAAAGCCAAGAAATAAAACACTGATGAACATACCATAAAAAGTCCACATCTTGGTAATAAAGTAAAGGTTTGCCAGTGACAAGGAAATTAAACTACAGTATGGTTGATGGTTTTCTTTCAAATCTTAGAGCATTCAAGTGAGCACCGTCTGAAAAGTTCAGGCTGCATTCCGGTTCATAAGAGGTAAAAGTGCAAAGTCACTCTCCCTGACAAGAATAACAGCCTGTGAGAAGGTCAATTCTCTCATACCACTGAGAGGCAAAAGGAAGGGAAGCATTAGTATGCTGTCCACACCGGCGCAGAATTATCAGCCGCATGCAGCAGTTTCGTCCTCGACAAAAAAATAAAATCGGTACATGTTTACTCTTACGGTGGGAGTAGACCACAACACAGCAGCCGTGTCGCATCTCTCCCTACTTCACATGCATTTATTACTGTAAATTATTTCTAGTGAGGCAAAGAGCAGTTTCCTTAAATGTCATCTGGGTAAATCTATAATCTCTCTGTCAAAACAAACCCTCTGGTGTTTTTCCTTATAGGAGATGTTGCTCCGATTAAGAGACAGCTCTGCCAAAGGCACATTACTCAAGCTCTTGTTGACGTGTATATAGCAAACATGATATCTTATGACAACCACTGGCAAAGCCTACAATTCCTCCAGGCATATGATTTATGTTTGGAGACCATTTAAGTGCTTGCAGTTTTGAGCCAATATGAACTGGAAATCAAGTCTTTCTAAAGAGATTTGAGTTCACTCAGGCGCCATCTTGGTAACTCCACTTGGGGACCAAATTTTTGACTAACAAGTCTCCTCCCTCAAATAACATGAGACATCGATATCTGAAGTTCCTTGCAGAGTATTATTCCAACCACATATTTAGGAACACTGGTGAATTCTTTACAACATGGGAGTGTTCATTTTCCCTCCGTGGAAATTGGCCACTTCCACTCTTGCATAGTGAACACTTATGAGGGTAAAGATTGGCTTGGTAGGTTGGAAAGAAAACATGGCTAAGCAACTGGCAAATGAAAACCTACAGAGTGGGCCAGGGAAAGGAAAGAGGCGTTTCACTTTTGTTCTTTCCTTTTCAGTATATCCTCTACTGTTAACAGAAGTTTGTGATTGATTTCCCACTACATCTTCTTCTTGCTCATTGGCCTGGCAGAGGGCTACAGGCTTCCTGAGAATGCTCACTCTTATTTCAAGGACAGTTTCTAGAAGCGAGTTCACAGAGAGTAGCCACCGCTCGCCTTTGTAAAAACATTTCAATGAGGCCACTGACAGGTGGTCTTCAAAAGAGCAAGGAAGCATAGCTGGCAAGTGAGCTACACAGCCAAGTGCTCCTTTAATACTGTATTCCCCTTCTCAACTCTCTGACAGGGTTAAAAAAATAGAGGAAAAAAAAAAAACTCAAATGTTTATACAGTAATATCCGTTTCACACTGCCAAGCCAATGCTTGCAATGTAACAATGATGTAATGTGTGTTGCATACATAATAATCCATGACACAAACATTTACCACAAACAGCCTGTATTATTTATCTATTAGGGAGCTTAAGAAGCTGTGGGACCTGCTTGGGGAATAGCCTGCTGTGTTCTGGTGGGTTGGGGTTTGTGAGATGGGGGTGCACTGGCAATGGATGCGGTGTTTGGCCAAAAGGGGCCCCCCTCTGTGTTCCCTCTGCCCTGGAGCAGGAGCCAAGGCGTTCTGGGCTGTGTTTCAAGAGCAATAAACTTCTCCAGCATTTTAGAGATGACATTTGGAGGTATCAGCACGCTAAGCCTGGGAGGGGGGGGTTGGCCCATCTCTCTGCTGACACGACCCTGGGAGCTGCCACTGCCTTGTCTGCGCTCAGGGGATTTGTTGGGCCTTAAAATACCACGGGTTCTGCCACCCACCCCCACCCCCTGTCTACGCTTCACTCGACCCCAGACTGACTGAATGAAACCGACTCACTTTCACTCACCTCATATTATCCATTCATTCTCCTACACAGGACTAAACCCATCAAATTAACTGTTTATGAAATGTTTTTTATTTTTTCATTCATCAGCAATCCACATACACATTCAGTCTAGCCGGTATCCACATTTGACTGAAAGGGCTGCTACATCTATCCTGAAATTACACAGGATGAGAAATGTATTCGACCTCATCAGACAAGATACTCGTCCGCTCTGACCAAAGGTGCAGCTTACGTCATCGCAGTTTGTTAGGTGTCGCTTGCTTCCTCTTCGTCCGTTTCTTTCTCCGGCACTCGGTGAGCCGGGTGAGGCACAGACAATTACTGGGAGAACTGTTGTTCATTTACTCCCACAAGGCCGAAAGGCGGAGGTGATGAAGCAGCTGTTGGTTGGCATGCTAAATGAAACTCGCGCACACACACAGTGCATGCCTAAACAGCTCTGTATGAGACTTGTCATGCAGAGAAGTGGGGGGGGGGGGCTGCTCAACTTCACTGCTAATCAGGATGCCTCTGCTGTGTCTTTGGGGCCTCTGTTTGTTGCTCTTCCCTGGTACTCTGCCTGGATTTGCTTGATTTCCTCATTTGGTTCTCATTTGCTCATTTGCAACACAATGACAGAAGTCTGCTTTCATAGGTCTCTTAGGGAAAAACGGCAGAATGGCAGTGCAGTTTGAAGTAAGCAGCATCTGGGTCTCTTTCATTTTAAAACTAGCCAGTGGGTTGTTAGGGGCTCGTGCCATTAAAATGATGTAAAATGAACACACATCTTTGTGTTGTTTAATGTAGTGTGCAAAATGCAATACAATGGAGGCTATAGAGAAATGCCTCCTTAGAATTATTTTTAGCACAGATTACATTTTAAGAGCACCGACTACACTGATGTCTGTTTATGACAGGTAAAACTGACAATTTCCTATCTATCTAATTTCTTAACAGCACACATTTTAGCGGCAACAGATTTCCGTGAACACACAAAACTGTAGCCGATTTTGTCGACAATGAACAAGCTGTGGTGTCTCAAACACAAAACCACATGGGAACATAGTGTGTATCTCAACATGGAAAAAACATATTACAGACAACTGAGGGCCACTTCATAGTTGTCGTTCTCAAAACATATCTCTTCATCTTCTATCTCGTGATTTTCTACCATGTGTAGTTTGAGATAAAAAAAGAAAAAAAAGAAAAAAAAAACAGGCTTCAAAGAAAGGGAAGTGGGTTAGCTTCTGGAAACCCTACTCGTCTCAACAGCTCTGACGGCCATAACAACCTGTGTGCTATATATGCAGAGTGCTACACATGCAGAGAAACACACACACACCTTCCTCCCTTCAACACTATGGCTGAATCTCATTTCTCGGTCTTACCCATTACCTTTAGTTTTGCGCGTTCACGTGAGAGTTTTGATTGAGGGGTAGGGCTAAGGGGGAGATGTAGATACCCCTTAAAACCAAGCACTTTCGTGAGCTTACTTGAAACCAAGGGGTACCCGGAATACACTGCGCAACCGCAACAATGGCGGCCAGATCAACCAGAGAGTCCCATAAATTAAAGTATTTTCGGCTTAAATAATTGATTTAAAAATTACGACTCTGGTTGAAAATTACTATACAGTCCTGTACATAACCAACCATGCAACCATGTTCTTAATTGAAACGTGTTTTTTAATCGTTCGTTTGCTACGCTAACGTTACATTGCTTATTTGCACAACAGTCCCGCATTTCTCTGCCTTGAATGGACTCCATGCATGTCTACAGCGTTAACTAAACTCCATTAGCAGCGAATTTCGTTTGATATCGGTGCATAACACTATTTGCTTTGGAGACATCGATATGTGCTTTACATATAACGTCCTGTATCACACACAGGGACGCCGGCGGAAACCCTGCAGCCGATTCCCTTTTGGGCTGAAAACGAGCAGAAGTTTCTCAAATCAAAATATGCTGCAAAGCAACTCTGGGAGTGAGTCATGCGTTCATGTTGCAGCCATTCATTATTGTACTGGTGCTGTATTATTGTTATCATTTGCAACTCATTCCTGTCCATGCACCTGTACATTGTTGTTGGTTATGATACAGGACACTAATGAAAGAAATGGGGTTGGAGGGAAAGGTTACTGGCCAACAGGCATCAAAGACAATTTCAGAATAGCTGTAGTTTTTTTTTTTTGTTTGTGGTCTTGTGTGTCTTTTTGGAGTTGTATACATTTGAGTGCCTTCTTTTTTTATATGTGTGTGACATCTAAGTTATGGTTCTAATTAGTGCTGTCAGTTAAACGCGTTAACGGCGTTAACGCAAACCCATTTTAACGGCGTAAATTTTTTTTTAGCGCGAGATTAACGATCTTTTTGGCCCAGCAAACTTTGTCGTTTTTTCACATGCTGTTGCAACAACTAGTAACGCTAGAAAAACTACAACACCACACCGGATCTAGCTAGACCGGAAACAAAACAACATGCACGCTGCACACACTTGTTTGCACTTGCTTGCGAGCCGGCTAAAGAGTAGTACATACCTGCAAACTAGTCGCTTTTCGACGAAAATCGCTGAGACCCCGGTGCTAATACGGCACCGGTGCCTTAACGATTTCGTACATAAAAGAACTATAAAATACATACATGCATATGACACGGTTGTCAAAACCCACGCAAATCGACGTACACACACTTGCAGACGGCATCTTGGAAGTTTGTGATCGATGCTCGTCGCCTTTGGTGACGTAGCAGCCAGCTAGCGGCGCTGTATGATGACGTAACCGTAACCGAGTGGTGTCTCATTTCATAGGGGTAGGTTTTCACCCCTAGCCCTTGTCCCTCGAAACAGAGTGGTAAGGGCTAGGGGTGAAAACATAAAGACGAAGGGGTAGGGTAAGGGGTATGACAGAGAAATGAGATTCCCCCCACCATACCACCTTTAAAACCACTCAAAAGCTCCCACCAGCCTCCCCCCCCCACTGAGCCAGATAGAGTAGAAGGAAGAAAACACAGCCCCATCAGGCCAAACCACTACCTCTTTCAGCCAAAATAGCAGCTCTGAGAGAGTGAGTGCAGGCAAAGGACAGACTTGGACGGGGAAAGGAAAGGGGGGCAGGGCAACGGGGGGAGGGTCAATCACTCTGTGGGAGGCAGAGAATGAGGGAGCACAAACATAGTACTGGTGTTGGCCCTGAGCCATGTTTGTGTCACTAACAGAAGTAGCCTTGTCTATCTCTCCCCCCTGCCCCAACACCCTGCCTTGCACTCACTCTCTCCCAGTTTGCTTGGAAACAGAGTCAAGGGGTGACTGGCTGGATGCTTGGTAACAGAAAAAAAGGGTTGCAATAGAGAGGAGAACAGGGGTGAATCTGACACAGCTCAGGGCTGGAGCAAAAATCAAAAACAGGAGAGAGAGAGGGGGCGGGGGGGAGAAGCCACTCAATAGCAGGGACTGTGCTTTGGGGAATGTTGATGAGGCAGGGACCCTTTTCTGTTCAGTTCCTCCAAGTGAACCAACAAGCAGCACTGGGGATGTGTGGGCGATTTGTACTCAGCATGCCCGCAGAGCGACTGAGCGCGAGCTGCTTTGAAGATTAGGTGTTTGCATTATTTCACATGCACGACAGAAAAAAAAGAGGGCAGTTTTTCAGACCCAGCAGAACCCGTTAGCGCTGGTGATACATCTTTAAATTAAATAAGCTGAATGTGGTTTCGATCAAAGGAAGGAAAATTGAGAGAGAGAGTCTAAGATTTCACTCGGACAGCACCGCGGGAGAGAAGCCAACTCTATTCCCAAAGGGCAGCCTCGCAAAAAAAAGAAGAAAGAAAGAGCTTTACGTTATGAGGCATGTTGTTATATCTCTGTGCAACAAACTCCCGTCTGCATTCTCCGGAGCAAAAAAAAAAAACCAAATCAACTGCCAGCCAACTACTATTCTTGTTGGCAATACTATGCAGCATGTGGGCTGTTAAAGCACACATTAGTACCACCACCAGCTCCTGAGGCATTCAGGGCAATCCAATTACATGTAGAAGGCAAAATATGTATGATAATGACAGCAAGATGATTACTTTTTAAACCACAGTGGATTCACTTAAGACAGAGGCTTCACTAAAAAGCAATACCTCTTTGATGTCCTCATGCAACCACACTGGCTTTGTATATCAAAGCACAAAACCAACTATCCCATATATTTGTAGCTTATTTTCTTTTAAAATACAGGACTCATTTGTTTGACAAGGAAGAGATTTACTAAACAGTGGGGGTAGGGGAAAGGGATTCACGTAAGAATTGAGACTCTTATCCTCTACGATTAAGGATTCACATTCCCAAAATCCACTGATTTACAATCCGCACACTTTTCTCTCTCCTATTTGCTTGGTCAACACAGTGATCATCAAGACCAGAGAGCCTCCCAAAAGATTCTCATCACCACTAAACATCACGTTACACCACTCCACTTACCGTCTTCAGTTTCCTGCCACACAATGCCTTCGAGGTTGACACTTGTGCCGGGCTCGCAGGGCCCCAAGCACTCTGGTTCGGTAGCCAGGGCCACATCAGATGTGTTCACGGCCACGGAGCGCGTGCGCACCATTATCTGCTCACACGGCGAGGAAATCTCACTGTTGCCCACTGTGGCCAGGAGGTGGAGGGGGGGAGGAGCTGGCGTGGAGACAGGAGATTCCATCTGTGAAGAAAGAAGTGGGGGGTTGAGAGAGAGAGAGAGAGAGGGGGGGAAACACATGAGACACTTTACAGAACCACTGTACAAACACATACAGAGCAGATGTGAAGATACAGCCAATGGATGCAACAATAAGGGCATGTTACCAAAGATATCTGAGCGCATGAAAGTCATCCTGGTATGCCAGTGGCCATTGAAAGCAATCTTAAAATCAGTAAAAGAGTGATACAGTATATTACTGTTGTAATATACTTTTTGTCTTTCCTCAACCTTAAAGGTGATTAGCAGGCAGGGAAGGCAGGTAGGGACATGTGAACTGCTTTGACTGCCACTGTGGAAGGACAGGATTAGTTATGCAGGATTGGTCAAACAATCCCTCCTCCAGTTTTCCTCCTTCGCACACCGCCGAGCGAGATCCCTGACACCAAATCATCTCACAGGCCGATCGCTCATTAATTCCCTCAATTATATAGCTAGTTGTGGTAAGGGAGCAGGCTGCTGAGGGTCAGTAATTGATTCCACCTGTTCTGACACCCGGTGACAGCAATGAAGAGACGGGGGGGGTGCCTACGTGGAAAACGAAAATGAAAAGGACAGAAACGGTGAGAGCAACTGCGGGGAAGCACACAAGAGACAACTGGAGGTAGATAAGTGTGTAGGCGGAAAAGAGACCGAGAGAGGGAGACTAATGGTGATTTAAGGGCCACGGTGACACCAGGCTTAGTGCTCCTTATTCAAGGCGGTCGACATTAAAGTGCTCCAAATTATTAGCGCGGAACTGCAGGAGGAATGCCACGCCGCAGCCAACACCACACATTTATTAATTGGGCATAAACCACTCGGTGCTCGGCAAAACGCTGCCAACGCTGGATCCAATTAGACTTTGAAGACAAAATAACAACGTTGGATTATAAGCCTGCATACCCTTTAAATAATTGTTTTAAATTGACTTACTGTTTCAAACAGAGTATGATGTGGAGAACTAACACTGCTTATCGCAGCATATATCAAAGTTACTGCTTAATTCTTTTAATTGCAATCTTGCAAGACTGAGTAACACTTTGCAAGTATGGCAAAGGCTTGTTATAATAACCTACCAGATAAAAGCATAAACTGTGCTAGGATGATGGAGCATTTAAATACTTTTTTTTTTTTTACTGTTGTGACTCCATTTAAGACGTACTTTTAGAATATATGATTCTGAATACATTTTGCTCGAGGTGAACAATATGTTTCGATCAAATTTTAATTAATTTGTTTTGAGGTTAATAAAAAAATAAAAAAAATAAATGCTGTGATTGATGAGGACTTCAAAAACCAAACTATTTGAATGCAATAACGCCATGAATTATGCCGTGGGAGACATTTCAGATCAATCACTGAATGAGGAATCTGAATTCGTGATGAACCGAGTGCTTGGAAAACCAAACATTAGTCCCTGATGAAATATAATATTAGCTCAAGACTCGTCATCACAGAAGCTTCATATTTCATGGGTTTTCAGAAATGAGCCCATTTCTCCCGGTGCCCAGAGGAAGAGCAATTTAATGCATGTGCAGAGCGCGACTGAGAGGGAGGCCTAACGACACAGTAATCACCGTGTGTCACTTTCTGATGCATGATGTGGCCAAGCTGCAGACCGGTTGAGTGAACGAGACAGGACAGGTAATCACCCGAGCTGTCACCACACACTGTTCCTGGGCCGTATGGAGACACACAGAGCCGCAGACACGACCACACAATGAACCCTCCTCCAGAGTGACAGCCAACAGGGAAAGATGCAAACAGGTTCGTGCAGAGCCTCTTCTAAATTGACTCAACTCCTCAAACTGATTGTGTCAACATTTTGGGATTGACATTTTGGGGATTTGTGACCAAGGTTAGGGGGGGACTTAATAATGGCGTGGAAATAACCTTTCCTTAATGAAATTGGTAGGTTAAGTAGCAGGCTCATATTATTAGATTCACAATATCAATTTCCTGGAGCTGATAGTGTGCCTTACTTATTAATAAATTCAGAGGCCCAGGTGTATTCAGTGCTCATGTTAAGGGTTGTTGACTTTGTTGATCTGATGACAAAGAGCCTACATCTGTTTTCCTACTTGACTTTTGCTGAAAATTGTCAAGACGACGACGACCTCCAGTTTTCCACCACAAACAACAAAACTTGCACAAGGACGTCTTTGACTAACACTGTTTGGGTTGCCGTCTGCTGTGCTTGACCTAGCCACTGATGCAGAATCAGGGTAAGGCCCAAACAGCCCCTTGCAGCCAGCAATACATTTCTCTTCTTTAGCCATTACTATTTTTTACGGCATGTGCACACTTTACATTAAAGAGGGGCCGTAGCCTCGAATAGGACTGCAACTACCTATTATTTTCATTTTTTCTTCGATTAATGGTTTGGTCTATAAAATGTGAAAAATGGCTAATGTCTTGTCCAACCAACAGTCCAGTACTCCAAGATATGTAGTTTACAATGACAAAATAGAGAAAACTGGCAAATACTGACATTAGAGAAGCTAAATACAATTTCTTTGCATTTTTACTTAAAGAAATGACTGAAATAATTGATCTCTTATCACTTAAAATAGTGGCAGATTAATTTTGGCAATTGACTATTCGATTAATCAAATAATTATTGCAACTCTAGCCTAGACACTTAAAGACCCAATTTCCACAAACAAATACATCTGCGATAACCAGGTCATTACTGATGACTTATGACCCCAATTTAAAATGGCAGGAAGCTTATAACACTTGGATGCAGTGATGTATGAAGTGTCATGGCAGAGTGTAGTTCAAGGACTCGTATGAGAAGCCTTTCAACTCTCCAATTATTTTGTTTTAAAAAAAAACACTGAATGCTGGCGATTCCCAGAAGAATTCCATCCAATTTTTATTATACCAGAGTTTAATCATTTCTATGAATCAAATCTTAATGAATGTTACAGCTCAATCTAACCTTTCCTGGATTAGCTTTGACTTTATTTTTTCCACTTAAATCCTGTTGGCAATTAAGCCAAAAAGACAGGATAATTATTATCAAGTGATAAGCCAGTCTAATGCCACTGCACACTAAAAGAAACATTCACTATGTAAAGGGTACAAAATTAATTAAAATAGGATCACAACAGAAATGGGACCAGTTTACAATGTGCATGAACAGTGGAGCTCTATTTCCAAGTTCTATCAATGGATGAGTGAACAAAAGGACTTTCACTCTGGGGTTGCAGAATGTAAACCCACACAGTGAAATGCCTGACGTCGTGTCCAGGGTTTTCGAAAAAAAAAAACCCACATGCAACTGAACTACACAACTTGTCAGATTACACAAGGCTCTACTCGATGCTCAGTCGATGCCAAATTCCATGATTTCTTCCCTCCTTGCAAGACTATACAAATGGATTTTGAAATTGCCGCCCCCCCCTCCCCCCAAACCACACTGGTGAATGTCACGCAAACCTTTTTTTCACTGAAACCCCATGCTGAGTCCTTGAGAAAAGCCACCATGGCAAGAATAATGTTTAACTGACAGACAAAAACCCTATCAATCTGCGAGCGTACCTCACAGTGCTGACGACGGGGGAACCCTGCCTGGATTTCCAGTGATCACACAATAACTCACCCGTGGCAGACAAGACGATTGCTGCACTTTTTTTTTTTTTACTGGACACATTAACTTCAGCTTCAACTTGTTTATTAGAGTTGGGATTAAGAAACGGAGCACTGAGCTTGGGCGAGGATTACGAAAGGATTACACTGCAGTGTCATACGGAGACACCTGTCTTGGCTGTACTTGTGTGGGCGGTGAGGAGCTAGAATATAGTTGACCAAATGATGCATTGTGCACTACGGCTGTTGGATGTCGAATATAATTTGAATAGTAAAAAAAAAAAAATCATCTATTCTAATCGAATGCTGAATTTACTATTCGAAGGTGTATTTTTTTTTTTTCACAAATGTGTTGGCTTAAGTGGTTAATCTTGCTCTTCACGCCTTGGTCAAACCGCATGTAATAAAAAAAAAATGCTTTTGTCACGTCACATCTGATGAACAATAAGTTAGCAACATAAGGCATTGTGAGATCTTAGGGCACGGAGCTACAGTAAAGATGGAGTAGCAGAGAGGGAGTAACAGGCTGCGGCTAGAAATCAAAAGGAGGATGGCAAATACTGTTCCAACAGGAATTGTTACTCCATTTATGGCATAATGTTTTGGCTGTGCTTTCTAACATGCTGGCATTGTGCTAACCGAACACATTAGCTTTTACAACAGAGCCGCTGTACACTTGTTAGATAATGTTTCATTACAAGGTTACTCTGGGTGGTTTGCATTTGTCACTGTGTGCATGTGGTGGGAAATGAATGCCAACAAAACGGTGTGCAAGAGATGCAATGCCCCGTGACGTAGGTGCCCCTTCTAGGCTACTGTTTGAAGTCCCTCTAGTGGACAGAACGTATAACAACCACCACAGGTTGATAGTGCCACTGGCAATGCCAATGACATGCTTCAACAGCTATTACTCCACTACTCTAAGTACTATTAAACTTGACAAAATTAAGACGTGGAAAATGACCATTAACGTCACAAACAGTAGGGCTGTGTATTGGCAAGAATCTGGCGATACGATACGTATCACGATACATGGGTCACGATTCAATATATTGCAATATATTTCGAAACTGTTCGTAAGGCGATATATTGGGATTTTTTTAAAGTATAATTTTAGAAAAACGAATATTTAAAAAAAAGAAGATTACTTTAGGTAAACAATAATTCTGTACACAGAAAATCTAACAGAGTTTGGGATGGTGGTTCACAGGATCTTAGTGAGTAGGGATGCACCGAAATGAAAATTGTTGGCCGAAACCGAAAAAGAGGAAACCAAGACCGAAAACCGAAACACCGAAAGAAATTATGCCAATTATTAGTACCATTGCACGTATGGCTATGAGTGTGTACTAACTTTACTAAAATCAAGGCATTGCAATTGTATAAATTAATATTAAAGTTTAATTAAAAAATATCTAGCAGAAATATGGCTACAATCCGATAGTTACATACAGTATATAGTAGCCTAAGAACAGAATAGCTTACCTATTATTATTATTATTATTTGAGGCACTTTCTTTCACGATTTCACTGAACATATCAGACAACGAGGGTGCATGCCCCTCATCTGGTGCAGAGAGAAGAGTCTTTTTTTCTGCGCTCTGATCTCCTCTCTGCGCGCTGCTCCGTCTTGCTCCGTCTCGCGCTACGCCGGTTCTCCTCGCAATGCATCGCGGCCTGGATCATTTCTCGTGCACCCTGCTTTATTTCCGCATCCAAGTAATGGTCTTTATAACGCGGATCAAGTACAGTCGCGATGAAGTGCAGAGGATCCGAACAGATCTCAGTGAAATGTGTGATGACAGACTCTAAGAGCGTACTTTTCATTGTTTTCACTCCGTGGTCCGTCTCTTTGCTTAGGAGACGCTTTCCAGGTGGAACGGATTGGGTACTGACACACTTGCAGGTCGCGGTTTCTGTTTGCGTCATCACAACATTTTGCCCGTATTGTTTTGGTGATAAAAGTATTTCGGCGGCTGAATATTCGGTGCATCCCTATTAGTGAGCTAATGTTTATATGCTAAAGTAGGTCAAAGGTCAGCCATAGCTACACTGTTAGCTTCTAGCAAAAAGTCAGGCACTGTTAGGCAAGGACACTAGTGGTGCGTCTCAGCATAGCCATCTAGCAGTAGGAGGTTTAAACACAACATAAACGTGAACCACTGTCTTACATGAATATTTTTTTATTGAAAAAAAAACAAAAAAAAAACATATTGCCTTTTTGAAAATCAGTATTGCAAAATAAAATATTGCGATATTCCAGTGTATCGATTTTTTCTTACACCCCTAACAAACAATGATCTGGAAATAAAAATAATCTTGTTAGATCATGCATCACAAATACTGGGTAGTAAAAGAGATGAAAACAGAAGGAAATCTAAGGGAGTCAAACGCCTAATTGTTGTTATCATGGATCATAAGATAGAGGTAAACCCATTGTAGTGTTTAACCAGTTAAAAGTATCTACGCACTGGATTCAAAATCATGCGACGGTGTGATGTTTAATGCGGATATTATTGTTTCCAGCTTTCAATATTAACAACAGAGCTGTCCCACACAAACCTCATGTTTGACACGGGATAATGAAGGCCTGTTCGTGGTCATGGTTTACCCTTTCATATGAGACTGCTTTCACAGGTCACAGAGAATCATGTCTGCAACAGCAGTTCAATACACATCACTGCTAAACCATATAATCACATTTCTTCCTGGTGCTTTTTCTGCATTAGCAGCTATAAAATAAGCACCATAAGCAATTTCCCTTTCTCACAAGCCGATGCTGTGTGCCCACTTGTGCTTTATTTCTCGATCAAAATGCAGCTTAAACGGCAATAACATTAAGAGAGATACCCATGCCTGATTTGAGTCTGTGTAACCCTTTCCTACCAAAGTCGAGACCTGCATTTCACCCGCGTGGCGAGTAGGTCCTGAGGTCAGATCAAATAACGCACACTGGGGCATTTGGATTAACCGCAGATGTGGCTTTATCTTCTCAGTCTCTATTCATCTTTAAAATAGTGCTTTATGGGTCATTTATTTCTATTGAAGAGCATGCATTGTACAAAAGAGCGGCTACAGTATTCAATATCAGAGAAACATAACGTTAGGTAAATAACTTAGATTAAGCCAACAAGACAGTGAAATTTAAATAATCCACAACAATAACAACGTACACATGTAAAGGTAATCCACCTGGAGGGCAATGGAGCATGTGGTTCATTCACATGGCCCGTTACTTCTGTTGCATTAGGAAGCGACAAATGAGGAAAATGTATATGTTACACTTTTAGTGCCGCTACTTAGAATTTAAAAGTAGAGCTGCAACAATTCATCGATTAGTTATTAGTCAACTATTAAATTAATCGCAGACTATTTTGATAATCGATTAATCGTTTGAGTCGGTTATAATTTTATAATAAAAAGTAAAATGTTCTACGATTCCAGCTTCTTAAATGTGAATATTTTCTAGTTTCTTCACTCATCTATGACAGTAAACTTAATATCTTTGAGTTGTGGATAAAAACTGACATTTTTCCCCATTTTCTGACATTTTATAGACCAAACAACTAATTGATTAATCAACAAAATAATTGACAGATTATTATTAATGAAAATAACAATCGTTTACTTATGTGCAGTATAAACATTTGATAAATGGTTTATAACACCATAATATAGATGAACATAGCTATAAGGACATTTTCAAGTGTTTACAGTATTTATCAACAGTTATAACATCGCCTATGAAGACATATCCTATATTATTACAATAGTGTTATACTATATTGTCATTTGTTATCTATTTATACACCAGCCTCCACGTGTGGGTGCCCACAGGAGGAGTCAAAGGTGTTGGCAAATACAATAAACACTTATATCTGCTTATAAGTACATTATGGTGTTTATTAAATGTTTATATACTGCTTATGAATTCTAAATGTGGGACTCAAAGTAAAGTGGTGCCCATTCATCTGACTTGTTGTCATGACTGACATATAAATTTGTATGCTATTGTGAATGCTGTCAAACAAGAAAAAAAAAAAAAAAGTCTGAAAATGGGTTATGCAAATAGGGTTTCAATTGAATTGTAACAACCTGAATGGAAATCTAATCAATAATAATATTCTGACATATTTAAAGTTTGCCAACCCCAGTCTGAAGAGACTATGATTGATCTCTATTGGCCCCTGTTGATTGTTTAACCATTGAACAGCATAGATTTTCAAGCCTGATAAAGGCCTGGGAAATTCAACACCATTTCCAACATCAAAAGTGAGAAACATCTGTCTTGAAAAGACAAAATGTAATTCTTCCTGACATAGGGGCCATTATTAACTAAAAAGGAGTCCTTGCTGAAGTGCCATTAGTTGGCTGAGTTGAGTGTTCCCGCTTCAATTATGTAATTCGTTTTGACACTGGGGGGCAAACCCTGTGAACATCTTTGGTGAGTTACTGAGGTCAAAGGTTGGTGGAGATTACACTTCTCGCTGACTTCGGTAGGTGCCTCTTTCAGCACCGCATGACACCCAGTGAAGAAACGAAGACAAAAGGGCTCCTTTATTTGGCTGTCATGGAAACAGTGTGGGGACTTGTAATCTGTACTACGTTGTTGAATCCACGTAATTAATTTAAGTTCTAACCAATCACGACAACGCCAATGCAGAGTCTGATTATCAGCGTACAATCAGCTTTTAAAAGTGAGCCATACTTTTGAAGTAACATGGTTAGTTATTATTAGCATTAAGCTACAATTGAAAGCAAATGCACGAGCCTGGTTTAATTTAACTACTACAATCAGCCAGGAGACAGACGAAAGGAGAAATAAAGTGGCTGGATTCAAGTAGTGAAAGCCTACCCGATTGTTTTCAAACACTGCACACTGGCCTAATTCCCTTTACTACACTGGCATTCTCTTTGAAGCTCAGCATAATCACAGAAACTGAAAGAGAAAACAGGAACACCTGACATCTATTGTAGACCACCAGCTGGCAAAAAGCACTCCGTTTCTAGGCAACTCTTCTCATGCTTAGCCAATTGTGCTTTCGCGAAAAGCATAACCACACACAAATAACACAGAAAACTAAGCTGTGATGAAGTTGGTCACCCATGACCTACAATCTCGCTGGAGCCATAATAAGTGAACCAGGATCTCACAATTATTGTTAAAAAAAAAAAAGAAAGAAGAAGCTGATTGCCATATGACTCTTTAAAAAAGGAACACGCCGACTTATTGGGACTTTAGCTCATTCAGCGTATCCCCCAGAGTTAGATAAGTCAATACATACCCTTCTCATCGCCGCATCACCCCGAGAGCCTAGCTTAGCACAGATCCTGGAGGTAACCGGCTCCATCTAGCCTACTGCTCCCAATAAGTGACAAAGTAACGCCAACAGTTTCCTATTTACATGTTGTGATTTGTATAGTCACAGGGTGTACACATAACAAGGTCACATGAGACACAGTCATCTTCTAACCGTATACATACTGGGAACTATATTCTCAGAAAGGCGAAGCACTGCAACTTCTGCTAAGTGGGCGGAGTGATTTGCTCGCACCACCTGAGAAGCCCCGTGGTGAGGAGCAGAGAGTAACAACAGTGCTTCTCAGGTGTTGCGCTAATCACTCCGCCCAAGTAGCAGTGCTTCGCCTTTCTGAGAATATAGTTCCCAGTATGTATACGGTTAGAAGATGGCTGTGTCTCATGTGACCTTGTTATGTGTACACGCTGTGACTCTACAAATCACAACATGTAAATAGGAAAATGTTGGCGTTATTTTGTCACTTATTGGGAGCAGTAGGCTAGATAGAGCTGGTTACCTCCAGGATCTGTGCTAAGCTAGGCTAGTGGTGGGTGCGTCAGACAGAGATGAGAAGGGTAAGTATGGACTTATCTAACTCTGGGGGATACGCTGAATGAGCTAAAGTCCCAATAAGTCGGCGTGTTCCTTTAACATTACAGGCCGATGCCTGTATGATGCATGTAAATGCCAAATTTTTTTTATATAATAGACTTGGGGAGTTAATGTAAAACACATTTTGTATTTTAACTTAAAAGCCTAAAACTATTTGAACCTTTACACAACATGTCATTTTCTAAATGCCTCCAGGAAATTCTGACACATTTTGGCACTCAACATTACAGCTCATTTTTATGATGCGACACAAACTCCACGTTCGGAAATAGAGCAGTGAAAGTCGAGACATAAACATAAAAAATAAAACGTCTGTAAGAGCTTCACACGCCGCACTGAGTAAACTTTCATCTCGCAGCCTTTAGCAACAGCTGTGAATTACGGCTTAACTGGTAATGCTTCCCGTTTGCTGTAAATTTCAGTAGCAATCAAATTTAATATCTTTTTGGTATGACACATTCATCAGAGCTACTGTTTAACCGAGGCCTTTGATTATACTGACGACAAAAAACAAAACAAAAAAAAAGTACACAAAGCTTTGTCAAAGAAAAACCTCAGACAGCATGAGAGGCTTTACCTGTGGAGACATACAGTATGTGCTTCCTCACGAAGGGACAACATACATTAGTCAAGAGACTGCCCCTGCAGCTACCAGCAACAAGACAGCAAGTAAAAGTGATATAAAAAGACAGAAGGCACAAGGGACTGCAGGGTGGAGGAATGAGCCAAGATAAGTGGAGCTTACCGATTTGCTCGCTTAGGAAGCAGTGGCCTAATTTGCCGGCAAAGCAAAGTCCCACAGAAGAAAACCTCCTCTCCTTTTAACTACTACAATGGAAGTGCAAAAGTTTAACTAGACACACATTTGGGAAGACCCGTGAGGTTAGTTTACAACCTTTCTGGCTGTCTGAACGCACGTAGTCACTGTAGTGCTGCAAAGTCGCGGCAGCTCCAGATCTAAGCACTCAAAATAAAACCAGAATTTGCTTTGAATGCTTTTACAGTGTATTATAAAAAAATAAAAAAAAGATTGAACATTAAAGAGAAACTTATCACCCCGTTTTAGCTTGAGAGCTCCCCCTTGACATATTGAATTAGGTCTAAGAGTTGACGGCCGCGCTAGCAACGCTGCGACGGCGAGCTAAACTTCATCCCGAGAAGGCTGAATTTGCTGTAACTATTCGACTGTAAGGCGCTCCAGTGTTGCCAATTGTTATTCTATTCAACCATAAGCTTATAAAACTAACCAACGTATTGAACACTCTTGCTTGTTTATTGACACAGTTGAAGAGATAACAAAAGAAAAAGAAAAAATTAACTCCTGAGTACATCGTGTGGGCCTAACTAAACCTTTATGCCAATGGCAATGAAAGTTCTTAAAACCAATGAGAAATCAGAAACCTTACCTAAATTCCTTCCTAAGAAAAGTTGACATCATTTGCACCTGCTTATCTCCGAGAAATCTGGCAGGCAGGCCCGGGTGCCTGGTTGGTTGACTGGCTAACACACAGCAGGTGGTTTGGTACACTTTTCGCTCGTCTTGGTTCAAGCTTGACCTTGTCAACCTAATTCCTTCCTTTCCTCTCTCCCGGGCTCAGCCGGCTGCCTTCAGCCTACGCCTGGTATTGTTTGCTTGATGACAGGGTGGGGGTTGGGTTAGAAGTGTGCGCTGGGGTGGGGGGTTACACATGGACTGAAAGATCTCCACCTAGCAGCAGGGCAACCTGATCATCCCTTGTGTTTACTGCTAATAAAACACGATGAAAAGCCTTCCTGAGGAAGTGTCTGCATGTAGCCTGCTGGATCTCTACCGTATTACCAGCAATCAAATTGGCAAATGTTGCACTCAACCCACTAAGCCTCTCTTTTCTTAAGCAACGGTTATTTTGTAAGTATACATTTCATTTTCTGTATTTCTTGTTCATTTCATATAAATGTTTAATGTGTGTTTGTTTATGTATGCACCTTCCACCAAGGCAAATTCCACATGAGTGTACCTATTGTGGCAATAAAACCTCCTGTGATTCTGAAAACTATTTTTTATGCCTGGTTGGTTTAGAAGATGGTCTGTGGTTTGACAGTTAGTGGCTGAATGTTCTTGGCAACACAAGGCAAAAAAAAAAAAAAAAAAAATAAAATAAAAAAAAAAAAAATGCCAAAAAAGCCGCCAACTAATTATTTTTTTTTTTTTTTTTTTTTTTTTTTTTTTTTTAAAATTTATTTAATTTTTTTTTTTTTTTTTTTTTTTTTTTTTTAAAAAAAATGCCTGTCATCATTTCCCACAGCCCGAGGTGACATCTTGAAACGTCTCGTTTTGTCCGACTAACCGACATAAACCCAAAGATATGTAGTTTACTACCATGTATGACAAAGTATACAAAAATCTCACATTTGAGCAGCTGGAACCACAATTTCTTTGTCATTATTTTTTTTCCCTCATAAAATGAAAAAAAAAAAAAATTATTCTGTGATTATCAAAATAGTTGCCGATTCATTTTCTGTTGATGGACTAATCGTGGGTTTACATTGTTAGTGGGTAGTAAACTTAATCCTATCCAGATCCTGGTTCTGCTGAGCTCTGTTGGTGATTCTCTTGCCTTTTTTTTTTTTTTTCCATTTCTCATCCTCCCACCCTGACCATAGGTCAGTTGACAACAACAGTATCTATTACAACAATAAGCCACATTCTTGTCAAGGTCACCCTCTTGCGTCCGACGGGAGCTGTGCCGGGGCAAGAAATCCAGATAAACTCTGAGCCTACAAGGATTTCTCTCTCGCCAGCCCTCTCCATAGTCATAAACCTTATCTCACAGCAAAGGGAAAACTAACAACAAACTGAGAGGCTGTCGTCAACAGCTCAGCCAGCTAGATAGATTCCCACCCAAATACCAATGATTCACTCTCTGACGTCTTACATGTCTGAAGCTTTGGCCAAGGCTTTGAGATCATGTTGGAAAAAAAAGAAGAAAGAAATCGAGCTCCCTGTGAGGCATACTTCATGCTTACAGTTCACCATAATGTTGACAGCTGTGACCAAAATCCACTTTCAGGAACCTAACCTTGCGGAATTCAAAAAGCCTAAAGCAGTCGAGCAAAAACAAAACGCTCCTAGACATACTATCCAGAAACCTCATCGGCTAAGAAACAAAAGACATACTATTCAAGGAAAACAAGTTGTTATTCAGGCTGTGAGATTTCCCCAGAGCACCTAACCTCAAACTATGAATAGATGTTCTCCGTTAGTCGCTTTCCCTTGTGTTGACGCTCTTTCTGTGGGTGGTGCCTTTTCCAAACATTAGAAAGACAATCCAAATACCACACATCAATAACCACACTTAAAAAAAAAAAAAAAAAAAAATCTTAATTATGCCAAGTTACTTTCTATTGTTTTGTGTTACTTTGGCTGACACAAACAAAAAAGAAAACAATGAATATTATACTTAGCACCACATAGACTTGTCACTTGTAATGTGGGTGCCAAGCCGCGGAAACTTGTGCAACATGAAAATTACAGTATTGGATGACATATTAAAGTTGAATTAGGCAATGTGGCCAACAGTAACTAATTAAAGGACAATTTCGGCTCAAAATGAACCTAGGGGTTAATAACAATGTGTACCGAGTCGACCGTTCTCTGGGATCCGTTTTCGTGCTAATCGAATGGGTCGCTAGCTTTAAACAAGCTACCGCAAACCGGTGATTAGCTGCTAACACTAGCTTTTGGGGCAGATGGTAAAACGCTATTTCTACACCACTAAACAGGCTCAAAATAGCACCACACTTAGCATGGTAGCAACGGTAGCATAACGAGGGTCCCTACATGCAAACCGAAGCATTGAGAACTTTGTAAGTGTACAGCCAGTCTATTACAAAGATAGGTTATGAAGACAGAAGTGTTAATGTTTACATTGCGGTCGGTATCTTGGATAAAAGTCATGACCAGTCGAACGACGAAAGCCGTGCAACCAGTAACATAGCTCAAACACAGCGTTCGTGATGAAAACAGATCCCAGAGAACGTTCGACTCAGTACGCATATGTTATCAATCCCTAAGTTCATTTTGCGCCGGAATTGTCCTTTAAAACGCTAATAAAATGCTAAATTTACCATTTATAAACAGCCAGTTGGAAATCCCTTGATTAGCTTCCAAAATCCATTCCAGGCTTGTCAACTCAGAAAGAATGCAGCAGAGGTTTCAGCTGTTCAGATAAGCAGGTGACAAAGGGGCAGAGGTTAAGGAGAGGGCTGTAGGAGTACAAATATGCATCTGTACGTGTGGAGGAGTTCACTGTGCTCGGTTCAGCTGCTTGAGCTGCACTCGCTGTGCTTGTCCCTCATGCTGCTACTTTAACTAGGGGTTGCTACTCTGATCGACCTCAACTGCTGGCTGTCTCACAGAGCTCCTATTGAGCCATGTCTATCCTAATGGACGCTGATGTGCACCATTACCGAGCGCTGGCGGTTCCTGCACTGCATCCTCAAAGCCCTATAGACTTTTACACCTTAAAACACCTTGGGGCAATGAACGCTGCAGCTCGCACCTCATGACATTTCAACACTCTCACCGGCAAGAGGGGAAGCTAAAGAGCGTAGCGTGGGTAAGTTACACCGCAGGTTATTTTCTGATCCACGCGGCACGTCTATGACTTGTTTCGTTAATTATAGTCTGGAGCTGACTTGAGTATAATCCAGGGAGTTAAGCGAGAAGCGCCAAACATGCCAAAACAGGCTGACCTGGAAATAAATCTACTTCAGCAAGTATCAAATCAATCTAAAAGCTGCTTGGAACTACTTAGTAGATGCACTTTGGCATTACAACAAAAGCAGATTGAAATGTTCCAAAGACACTTGCTCAAGCAAAAAAGGGACGCGGCGACGTATCCGCGCAATACAGTGAGCCGTCAAAACTGCAGCTGCTCGCAGGGAATCTCTAAAGAAACTATATCTCGGTGGCCTTCAGATCATTAAAAGCATTAATAAGTCAGGCTGAGGTGATGTCGAGGCAGTAAAGTGAAACCCACTATAACACATCAATTCTCTCTCTCTCTGCCAGCCGCTTAGCAGAGGTCTGCAGCTCTCAGCCGACAGAGTTTGATGACCTTGTTAGTTTGAGTGCCTAATCTGCTAATGCCCTGATAAAAATAAACAGTCAGTGCAGTCATTGTAGCCCCCCCCTCCCCTCCCCTCCCCTCTCTGCGGCTATCCATGAACACAGATGATACCTACATCTTTATTTATCCTGGGGACTTAAGAGCCAGTCAGAGTTATGTATTGTTAGTAAAAGGTTGTATTTTCAAATATTTATATATATGTAGTTACACTTTTTAAGATGTAATATGTTTGTCTAGTCTATGACTTATTTTCAATATTAGTTAAGCCACAGAACGCCAGGCCAAACAATATTTTTCATGCTCTATTTTGGGCTTTTATTTTAAATGTTTTTCCACCCAAGTACATTTACTCCCTACACCTTGCTTCGTTGGGTCTTAATAATTCATACCCAATACTCGGAGATGAGATAGGAATAAATAATTAAACTCAGAGTATATGATAGAAAATCTACAAAAAGCTCAGTTGACGAGTCATGAGTAATTTACTTGACTTCCACTAGGGAACAATCAAGCCCTGCAGCTAACAACGGCACAGCTGATACAATGTACTAGTGTATGAATGTGGTACATGCAAAAAAAAAATCAAGTGGACACATTGAGCTAACAAGTTTGACATTCATCTTAACTAGATCAGGACAAAACCCCAGATGACAATAAAGGGGAAGTATAGTCTGAAGGTCACGCAGCACAGAACCAAGTCATCATAGATTTTTTAAAAGGTATATTCAAAGCCACATTCTTTAGCAATAACCAAATTGCCTGGACCTCTAGAGTAATATCCTCAGCTATATTATTAACAACTAAAGATACCACAATAATTGTGACATATGACTTAAGCGACTGGATTTAACAGCAAAACGTCTCACTCTTCAAGGGATACATAAACCTAATGGATATGATTAAATATAATTTAGTTGTCCAGATGGACCGCACAGCCCCACTTACGAAACCTAATTGAATGTGCGAGCTCAGCTCATCGCCAAGGACTAAACAACTCCCCAGCCTCCACTACAAACAGGAGCTCATTTCCATAATAACTTCACCTTTATCGATCCCCCCACACACATCCTCCTTCTCTTGTTGCTACACAAACTCCCCGAAGTCCTTCCGGGATATTTGGAAATGCTAAGGTGTATGGTAAGAAACACATGCAGGACTATTGTAACTATACTAGAAAAAAGGCTAATTGTCCGATATTCGGGTGGAGGGTGAAAAGTAATCTCAGCAGGAAAACAACTACAGTACATGGGTCACTACTTCTGGAAGCTTGACCTGCATATCAAGTTAGAGGGAAATCATTCTTACCACGCCAGCCAGGCCATCAACCCCTCAGCCCATCTGTGCACCCGGTAAAGTACTAAGACAAACACAGTAACCCTTGTACTTAAATTTGTTTACATTTCAAAAAAAGATTTCACAGCTGCAACAAGGGCATCCAAAAGGTGCAGACACAGTCCAAAGCTGCACCGTTCTGCTTATACTACACATTGTGTGTTTGCATACACAGATGCGTACGAACATGGTTTTCGGTGCGTACCATCCAGCGTTTACTTCTTGTGTACCTTCAGGCAACGCAGACATAGAAAGTATACATTTGAAACAGGAAAATCTTTATATGTATCTATGTCTTGGTTTTTTATTGAACACTGGAGAAACTCTGTAGATGAACAGTGATCACTTTGCACGGCATGGATCTGGAAGGCCACTTTGAGTGATGCAGCCAAGAGTCTGAAGGCTTACCAGATGGCCAACACCACACAAAAGGTTAATTCTATAAAGCAGGATTTCCACAACTCTTTAAAATGATCACACAACAATCACTTTATCCTCCAACTCAACCATTGCTAAGAGATGGCCAGGATGGTTGCGTGACACATTCCGGTGTTTTCTTGGATTTTTTTCCCCAGGTGGTTCTGGTTTTCTCCTCGTACAAAGACATTCATTTTGGGTGTACTGGGGAAAATAAAATGCCTTTCAGTATGAATGTAAGCGAATGATAATACTTGCTAAGGTGTCGGCCAATGGGGATTCTGATAAAGCATCAAACCCATAAACAAAATCAAAAGATCCTTGAAGTACTAGGAATATTGTACGCTTGTCTGTACCGTTTTGTCTGTTTATGTGTGCTTGTCTGTCTGGGAATCTAGTACCTGTTTTCTATTGTGTTTTAGATCGGTTTTACTTGTTTGTTTTGATTATTAGTTGACCACTTTCCCCTTTGTGCTCAATGTTTTTAGTCCATGTGGTGTTACTCCCCTTCCATCTTAAGGACCACAATGGAAACAAGCCTTTGGGCTTTATTGTGTTTTTATCCTTTTGAACACCTCTTGTTGATTGTTGTTCAATAAAGTTTTCAATTCAACTCAACAGGGTAATATCTGCCTGGATTCTTAATGGGTTTTCTTCTCTTAATTATTTCCAGCACTACTACACACACATTACAACCTTACCTGTAACTGCAGTAACTAAAAACCAACTGACAAGACTGCTGACCGAAAGGGTCTGGAAGAGGGGATTGGAGAAAAGAAATGCATTTTATAGGATTAACTGTTTAGACAGGAGTCTTTCTCTGCCTACAACAGATAATGCAACGCTTCTGTATTCAAGGACACCGATGCGGTCTCCATTGAGCATATCAGCATTCATAAGAGGACTCTGCTGTGGCAGGGGTGACTTTGATGCATGTGGTACTCTTGTTTAAAGGAAAAGAAACGGCACGAGAAAAATCAAACCTGCACATACACTGGAGACTATAAAAGTCGTTGGCACACAACCAATTTTTGAGGAGCGGTATAAGCAGAGGACAAATTACATTTATCACTGATGGCATTTAAGGCTTTTAATGTAGTAAATCATGTCAGTACCGATAATCTATAAGACACAGGGATGCAGAGCATGCAGCATTAAGAAGACTTGATTTGCTGGACAAAGAGGAGGAATAAAAGGGTAAAGTTGCAGATCAGGTCCAAAATGTCAATTCCAATATTCTTTTAAACATTTAGTCCATAAATAGCTTCACACACAGTGTAGACTGGATGGGGGACAAAGTAGGCTCGGTCTATCATGACTTTTGTTTGGCACTAAATATTTTCTAAACTCAACAAGGACTTTGAAGTTAATGTTTGGCAGAGTCATCTGCAGAGCAGTGCAGGGCTGGTTTATATGGTCGTTCTGCTCACAATAACTACATCATAACTCTTTATATAGTGGTTTTAATACTCTCACCCCAAAGAGCCTCTGCCATCTGCATACATTTAAAATGGGCATGTTAACAGTGAGCGACTGCTTGATAGGGCTGCACAGCTAATAGAAGATTGTGATTTCGATTCAGGCATGTACGCAATCTAATTTCTCAAGGACACCGATTCTGCCATATTTGAGTTGCATATTCAGAATTGATATCGAGTTGCACATTTAGAATGAGCAATCATAATTTGTCTCTGTTGCAGCACGTGCAAATGCACTTCAAGGCTGACGGACTGTTCCTGGACCTACCACTTTACTTACACTCGACCAATCAAATTAGTCACAAAGCTATCTGTGAGGTCAGGCTGGGTCACCACAAATCGTGTCCAATCTTTTGTTGCGGTAAAGTGGGAGCCGGACACAAGCCTAGCCTGTAGCTTTTTTTCCTAAGGTGCACCAAGCACTAACGTTACTGTAAATGTGTGTTGGCTCAACCAGAGATATCATATGTGGAATGACTTTGGCTCCACTCATCTCACACAGTCTGGCTATGTCTGTGGGGACAACCTCACTACACTAAATAGCCCAGGCTTCGTTCTGTTATTAAGTAAACAAAAAGAGATGGAGTCGTGCAAGGCATGTATGTCGATGTGTGTTGCCCAATGTAGGCTGTAAAAACACAATATCAGATTGCTTATTGTGTAGTCAGTGAATGAACAAATTTCTTAGCAATGTGTATGTTCGGTGTCAATTGTCCTTTTGTAAAAAAACAATTTGTTATTCAAAATCTGCCGTAAATTATTTAAAACTGTCCTAACTTGATGGCAAGTGGTATCAGACTTACATTGAATATGAAACCATCCATCTTCTCAACTCTACTGCCGTGTGTGGACACTAAAACAGTTTCGGGAGGCTACTTCCATCAAATCTTATCCGATTTCTTCTTATCTGGTTTTGGTCACACAGATGCGTAACCTTTTTGACCTTATTTCCTCCAACTCCCAGAAACCATTTGTACTACTGTGAGCTGATGAGGATGTGGATGGATAAATGGGTATAGCGCTTGTTTGTTTTTATGTGTCTGTAGGTGGTTGACGGCGTTTGTATTTTTAATAAATGTGGTTTAATATACGCAAGTCTAAATGCTTGCTTGGTTTCTTTGTAGGACACTTACAGACAAGAAAGGCAATCCCTGCAAATAGCAATCATTTGTTTTGGTCCCAGAAGTAACCATAAACCATAAATAAATGCTTTCCCTGAGGATCGTGAGAGAATTGAATCTCAATTCTTAGAAAAATCATTTGATCAAGAATTGTGCAGCCCTACTCCTTGATGACAGAGTCAAATAGCTCCATTTCATCGAGTCTGAAAGGACTGGGACGCAAAGCCAAACTTCATTTAGGGCAGCAATCCAACACTTTAATGCATGTAGTTTATTTATTTATTTATCTATTTCTCAGAGCATTAGATTGGGGGTGAGGATTTAAGGGATTCAGTGGTGATGAAGCGTTAAGTTGTTGGACTGAAGCCTAGGTCAGTCTAATGCTTTACCTCATTCTCACACATCTCTTTCCCTAACATGTTTAACGTGAACGGCTTCAGTGTGAAACTCGCATGAAAATCATGCTTTGCCAAATACATAAATCTAGAGACAGAGATCTTCAACAGGGGGTCCGGGACCCCTAGAGGGTCCTCAGAGTTGCTGCATGGGGCCACCAAATTATTGTTCGATAGTCTAAAAAAAAAAATATATACATAAAATAAAATATGTCTGAACCTATACATCGACATGAATCCTACATAATATTTGTAAAGATAGACTTTTTGATTTACACAACATTGATGATAGGCTTACTGGCCTATAGATAAGGTAGCCATCCACAGATACAGTTAAGTAAGGGGTCCCTGCTCCGTCTCTTTTTCAGCTGAGGGGTCCTTGGCCTGAAGAATGTTTAAGACCCCTGATCTAAGGCAAACACTGCTGAACAAAAGGAATAAGCCTTGAATAAAGGACTTTTTCTATATTATTTCCCTCACATTAATACAGTATTGGTAATATCTTGCTTAAACCTTGGTGTCTGCATCTCGTGGATCGCCAAATCTTTTCAATAACAACTAGTAAAGATTAACATTAATAACCTCTTGGAAATTCCATTAATAAACCATTAAATCAGACGTTTGGTATAGGAAAAAAGAGCCCTGCGAAATGCAAAACCGCTCCAAATTCAGTCCTATGTTGTGCACGATGCAATCATCTATCAACTCATGAATGTTTGACATTGGTCCCAAAGGACGGACGTGTTCTCCCTTTAATTTCTATCAGTGGTATAATCCCCTTTTGAAACCCTTTTTAGGGTGAATTAGAAAGGCCCTGCATTCAAAGAGATGAGTGGAGAGAAGGGGGCGGGAATAATCACAAGGGCCTAGCTGTCTGCGCGGATTAGAATGGGAAAGAAAATCCTTTCATCTCAGATCTGTACTTCCAAGCTGGGAAGCATGCATGCACAGACCCAACACACCAAAACTCAAATGCATACTTCTCAAACAATACAATAAAAGCAGCTATTTATATTTAAACTTATGATATTCAATTATGCTCAAAATGGGCACGGTAGTCAAGAGATTAGAGAGAAAAAAAGCTTGTATAAAAGCTTTGCTCTCGAGGCTGACCTCTCAGACAGAGCACAGAGGAGGGCACGCACATGACCTGACTTGCTTCTCCAATTTCTAATGCTGAAATGTGGACCGCTGCTCTATTTTCGGCAGACAAGCCTTTCAACAACCATGATACAAGTAACAAGAGGGATCCGGAGAACCTTTTCAGCCAGAAAATGACAAACAACAACCTCCCCTCCCCCCCAAAACAACCCCATCTGACAGATAAGAAAATGGATTAGCCATTATGTCTGTTTGCTCAGTTGTCTACCTCTGTGGGGGTTTAACTGAGGGTAAAATGACTAGAAGCCTAGCTGCGTGTAACAGGAGTTGACACTAAAACGAGACAGTGACTGTAATAACATAAACATGTTTTATAGCTAGGGGATAAACATTTGTATAACATATGGTTTTATCGTACCAAAGTCCTAAGAAACTTCATTTTAATGAGGTTAAACAATAGGGTTTGTAAAACTGTATACAACACGTATTATTTGTAGTCCAAATCTTTCAGTTTTCCCAAAAAATAAAACTTAGCATCCTCTCCTTACTGTATTCAGAAAACACTGAGGTCACTTTACCTTCGCTAGGGTTTTTCCCTGTTCAGTATCTCCCCTGTTCAGTATCTCAAAAGAGTACCCAAAACTGAAACAGGCAAACAAGCCACACACACACACACACACACGTGTGTACTTGTTTTCCCAAAAGGCTAAACAACCAGTCAAGTGGTATTTTTAGGCCAATTATAGATAATCACACAGTGGGAGCTGGTACGCAGAACTGAGTTAAGAATCTGACTAGTCCATAAAGACAAGCTTGGCATGCTTATGTATTTTGGTATGCAAAGAAATTACTTCCTGGACTGAGTATATCGTCCCATCTAGACTCGATGTTAGCTTAAGGTAGTGTGTGCAAACGTGTGCATATGAGCATATTAAAAGATGTTTGTTTGCAGAAAACACAAATTCAAAAAGGTATGTTATGGATCAGACGTAATCTCATTCTTTATTTCCCACCCCACCCAAACACAAGTAAAGTAAGCGTTTGTCCACTGCTACCTAACTTAAACCGCTGCAGAGTTGGTATTTTTATTTAGATTAGTGGATTAATCGTTTAGTTTAAGATATTTAAGCGGCAGCTACTTTAAAGCTTTAGTGAGTAACATGTTCATATTAATCAACGTCCGTTACATTCAAGCTATTGCTAAATGAGTTGCTACAAAGCTCCACACAACTCTCTCTGTATTTCTCAGCATGGCTACGATCAGAAGATTGTGTCGTCCGGCGACTTTCGCGTGCAGAAAATCGAGTGAGGATAATGATCTCTTAAGAGATCATGTTTTTTGAATCCTCCGCGTCCTCCTTGGCTACTAGCAACTGCGTGGAGGAGGGGTGGGGGTGGTGCGCGATCACGCAAGGCTTGTGTCATGTGGATGCGCAGACAGTTTTATTGTCGTTACTTAGAATTCCTCATGGGGGGGAGGGGGGGGGAGAACATAAACTACGCACTATAGCTTTAATGGTTGATAATTCATCAAGCAAAAATGACAAACATTTGAAGGTTTCAGGTTCTTGAATATCATACATTGGTCTTACTTTAGAGTAAATCAATTATTTTAGGGTTTTGGACTGTTGGTCAGAAAAAACAAGACATTTAATGATATGAACTTGTGCTATAGGCAAATGTAATGGGCATTTTTCACCATTTTCTGATGTTTTATAGACCAAGCAGATTAATCGATAATGAAAATGATTGCAGCCATTATTTCATTTAAAGCTATAAAAAAAAAAAATATTAAAAAAAGCACGATGGACCATTATGCGGAACAGAATGGGCAATCAACTAAAAAAAACACATTTCTTTGTCTTTTGTCATTGCTTTTACATATTACATTTTAAAATGCGGTTGATAGAACTTAGCAACGCTCTGGTGGCGGCTATGTACCGGTGACATTTCATTGACAGTCCCAAGACCTCGCAGCTTCGACAAGACTGTCGAGTTTGGGAAACTGCAGGATGTTGACCTTCTGGCGGAAAGTTGGCGTTAAAACTTGAGGTTTCAAAATGCAAATTCCACATAGCATTCAATCTTTGAACTTGATGCAGGACAACCAAAAGACAAAGTGGTGAACAGGACAAATTTTAGGAACATTATACTTCAGAGGAAATAAATACTCTTGGATAACGAGCAATGGGGATTTTCCGAACTTGTTCCATTTGACAACAAACTGCAGCAAACAATCCCCTTAGAAAAGTATTAGGGGGGGGGGAGGGCAAGAAACGTAATCCTCTCTTTAATCACTCTTGCTCAAACACTGCCTTGCTGTTAACTTCCTCTTTGTTGAACTAAAAACCCTTTCAAAAAGCTGTTAAGCTCTTGGACCGCAAATGTTTTCTCATCCAGCGTTTCATGGTCAAACCTGTGTCGATATATACATTGATAATTATTTACAACACGCGCACCAGAAAAACGTTCAGATTTAACCACCAAAGAATGTGGCCAAAACAATAGTGCCCGAAAACAAAAGCCTTCAGAAAACAAATGAGGAATCCCCCAAACATAGTCGGTTAACTCTTTTACAACCGTAGCAAGAACAGTACAAACTTTCGGCCCCCTCTTGCCTCGCTGGTAGAAAATTCCACTTGAGGGGGGGGGAGGGTGAAGCCACGTCTGCTCCTCCCCACTGTGTGGGTTTTGTTCTGCTAATCAGACCACATGCCTCAAGGATTCAGGAATCCAAGAGCTCTCAGCCAGCTCCTCTCATTCCACATACAGCCGCAGCAGCCTGTGACAAACTATTCAGTGTGTTGGGGGGGGTTAAAGACTCTATCCATTCATAACACTGTTCAACCCTCCCTCCCTCCCTCCACTGCTAATCCCAGGCAGTTCTTTACCCTCACCACCACCACCTCCTCCTCCTCCTCCTCCTCTTACCCCTCATATGCCCTCTCTCTCCCTTCTCACCACAGCAGAGCCCTTTTATTTTATTTTTTTATCTATCTGCATACTGGGTCTGAATAGGCTCATGGTTTATTATTAGACTATGGTCCAACCGCACACCCACTATGGGTTTCAATAGAAAAAAAAACATAACAAGGCCTACATCGAAAGTCTTGATATTTGGCTCTCGTTTGTTTTCCCCTTCTTATTCTGGTTTGTTTCCTCCCTGGCTCTATTGCTACTCACGCATTGAGAGGCGAAATGAGGCACGCTGGAAATTTGCAGCCTGACAATGGAAGACAGCTGCTCTTGCTGCATAAGTCTTTCATGAGCTGAATTAGTGGTACAAGCCTTTGCTCTCCCTCCCCCCCTGCACATGCCTCCCCTCATAGCGAGCCGATCCAGACACAGCAACACACCTCGTGGAAAGCTTAGGCGAGAGAACGACGGGGAGGGAAAGACAAAGCGTGACGGGGGCTTTGTCTGACAGATCTGTGATTGCTTTTTGCTAAAGTAGACCAACATCGTTTTGTGTCCCTGTAGAAAAACCATCACATCAATTCTTAATGAAGTTCTGCAATATCTTACCTTTTGTTCATAAAAAAAAAAGAAGGTGAAATTAAGTTTCTAAAATGATAAAATAAAACTATTGCAGAGTTTCAAGGGGCTAAATGCCAGACGCTTCTACAGACATGGACACCCCCATATTCTGAAGATCACATATTTACATATTTTTGATTAATTGGAAAGAAATGCATTCACACAAAAAAAAAAATCTAGGGTCTGTATTTGTGTTACAGTACATTTCAAGACAAAGGCTTCTGATCTCAGACACACTAGATGTTTAAAACTGACAAAACGGAACCATTAAAACATTACTTCTAAGAGATCAAAATCTATAAAAACACGAAACGCACTAATACAATTATAGTGATGAAAGAAATCTAAAAAAGAGATAGCTGACAGATTATGAGTATGAGAACCTAATGAAAGCAAAATACTTGAAAGTGGGAGTGCTGTTACCCATTGAATAATCAAGTTATCCTAATAAAAAAGGAGCAACAATATGGCATTCACACTCCCAGCACGGAGTCTTAAGGTTTATATGCATATGGATTAGCTTTGGGGTAAGTTGTCATGCATGATATAAAAACAGTATTCGTGTAAGACCGTCTGTCATTGCAGAATCTGATCCTTTCACTACTAAAGACCAGTTGCACTCATTCCGACCGCAACCTTTTTGTCAACCTTTTCATTATTCCAGATTGCACTTGTGGTAAAAAGCAAGCATACTTTACACTCAAAATCAGAAGTGATAACAAATCCCAAAAGCCTTCAGGAAGTAAGTGGTGAGATGGGAAACAAATCAAGCTAAAACATCCACTGAGGTCAAGGTGACTACAGGCAGCAGTGTTTATGACTGGAAAGACCTGGTTCCAGTATTACATATTTCCAAACAAAAAGCCAGTGGTTTTTCCTTGACAAGGATTTCCTGAGCAACACACATCTATAAACGTTTTGGGGCATTCTTCTTCTATGGGCTAATTCAACATCTGTATCGGTGGCCTGCTGTGGGGAATCTGGTTTAGGCAACAATGATTTTCGGATATGGATTTCTAGGGTTTCATAATTTATGAAAAGGTTTGAAGGTTCAAATATTGAATGCTCAATTATACGGACACACCGTCATGTGATTACACAAGCTATTTTGATTTATACTGATTCTACTGGCTGTTTCGACTTGCAATGGCATGTCAGTAAGGGATAAGACACTGTAAACCGCGAAAATGTGGTATGCATGGTATGAGTCTTAAAGGTCCAGTGTGTAACGGGTTTAGTTGTTTATTCTCAAAATCTGTGTTGCCCGTGTTACACAAACTTGTCCTTTTTCATGAATATTTACCACCACCATCAATTCCAAGAATTCCTTTTGGCTTGACATTTTACATTTGCATTCGCATGAACTGGGGTAGACGCATAGTCATGCGCCATCTTGAAATACGTTAGCCGGTAAGGGACATATACAGGACATACTGCTCCGCCTTTGGCGTTTTCGCTGTCACATGATAAACTCACAGGGTGCTGCTAATGCTGCTAATGGGTATCGTAGCTTCCCGGCACCAGCAAGTTTCAAGAAGGAAACATGGAGGAACCTAATTTCAGGAACAGGAGTCAGGATATTGTAAAGAGCAATAGACCGTCTTTTTGAAGCGTGAAGGCTACCGTAGCTGTAATACGTACTTTGAACTGCGTGGTGCGAGAGAGCTGATTGCGATATATGATTTCAACGCTAGATGGGAGAAATTCCTACACATTGGCCCTTTTAGGCCCCGACACACCAGCCAGATGGCAAAGTACTAGCGATGACGAAGGACGGCGGTGGCGTGTCCTCATGTTGCCAAAAAGTTGAACTTAAACACACCGCAAAGACTACAGCCGACGGCCTAGCATGTACGTTCTGCGCCTGCTTGAGAGGAAATAACTCTCCATGCCAGCAGGCGGAAAATATCTATTAGTTTTTAAAAAAAGGGAATCCGGATATACAAACGGTTGCTATGATACGTACAACAAAAAAGCATTTGTGCAAATCAGCCAGCAGCAGCAGCAGCACAGAGCCGGGACGACAGCCATTGCAAGACGGCTAGCCAGATTGTCCATCTCCCGGGCGGTCATTCGTTCTCTCGGCAAAAAAAAAAGTCTCCGTGCATTGGGGAAGCGGAGGGGCCGAGAGCACCCCAGCGGCCGTAGCGGGCTGCTCAGCCCCAGCCCTATCCTGTATTGGACTGATCAGGTGAGATAATATGCAAAGAACAAGTGTGCCCACCCGGCAGTCGTTTGCTTGATTACCTCACTTTTGTTTTTCTTCTCATTCACTAATTCGCTTAAGCTGAATAACCAAATCACAGGGATTCCTCTCACAGACGCCAATTCAACATGTGGAACTGTCTAAAAAGAAGCCGACTAGGGTCCGCGAGTAGCGATGGTGCGCGACACACAAGACGCTCACCGTCAGCCCAACTTTTTTTTTTTTAATATCCATTCTGTTCAGTAATTTAAAAAGAACAAAATGTTCTACATGTCTGTTATTAATGTCCTTGATTTCATTTTATTTTCCTACGTTATGTACACTAGTCTAGTGTTTTGTTTTGCCTACAAGCTCAAACCATTTCACATTATTGTGAAGGCAGCTGCTAATGGCAGAGGTGGAAAACAATTAGCGTCAAATGTTTTCTTCCTGTAGTAGTACTCCCCGAAGGCCAACGCTTCCAACAGGAAAAGGCAACAACGCAGAAATCACAACAGAAAATTAAACCGCTTGCAGATAATTCAATCCTATCATTGATCAACATTCTGGGGAACTGAACAGTGATCAGATGAATACGTTTGGTCATTTGTCCAAAACTCTGTTGCAAAAACGCATGATTCGAAGAAGGCTGTGATTAAAAACTAACACGTTGAGTAATTCATAGAGCTAGAGAGAGAAGTTCAAACCCTGACTTGAAATGATCAGACAAAGCCACCCCTAATCGGATGTTGGAAAGGCGTGTGGGGAGCAGATTTCCTTAGGCTATTTGACCGTCCAGCAAGCAGTTCTGACAGAGTAAACTGGCAGCTTAATACATCACTAAAGTCTGCAAATATTGTATATCTAAATGCTCTCAATGCAGGATGTAAAGGAGATCTACCATATTTGATCATGTACTTCAGTACTGTCAGCCTGTTAATAAAGCAACAACTCCGCTCATCTGCTCTCCTAGAACACAAACAGGTAAGCTAACAGCCTCATTCTGTAGTGAGCTTCTTGATGTAATTTACTCCCCTTCTTAAAATAAGTCAGTCTCTCTTCTCTTCCAGAGCCTTTAAAAGCCCTGGCTGGCACTACTTAAAAGGAATGAGCTGTAACACAATAGCAACAGTCAGCCAGGCACAGAGAGGCAAAGAGAAAGAAGAAAAAAAAAAGCTAGCTCTCATGAGATCCCTCCACTACCCGAGCTGGACATCAGCAGCAATGCAGAGCGGTGGCTGTGTTCTTTTATTCAAGTGCTGCCTTTCCTTTCTCTCTCTCCCCACTTTTCAAAGTAACACTGCCAATGTAATTTTCCATGAGAGCTGCTCCATTTATCAAGGCCAATGGCACATCGAGGCAGCTAACGAATGCCTTACTCCTCTAGATTTGTATAATGAGAGGTGGGAGAGTGGGACACACTCAGAGGTGGTTAGCACTTGTACGAAGGAAGTAAAGATGATTTATTCAGCATCTGAGAGCCGATGCTTTGGGGAGCTTTAACTTAGGACACAGACAATGTAGCTTCACTATTACACCTCTACCATGGAGAACAAGACTGCTAGTGAGACACATACTTAAACACGTATTGGTGCTTTGATTACACTGGCCGTGGGACAGCTAGTTCTATTAAATCAACAGTCAAGTTCTAATGAGGCTGACAAATTTCCAAATCTACTTCCCAACAATGAATTATTTTCTTAAATAATGCTGTGTTTTATTATTTAATTTAATTACTCATAATATCTACAGCAATCAAACATTTAGAACAGGTAGGGGATAGATACAAGTTTCATATTACCTGATATAATGCTGTCAAATCACCATGCAGGATAAATTATTTTACAAGCCACGTGGACTACATATGTAGCAAAGTTGTGAGTCAGGTCATTAGACATTACTTTTTCATCAGATGTAGTGTCAATTTTACAGTTTGTGCAGGCTGCCAAAAAAAATAAAAAAAATAAAGTCTTGCCTGAGGACACTGAACGCTAGCTGCTGTGGCTAGTGTGCGATGAAGAAATAGGATTCTGCTGCAACATCTGTGCCAAAACACAGTCGTGTGAAATGCTCCTTTTAGGCATGGAGATCAGGTTTCTGGCTGGATGTTATGGTGGAGGTCAGGACGGGATCGGTGCTGTTCCGTCAGTCCGCATGGCTGTGACACTTAGTTCTGGCATTTGCAGTAGCTTTTGCTTCAACTTGTTTGCTAGAGGGAATATCTTATTACAGAGCCAGCGCGGTATTAGTCTGAACGGCATGTGATATACATTATGTATGCTAGCTAATTGTAATGTAAATTTTAAATGTTAAGCAAACACTTGTCATTCATACCTAGCCTCCTGTCAAATGGGTTCTCCAAAGCCCCCAGTCTATCAGTATTAGCCTTTGTTGGGGTATGCACCGTGAGAACCCTTCAAATAGAATGATCTTCTTTTACTACTAGTTCTCTATTGATCAAAATGCATTAACTCATAGCCATTAACTGGGTTTGCCCAACTAAAATCTGCTCTTCATGCAAAATTGATGTGTCCGGAATCATGATTACATCCTCTTTCTCCCATCACATTTTCAAGGATACCTTTCACCAGCAAGATATTTGAAAGCGGTTGTGACCTCTCTCCTTTATTCAGTGTTGAAACCCAATTCATGCGGTTCTCCCTCTGAAGACTTTGCATTCTAAAATTCATTACGCTAACAAAGACTTCCCAGAAATGTCCTTTCATAGCAGTCAGCCCAAGGAGACGCTACAGCTTGTGTTCATGACTGGGTGTCCTGGATTTAAGGAATCAAACAGGCTTCCTCGCAGCCCATCCCCCACGCCACTTTCAGAGCAGCAGGAAAAACGACGAAGGCGTGCTTTGCACCGGCTCCCTCCCCCACACAGTGCTCCACCAGGCATTGCTGGGGCTTGTGGGATTAAGAATGGAACACGATGACAGACAAAAACAGTCCTCAGCACCTCCCTGCTCTGCTGTCTTTTATACTGCCAGAGCATGAAAAGGCCGCGATGAGGCACACAATAGACACAGCGATAGATCCACTCTGAGTGAACAAGATAAGTGGGGGTGAATAGCTACACAGATCTTTATATTGTTCTTTTAAGATGATGTCAGTGTAGAAATTGTGTGAAGAAAATAAAAGTGGAACACGATGAGACATTTACTTCTCTTCACAGGCGTTAACGTGAGGTATGCGGCCGACGATGTCTATTAAAATCTTGTCTTGACATTAGTACTTGGTTTTACTGGCCCGTGAACAGTACTTAACACTTTCATGGTTAATAGCAAATGATGGTGGCTGGTATTCATTTTTAACATGGCATACGACAGGGTTTTTTTTTTTTTTTTTTTTAAACATGAAGGTACTTCAAAACAGCAGTAGGTCTTCTTCATGCATCACATGTCAGACAGCTTTGGGGAATGGAGTGCATCTCCAAAACCCTACAGTGCTCGGTCCTAATATATTAATTCATACCCCTGATAATAAAGCTGATGAAAGCCAGTATTGTGTCACGTTTACCACAATTTTCAAAAATGAAACTCCACAGTTGTATAATTGTTGCTTCTGTTGCCAACACATTTCAACAATTGAGTTCAGGGCACAATATCAATTTTGCAGCTACCTCCAAAAGATGCAAGCAAGCTAGCTATAGCTAGCTAGCTAGCATATTTTTCGTTTATTTCGAGTTCAAGTTCCACAAATAATAGTATGAGTATGTGTTTGTAAAGAGTTTATATCTGGGTACATTTGTTATAAAAGACTACTTACCTAAACAACTACAACGTATTTCAAGATGCATATTGCTTTTAGCAACAGTAACTTTACAATTGTCCTGCCGTTGACAAAGACAAATATAACGCAACACCAAACAAATCTATGCAGCATCGAAAGAAAGAAAGAAAGAAAAACTTACCTTTTCATTTTTCACCTTCTTTAACGTCTTGCATTCACTACTACCATTTTCCACCTCCTCTGGTTCAGTTTTTGCGGTCAAGGCTGGTACGATCCCTACAGGTTCAAGTGCAATATTCCCCATTTGATTGGCTTCTGCCAAGTCTGTTGATTGTGTGTTCTCAAAGGACGCAGTGCGACTATTCCCCAAAGCAACCTGGGCCTGAGACACAACATCCTTCTCCGCAGCAGCGATTGCCACGACTGGGGCTCCGTCTGTTTTGTCCTTCTTACCTTTCCCACTAGCCCCTTCTTTCTCTTTTTTACCACTCAGAACACCTCTGGAGGCTTTGCCCCCCTTTTCAATGTTCTTCCCAGAGGTGGAATTGTTGCCGGCGGCTCCTGCGCTCGCTGCTGTGCCCGTTGGCTCCGCTTGAGTCCGTCCTGGAGTTTCTTTCTTGCCCCCATCGCCAGCCGAAGCTTTGCTACTATTGTCTTTAGAGTTCTTGCTGCGCTTGTATTTGGATTTGCTTTCCTTGCCTTGAGAGCCAGACACTGGACTCACAAACCTGATGTTGTCCGGCAACGCTGCCACTGCACTGGGTGGTGCCGCCATGCCGTCCTTGGTGCCCGACATCTCAAGTTTGTCCTTCTCTAAGTCCGCGTCTAGGTCAATAATCAGATTTCCAACACCGATATCCCACTCATCCCCGCTATCGTAAGTGTCCACCGCATTAGAGTCCACACCTTTCCCGCCTGCAGTGCCACCACTTAGGGACATTTTAGAGCCAACGGCCCAGGATTGCCTCAGTGAGGTCCGACACCCTCTCAGACGGTTGGGACTCAGGGGCAAGGGTTAGAGAATCCTCACGGTCTACTCGTTCCAGTTCCATTTAACCACATTTTGCCCTAGAAAAAGAAAAAGAAAAAGAGAGATATATTAATCGAATAATTCTGACATAAAAATAACAACTCTGCCATCACAAGAAAAGGCCATTTCATTGGGTAAAACAACAACAAACAAAAAAAACATTTGATCACGAGCCAGTAATTCTCTGATGATCACTGCGCAAACCACTATGGTAATACCCACTGGTGTGACAGCACTGCTCCGAAACCCTCTCCTTAACTCACTTCCCACAGTCGTCATGGCAACCATGGGAAATGTAGCTTAAATCCTGCTTTGACAGCCAAGGTGGCCCCACTGTTCTGAATGACTGGCTCTCTTTTCACAAGGCACTGCTGATAGTGTCACTGCTGATAAATAAGGAGTAGCTGGCCTCACACACCCCCGCATGGTTTATGGAGCCGTGCCTTTTCAACTAAAGCGCACAATGGTAATCTTGCATTAGCAGAGGAGCTTAAAAACCTGAATGAACCAGTGTATGGCTCGGGAGAACATCGGTTTGTTGTATTTGCTTACACAATGTAGCCAAAAGGTCACCAATGTTTCATATCTTTCAGCAAAATTCCTTCCAGGGCAGATCATCATTTTGGACAAACTGCAGATCAACAAGGATATAAATATCTTGTCTTCAAAATGGAAGCTCAAGAAATTTAAGTTACTTACTCAATTTTCACAATTCAGATCAAATATATGTTCTCAGATTAGGGTTTAGAAGACCGAAGGTCCTTTTCAGGTTTTATTCTTGTGTTTGAAAATCTCTCTTTGATTCACAAAGACTAAGAGGAAAGACATGAACATCTTTGTCGTTTGTGTGTCCGTCGTGAGTAGGTGGCTGTGAAAAGAAATCTCTTTAACACCTCTTATGTGTTTTAGCTATACGCTACATTGAAATTATGCAGAGGAATTATAATGTTAACCACAATGAGTTTCCCTTGTAAATAACACGTTATATAAACACAGTTGGCCTTGGCAGGTGCATCAGTACCATTAACTGCTCTTTAGTAGTCGCCTTCAGCACCAGCCAATTAGTTTGTCCATTTTAAATACTACAAACAATGCTATTTGGAACGTCTCCTGCGAGGATTTTTTTTTTGTTAATTGTCAAGCCATAGCTTATTGTGTGCCATAAGTGATACAATCTTCCTTCCTGTACAAATAAACAACAAGGACACGGATATATATTCATGTAATCAGCACAAACGACATACAGTACTTAATACTCCTATCTGTTCTAGGGAGAAAAAAAAAATAAAAATAAAGAAGATATCCTTGCATCTTATGGTGTGAATACACTGGTGTTGAACTGGTACCAGAAAGAGTCAATTTTCTAAAAATCTTGAACACACTGTATAAATAATTAACACTCACATCTATAGTTCTCACCCCCCCCACCCCATGCGATAAAGAACATGACGGATGAGGAAGCCTGAGCACAAAAGAGTCTGGATTGGTGCTAAGGGTGATGAAATCAATACAATTCAAACAGGCATGGATGCTGATAATTCTCTATGTGCTTTTTACAAAATACAGCCAAACTGTTCATAGTGGAACCCTGTAAAGATCCTTACCAAATTATGTCCATAGGTTCTTATTTCTGATTAGGGAGGTTAATGATTAACCGTTTAGACAATAAGAATTCTGACCGATTAATACAATGGTATTAAAACAAGAATAAAGTAATTTAAAAAGGTTGTTTTGCATTGTAAAAGAAATATAGGCTATGCGATCTATTTTTTTAACTGCTACTTCACTGGCAAGATGTATTTTAAGGTCTTTATTTTTGCTAGGTTCGTGGCTCTGCTGGATGGTGCTCATAGCGGAGAGCTACGTGACACGTGCCACCATATCGATGAGGACTGTCGGGTTAAATCGTCCTACACGGAGAATGCCAGGCAGACGCACTGCTGACGACCTCGCAGGCGGATGCGGTGGAGACCGGCTTGGACATACGCTCCTTGGACAGCTGCGGACTTGTGTCAGTCGCACGGACACGCAAGCGGTTTCAGGAAAGAAATGTGTCCACGACAATGCACGGAACATCGCGAATCGAACAAAGTATGTCTGAGCGTCCTGAACAGGTGAACTGGGACTCCATTGGCTGCATGTCGGGTAACGGTTTATAATCATAATAATCAGTTATGAGTGGCTGGCTAACTCCAAATAAGTGTCCCTATTTCTGATTAGTGGCCATGGTAGCTTTGATTTTTTTTTGCAACTTAAGTAATGAATCCTAATTACCGAGAGGGGATATATAATATTTACCTCCTAGGCTTGCGAGGAATTACCTTTACAGGTCCCATGACATGCGACTTTTTGGATGCTTCTATATAGGCCTTAGTAGTCCCCTAATACTGTATCTGAAGTCTCTTTCCCGAAATTCAGCCTTGGTGCAGAATTACAGCCACAAGAGCCAGTCCCATAATGAGCTTTCCTTAAGGCCAGGACACATCAGGCCGATTATCGGCCGTGGGACAGTCTGGCGAGGTCAGTGAATCAAATAAGGTGTGGCCTTGACCATGCTTCGCTCGTTTGCAAGCCATGATGTCTCATTTGATGCCCAAATTCTCTGGGCGGGCAAAGCAGAGAAAGGGGAGGTAATCTTTCCCCTTATTACGTCATAAAGGGAAGATTCCAGATCGGCCCATCTGAGCTTTCATTTTCTCAAAGACAGAGCAGGATACCCAGGGCTCGGGCCACTGGGGGACCATAGGCAGGCTGGGGGAACGCATATTAATGTTAAAAAACCTCCAAGTGAAATTTTCATGCCATAGGACCTTTAAGATCTCTAGTAAAAATGGTTTAGTTCAAAATGCATCACAGGCTGATTAACACATTGTTTCAGCAAAGAAAAACCTTAATTCCCACATAAAGACTACTAATTAGTTTTAAAATACCCCTACTGTACAGACAAACAAGTGAACTGAAGAACTGATAAAACCACTAGAAACAACTACGCCCTAATTTTTTGAGATATCAAGCTCTTGTTTGCTTAAAATGTGTTGAATATCTAACTTCTGCTTTATTCTCTTACACTTGTATATTCACTGTCTGAAATGATTATAAATTCACTCTACATCCCCAGACTATTAGCCCTTGTGTAAATACGGCTCATCCTGATGGGCTTATCAAATCAAATCCTGAAGCTTCACCGATAACTATGAAAGCATCCAAAGAGATTGTATGGGGATATCCGCATATTTTCTGCTTCATTACTGTTGGGAGTACAATTAAATGAATCTCTCTATAATGGAAGAGCTCGAAGAAATATTCTATAGGCCTATAACCATTTGTCTAGTTATGACACCACACACACACCAGCAAAGTTTTATCTTCCTCAGGAAATAAAGAGATGTAAAAATACAACAACTGCATCCAACGGTTACAATTCAGATACTGCTGCTCTAGTCTTTAAAGCTGGGTTGTTCCCAGCAAAGCAGTCATTTTGCGCCATTACTCAGCTCTCATTAGAACAGTCCAAAATGGCAGCTGGATCACATAATGCACAGGGCCTCATGTCGATTCAGTTCAGGGGCCGTTCGTGTCCCCCTCAGCAGTGACACAGGTAAAACTGTTGAACAATCATTTGATCGCCGCGCCTACTTGTTCCTCACAGATGGCTCCCTAAAGGAACGACAGTCGGTGGCAGGTTTTGAAAGGTGGAGAGATGCAGCTGTCCCTGTTTGACTGGGTAAACAGTTGGGAGGTCTAATTTGTCCAACACCTCCACAACAGAGCGGTTGTAACTCTATCGGCGGTTGACCTACTGTACTGCCCTTAGCTGGAACTGCAGCGCAAGCCCTTTTGAAAAAACCCCACTGAGGAAATGTCCCAGTGAGTGCCCTGTTGAGCGAAAGGCATGCAGCCTGTGCAACTCCCAGAGTGCTTGTCCTTTTTTTTAACATATCCAGTTTCATTCAGCAATCTATCACAGAGGCCACATAAGCTGCAATCAAAGTGTAGAAAAAGACAGGGGAAAAGCCATTTCTGGTTGATTTGCTGTGGAACGCCACTGATTCAGACCTGGTGTAATGTAGTTTTCTGCATGTGACTGTTAGGAACACCATCTGTGCATAAAACAGAAACTTGAGGTTTGTCTATATTTCTGTTCAGGGCACGGAGCACAACACAGCACTTATCTAGCCATTTTGCGGACTGTTTGTAAGTGGCGGGGGTGTGGATCCAGAGGGGTTGCAAAGGAAAGGTGGAAATGAACAACAGGCGCAAGGGGAAATATTACAAAGTGACTCCTACTGGGTCACAAATGCAGCCAATTCTAAAAGCAAAAGAACATGGAATTCACTAAATATACACCTTCAGTGTTTTCTACACCAGAAATAACAGCATGTGATGGATAACATATGTTTCAAGACCCCGTATGTCAGAGAGCAGAACAGGTAATTATACTTGCAGGGGATATTTAAAAAAAAATAAAAGCTTCTCCGTTCGGGCATAAATGAGATATGCTCTCAAATTAGGCATGTGTCGACATGAAAATTTCACGGTGTGATTATCTAAGCCAGAACAGTCTCAATGCATGATATTATCACAATAATTACTTAAGATGAAAATCAGCATTAAAACATAGCTACTTTAATGACAGAAACCACTGTTTTATTCCAGTTTAAAACATTCTTTAAGGCAATACAGATATGAGCGATGCTTTCGTCACAATAAAAACGTACATACTGACATGCCACTGGGGCCAGGCCATTGTTCGTTGTTGTTCCTGGTAGAATTACAATTGTAATACACTATGCTCTGATGTTTTCAGTTTTTTATTGGAAGTACGTATGCAGTCATGATGATAATGGTCTCATCTCTGCTCCCAGTACTCTAAATCTTTATTAAGGGCTGAAAGATGCTTCACCAAAGTTACTTTAATATGTCTTGTAGAGAAGTATGGGAGAAGGCAGGAGATTTTAACAACTCCAAAACCACATGCCTTGCATAGCTGTGGCTATGTGTATCAAACATGCGCTGACTGGTTGAACTGCGAGGGACATGCAGGAGCATCAGGTTTGGGCCAACACCCCAACAATACACCAAATGGTAAAAGCAAAGAGATGCCATGTTTATGTTTTTGTTTCATATCCTTTTCAAATCTAGAATGTTTGGGTCTTTTGACTCTGTAACTTGTGTTTGAAATAATGTTTTTTCTATATGGAGTAAATAATCGATTACTAAAAGAAAACCCAATATATTGTTATTGTTATTATTAATTAAAACTGTTAGATGGATCCTACCGAGACCCAAACGACTCAGAACTCTGTCAACTTTCTGATAATTTACCAGTCAAGATGGACCTTTTGAACATAATAGGATTTTTTTACTTTTTCTTAGCTGTACAAAGTCTTCCACAAGATTCAACCATCACTTTAAAGTTATCCCTGGTAGTAAAAAACTAAAATATACTTTAAATCCCCCACTGAGTGCCACATAACTGCCCATTATCAGTTAGATGCCAACAATGTGTAAAATAATAAGATCTATACATACTTGTCAGCATGAAACGCAGACAAGTGGTTACAAAGTGCTTCTGACATGCAAGTCACTTGGACAGAATGCAAAGAGTGTCAAACAAAAAAAAAAAAACTGCTGCACTAACGTATGCAGGAAAAAAAAAAAAAAAATGTGTACAGAGTCTGGCAATGTGCTTCCTTTGCTCTGCAGTTCGTTTACAGGCAGGTCCCCGTCCAGAGAGCCCCACGGTAACCTCCATGTAATTGGATTGTGTGCTTTAGCCGATTACAAAAATAGAAATGTACCGAGCCAATCCAGGTGATAGAAATCAGGAGTCTGCGCGTCAGCTGGTAGCCAAAGAGTTTTGTTTTTCTTTATTCCTGACTGCAGCGGCTTTCTGCATCTCTCGGCTGGCAAACTGCATGACTCAAATCGACAGCAACCAAAGAAGTGTGAAATATGCAGATTGCTCTCTGGCTGACGAGGCTTCAATGTCCAGGCTCTTGTGTGATGCAGCAAAAAAAAAGCAAAGCTCACACCACACTGCCTCAAAACTGTATCATTCACCATGGTAGCTTTCCAGTAAAGAGGGTTAAGTGGAACAGAAATAGAGCGATCTGTCTCTTTGTCTTTTGATAAAGAAAAGGTGACTTGGTACCAGTTACCGGTTCTCGGTATGCTGCGTGCTTTGTTCACTCTCACACCAAGACTACATCCGCACTAACAGGAGCCCCTTTCATACAGAATGTTCTAGACGGGACTAATGTGTCTGTATGCAGCCCCGCCGTCTGTGTGAAAGTTACGAAGACGGAATGGGGAAACAGAGTTGTCAGATCCGTAACAAGAGACAAACCATTGTCTGTATGTGAAAGGGACAGCCGGCATGGCGGGACTACATACAATATGGACAAGTCGACCCACAGGCAGGTCAAAAAGTGAGAAAGCAGCGTCCCAAGTATAGCTGAAATTATTAATAACTTACAGAAACGTTGCTTGCAGAAGTCAACCTTCTCTTCCACTTGCTCTCTTTCTCTCGCTCACACATGCACACACATATGGACGCTGCAGCCGTCTCTGTCCTTCTCTCTATTGACAATTGTGGTCCTATAATGCAAACGTTTGGTTGTTGTGGGTCAGGTTTGTGTGGCTGATTAACAGTGCGGATCGGCTCGTACAATCTAGACGCCGACACTGTTGTGTTACACGACATGCCTCTTTTACTCCCGGAACACCAGCGTGCTATGCCGCCTTTGCTCGGTTCTTCTGAGTGAATAAACAAAGCCGCCATAACAACGGACCTTCATTGCCGCACTATTGCGGAATCTCTGTGTGAAAAGGGGCTAGAGTTTACATGTCAAAACGACTTGTGTTTTCAGGTCATTTGTTTTGGTCACAGTTCATCAATTCAACATGTTAACCAGGCTAAGACTATTTCCTGTGCTGCTGCACGTACTGTTGAATGAATTTGCAACGTCATCGGACATTAAACGCACGTAACTGGTGAGCGAAAACCGGTTTCTTGACTTCTTGACATGACTGCCATGTAGCTTCTCACCGGGGCTGAGCAGGCATATGACATTAATTTACAAAATCCAACACCAGCATTTTTATACTTAAACTATAGAGTTCCGTTTTTGGTGCGAGAAAACAATGGCTCACTGAGGACTAGAGGGCAAAACTGAGTGTTTGCATTTTAAAAATAAGGAACACTTCAAACACTTCTGTATTACACTATACAACATTTTCCCAAAAGGCTACATGTCACAATAGGCTATAAAAGGTTAGGGTTTTAGAATGAAAAATAAAACTTGTGTATTAGGAGCTATGTTTTATAGTTTAGTTCCACCTTGGCTATATTAGAAACAAACATTCAAAGCGCCCAAACATTTAAAGGTTCCATGACATGAAAATGTCACTTTATGGAGGTTTTTTAACATTAATATGCATTCCCCCAGCCTGCCTATGGTCCCCCAGTGGCTAGAAATGGCGAGAGGTGTAAACAGAGCACTGGGTGTCCTGCTCTGCCTTTGAGAAAATGAAAGCTCAGATGGGCAAATCTGGAATCTTGATCCTTATGAGGTCATAAGGAGCAAGGTTACCTCCCCTTTATCTGCTTTGCCCGCCCAGAAGAATTTGGCCCACCCATGAGAGAGAGATATCATGGCTTTCAAACGAGCTTTCAAGGCCACACCCCCACCCTCCACCTTGCCCCCCCCCCTCTCCTCCTCAATAGCTACAGAAACAGAAATGGCACATCCTAAGGAAAGCTCATTGTGGGACTGGCTCTAGTGGCTTTAATTCTGCACCAAGGCTGAATTTCGAGAAAGAGACTTCACCTACAGTATTAGGGGACCACTAAGGTCAATATAAAAGAATCCAAAAAAGCAGCATGTCATGGGACCTTTAATAATCCTGGTGATCGCAACATCTGGGTGATGCCGACAAATGTGCATGTTGGATGCGTTTCTATTCAACAGACCATACAACAGTGGAGCGACGCCTACACACTGTCTTCGTCTTAGACACAACTCTCCCTATGTTGCTGTTGTAGCCGACCGGGAACCTGCAGGCAGTTCTTCCAGCTCCGCCGTTTCATTTGCGCTCGCCATAGTGTGACGGACTCGCTCGCCAATCGGCCAATTTTTGTGCCGACGGCAAAAGCTCAACGTTTCCAAGCGAAACTCACACTTGTTAACTCCGGTTCCACATTGGGTGCATCTACATAGCTCCACGGCATCAGTGCTTCGATCAATCAACAGTGCAAACGTTTTATAACTTGCATTATTTTATGTTACATAGTTCGTGTGCGAACAGCCAGTAGGATCAAAGGTCAGGTGCAGATGAAGTGGAAAGCGTCGTGAATTTAACAACATTACAAAGAGTCTCATCTTGACTTGATTAGAGTGCAGATTAGACCCAAATAAATCTAAATGGCTCACTGTCTGACCATTATGAAAACCTAACAGCAGAGCTGTGCCAGAACCAAAGCTAGCCAAAACGTCCGTTTGCTAGGGCCAAATGTAAATAAACCAGTTACACATTACAACCCTAAAACATTACAGATGGTCACAGACTATTTATGGTTATGTCCTTTGGCTCAATCCTCAACTATCCATTCAGATTAAATGCATGTCAAATAATTCACCTTCTAATAAACAATGGCCCAGAGCAAAGAAACACCATATTTGTTTCAGTATAGACACTGTCACTGTGATCGATGGGTCGGTTCTAAAGAGAAACATTTAAATTTCAAATCATCAAGTAAGTGAGCACCAAAAAAACATTATCCAAAGCGGCCAAAAGCACTGGAGGCATTTAAATCAGACGCTGAGTTTGAAGAGACAAATTAAAAACAAATCTTATTATGGCAATTAAAAAAAAAAATGCAGACAGATACATGCATTAATTAGCTAAATGTGTGTGCTGGCACTAGCTGACATCTTGACGTGAAATATCCAATAGTGGGGAAATGGAGATAAATGGAGGACTGCAATAAATTCAACTGAAGGCTATACGCATAAATGAAGAGCTACTTGCACTGTAATAATGTTGTAAACCTAATCAAATAGGTTTTTCAGATCTTCACTCGGCACTAGAAAAGCCACCAGAATAAAATATGAGAATGTTATGGGGCAAATACATATTAGTTGGCTAACTAATGATTAACTACATCTTTTATTTGTGAAGTAAACTTCCTTCAACTCAAGACTCATCTTGAATCTCGCAATGTTTCTAGCTAGACAGCTTACACTCACTTTGATAGTGATAGCCATAGATTAAATGACAGAACAAAGACTTGCTCTCAAGGTTTTACCAGGTGACAGATCAAGTCAGTTCTGTGTGAACCAATTTAAATTGAGCTAACCACAGTTTTTAAAGTAAACAAAACATCTGGTTCAGATGAATCAAAGCTTAATTAAGTGCACTGTCATTTGATAGTGGAAATGCTTGCCTCAGTAAATGACCTTATCTTCATTCATGCAAGCTATGAAGTACAGCCACACAAGTGCTCGTTCTCTGTGAAATACTATTATAATAACTTCATTTCCAGCGCAGTCTAAACATCATTCCCCAATATTTGCAGGAAGGAAAACATGGACAAATAAATGACAATTCCAAGACTAAGTCCAAACTGAGAATTAGACCCACCCATGAGTACAAATAAATAATCAAATTGTGGCCTGTCTGTGGAAACAGCTGATGCAGAGGATGAAAAGAACACTCGCACATTGGCCAGAGTGTAAGGAAACCCCGATCTTAAAACCTTGACAAGGTGCCAGATTGATTTTTCCTGTTCTCAAAGAGGACTCTGGCAGAAACAAGAGAAGCTCCATTAACATCCTTAGCCATGGCACTCTACCATGATTTCTGAATTAGAAAAGCCAGTCACTAAGATTATCAAAACACTTCTCATTATCTCTGCTCACTTCATTCTATAATTGAGACACTCTGTCTCGATGCAAGTCGATATAGTAGCAGCAGCAGTGTCTACTGTGGCACAAACCGTGATCAATTGTAAAGTAGGTTCACTGAGTGCGTGCATAATGTCACAGAGGAGGGACTTCAGGTTGTATTTGAATGAATATTAGTTTATCCATCTATATGGTGGAGTGTGGTTAAACACTAATATGGCAAATTTAGTATTTAAACTCATGTGGCATAAGATGCAACTGAAACTGTCCTATAAAGTCAAATTTGAGCAGTGCAATTAATCAAAAGTTATTAAACAGTTTTGTATTTCCATAACTTATGTTTTTTTTGCTGTGTCTTCAAATGACCAACATTAAATTTAAGAAGGGGAAGTAGTTAGCTTTAGTAGTAGCTGCAGCAGATCATTAAGCCAGAAAGATTAATGCTACATTGCAGTTTCTGCAAAGTTGAGCAAAGGGTTGTATAGTGATTTTATTATTACAGAACTATTACTGGTTATAAGTAAGATTCTTTAGGCTGGCATGGTTGAGTTAGACTACCTTTGATTTGCTTTCATTTAGCCGCACAAGGTTTTAGGACATGCACTGTTGATGAAGCTCTTCAAGTAAAAGCCGGTGTCATCTGCATAAGAATGCAAAGACATAGCTTCGGGTGGGACCAAGTAAGGACTTCTGCGAAAATGTCAGATATTATAAATTATAAATAAGTATCTATAGTGACAGAGAATGATCAGCTTAATGTGAGAGCTTTGCCAAATATAACTGCTTCATGATCGGATATCTAACATAATTAAGAAAAGTCCAAAAGAAAACCCTGAATCAAAAGACGTGCAATACAATGGTTTGCAGATATCAGATATGCTGAAAATACCAACTAGTAAAGCTCTATCAATTTGGACATAACATCCTAACTTGGATGAAAAGGGTTTTCAGGGTTTAACGTTTAAAAGTCTACAGTGGTACTAGAGAAAAAAACCAAGGGAATTTCAGCATTAACCAAGACCAAGAATTATTCAGAAGCAGGAAAAGTACCAGTGGAGACGAGGGAACACTTGAAGTGCTTTGTGTTGACTACTACACCCGTCTACTTCACAGTCCAATTCATTTCTGATTTGTTGCTCTGGTTACGCCAGCTTTCAAGTACAACAGTTTGTATTACATGCAAATAAACAGCAAGTTAGGCACAGTATATTCACGTAACGGCTGTGGCCACGACTGACAGCTGAAGTCACGAGGACCCACGAGATCTCGCAAATTCACGTAGAGTAGAACCACAAAACCAACAACAGTTTGTTTCCATCCAGAGGAGTAGAGGGGAAACAACTCTGTGCTGTGTTTTCAAGGTGTAGTGCAGGGAAATATGATCCGCCGTGAGCACGGTGTATTTTATTTTGAAAATTAACCGGATGTTTTATTTTGCTTCTGTACTCGACTTCCTGTCCTGCACCATCTGCTGTGTGCTGATTTGCTGCGGATCTCTCCGGCGTCCGGCAAAAATAGAAGCTCTGCTTATCTGCTCCGGAGGGCTGCAGATCGCCGGAGCCGGGACGGAGTCAGACGGCAGCCGTTTCGCAGTCAGTGGAAATACACACATTGGCCCAATCCCAAAGTGAGCCCTGAGGACTAAGGACTAAGGACTCACAGACTTAATTGATCTCAGGTACTAAGTGAGTGAGTGTGTGAGGCCACATGGGCTCAGATAGGTAGAAATGGGATCGGGACAGCACTTTACGAGATCACATGTTACCTTGGCGACGTTTAATAACAAAGATGTTGCTGACACTTGCCGGTTTGGGAATTTTCATTTTAAGTTTGCTGCTTTCCACACGGCCAAGGCCCAGGAGACGGCTACCTGATTCCAAACTCTTGTTTTACAAGCTGGACAACAGGTTGGTCCGTTCCGTGGTCGTGTGTCGTGCTGTTGTTTACCTTCGTAATTTCCGGATTTCCCTATCGTCTCCGCGGTAAACGTCACAACGCTTTGAACTGTGGGTAATTCCCTTTGGTGAAGTCTGCATCGATGCAGACTCACGGAAAGGGCTCATTAAGTGTGTACTCAAACCCTCACGCCCTTTGAAATTCCACATTGGGAAAACCCTAAGCCCTTACGAATTTCACGAGAACGCGCACCAAAGTCCGTGAGTCTGTGAGTCCGGACTTTGGGATTGGGCCATTGACTTTAATGGAAACTTAATGACTCCGCCGCCGTTCCGGAGCGGATCCGCAGACGTTGCGCAAACGGTGGAAATTGGGGGTTATGTTTTTGATAAAAGGTTTAGTATTGTCAAATAAGTATAGCAATGATAAATATAAAAGGGAAGTAGGGATGTCCCGATCCCGATCGCAGTATCGGATGAGACTATTTTGGCATCGGGGGAATCGGCATTCACGCAGTTTACCATACCCCGTTCATGTACATCAGCTTGTAGTGATCACCGCCTTTTATCCATACACGTCCTGCGCCACAAACGCACCACCAGACTGCCTGGATGCTGGAATTTTCAAACCAAGATGGGCACGGCCACTCACCAGTGTCTGTCCAGGGAGTGTCTCTTGGCTTGCTAGCCCTTGGCAACAAGTAAAAAAGTCTCTTTCTTAGTCACCCTTTTATTTTACAGAAGCGGATTACTCTAATTCACCACACTTCTTCCGTGATTCCACCAGGAACCCGCGCTTTCAGGCCGTTATTCTCTGGAGCCAACATCGATAAACACGAGAAGAAAAACAAAGATTGACTATTAAGCGCAAGAAGCATCACTAAGTTTAGTTTTCGTTGTCCAAAGGGGAACTTGAGACTTTATTTTTTGGTTGGGGGTGGGATCCTAAAGAGAACTATTTTGGTGTTGAGAGAATAGAGAGAAGGTTATTAACTTAACCCAACTACTCCAGGAACTGAGTACTGGAATGCATGAATTAAGTTGAAAACATTACTGCAGAAATATTACAATGATTTCTTAAATGGGCTTATGGGCCATAAGAGAAGAAAAAAATTAAAATAAAAATCACTGACAGCATTTCCTCAAATACAATAATAATATTTATCAAATGTTATAACTAGGCCTATAAAGATATACTATAAAGATATAACTATAACATTTCCTGGTAAGCATACAGACAACCTGCCCTTGCTCTCTCATTTTCACTAGTACTCAATACACTCTAAGATGATAGGATATGATCAATTTTGTTAAATGGGCATTTCCTCAACAGCACCTCATTGTTTTTTTTTTCTGGGACGGTCTCAAACTTCAGTCACTTAACGGTTTCAAATAAACAACCTAGACTTTGAGTCAGCTTACAGTGTTAAAGGACATCTGATTTTATCAGACTCAGGAGTCAGCGGTGATGTAGGGGGTTGGGGTAGTCAGTCAGCTCGACGAGCTCAAGCTCTTTCTCATTAGAGGATAATCAGCGTGACAGTCGCGCCCGACTGCCTCCACTTAGCTCGACTGAAACCAGGCTTCAAATCAAGATTATTAACTAATGTGAAGACACCGCTAAGCTAAACCGCGATGCACGTTTCCTTTTATCCTTTTCCGATTAAGCAAAAAGTCACTATGTGCCAGATGTTGCCACAGCTACCACAAACTCGTTGTTCGAGGGTCCATTTTTGACATTATTAAAAAGGCACTTACATGCTTATTTGCACTTGAAACTAATTAACTACAAAGGGGAGCTTGCAAAGATGAAGAAAGATACCCCTTCCCAGGAAATGTGAGAAGCAGCCCAATGTTCTGCATTTTATTCCTGAGATACTAAAACCAGGTCTACATAGAACAAGGAGAAAATCAACAGGCTTCAAGACGTATAACACCACAATCCAAACACCAATTATAAAGATTTTTTTGTCTAAAGCTATGTTGCAGTTGCTTAACAGACACAGGTTAGCATATTACAAAATGTAGTTTGTGTGCGAGTACACATTTGTTAAGAATTCTCTCTCTCTCACGCTCATATATAAATCAAGCATTTTCCCATTTGCTTCCTGGTTAAACTAGGGGTGGTTTAAAGCGCTTGAAAGACAGTGCACAAGAAGAAAAGTGTGCTACCAAGAAAGCAAATCTCAAAAGAAATTATAACTTAATGTTATTTGGTCCTTACTTCATTGTGGATACAACTAAATTCCGAGAAGCAGTAGATACATTTAGGGTAGGGCATGCACATACCGGTGACAGACCGGTATGTGCGTTCAAAGCGTACCAACTGTAAATTGGCATTATCTTGAGTGTCCATGTGGAATATTTTCCCCACTCAAGCAATCAAAGTTATATTGGGGTTTTTCTCCTCAATCCAGAATGTAAACAGAAGAGGAGTTAAATAAATGTGTTGAGAAAAGTAAGTTTGTTTTTCTACTTAAATACTGACTGACAAATGAGGGAGTAGGAAGAGTTGTGAAAGGACAAGGCCTGAGGCTAAAGAGCAGACAGTCCCTTGTCTAACACTGCTCGTTATGTGTGTCTCTTTATGGGTCTTTGTGGGAGTGTGTGTGTGTGTGTGTGTGTGTGTGTGTGTGTGTGTGTGTTTATATATAATAGAATAAGATAAAGACACCATTTCTTCGCTTCAGTCTTTTGTGTATTGTTTATTACATGCATTCCTGCACAGGCAGCCTGCCAGGCCGGATTCCAGCAAATTCCTGCTGAAATGACCATCTGCACACAAGGCATTCAGCCACATGTATTTATAACTTCTCTGGAAATCTCAAACTGTTAAACTAGTTTTATCCATATTGAATCTTCTACTAACCTACTGACCGATGAGCAGAAATCTGTATTACAGCAACAACAGCACCACAGAGAACACTGGCCTAACTATGAGAAGACAAAAGGCCACTGCTGAGCGACTAATTTCCTACACTGTTTGTGGACAGTTGAGGCGTTGCCACGTGAACGTCTAGCTAGCTAGAGGGCATGGACAACCATTAACCTAACCTAACTGCCTGCCTTCTTCCAGGAAGCTGCTTGAGGCTGCGTTCACACGCACTCAGGCGTCCCGTCAGAAAACGCAGGTCTTCCCATTCATTTTGAATTGGGGTGGTGCATTTAGGCTGCGGAGGAGCACGAGGGGAAAAAAACCCAAGGCGGCCTGGGGCTAAAAGTTGAGAGAGATTTAACTTTTGGAGAAACGCAACCCGACGTCACCCTGCGACGGCCAGTCATGTAACCGCCGATCTGACTTGGCAATCCGTTTTGAGGCGGTGTGAGAGCCCCGTTCAGTAAACCTCAGTGCCTCGATCGCTGCCACAAGAGAGTTAAAAAAAAAACTTAAGTGCCCAGGAGTTAGTGTAACAGCTGACTGTTTCCTGCAACAAGCTCCAGCACAAAGCACAGTCCCTCGGTCTCATTTCTTTTTCTCAGTGAAATGAAGCTGCCTTTAAGTGCAGTCGGAAAGGTTGAGATCCATAAACGATCGGACGGAAAACAAGTCCACTTGTGCTACAATGGGAACCCACAACAGGACGTCTCACAAATGGGCAATTAAAGTGACACTCCCGCTGCCGCACAACCCCGACAATTTTTTTTTTTATTTGTTCTGAACGCGCCCTATCAGAGGCCAAGTCAATAAGAAAGGCTTCAAATAACGTCACTCTTACATGGTAGCTTTCCAAAATCAATGCAACAGCGATCTGTTCCCGAGAGGCACAAGTGTCACATTCAAACATTGATGAGTATCAGGAGGAAGCACCAATTTAGACCCAATTTATAATTGATCAGTATTACTGCAAGCTTTTGACAGTGTAGAATCAATTACTGGCAATTCTTTCTAATATTTCTATTTCACATCCCATTAAATAGGCCCTTTTGTCATTCCACCTTATGTAACGTCATGTTGCAACTGACATCTAGCTCCTAAAACCACAAAAGCAGGCAGTAACATCTGACAGCGAGTGCTGACACTAACGCACGCACGCACACAATCAATCAATGCTGGCATTTGAAATGCTGGAAAATGTATGTAAGGCAGTGGAGGAGTGACAGGTTACATTTCACAGATAGTAAGTTACACCCAGAATGGAGATGAAAAACCAGACTTAACTGTATTGCAACACTTTCGTATTTTACTCCAATACTGTATTGTTGGTTATTGGTGCAGCATAATTTGCTTAACCTTTTCCAATGTTCACTCCCATTATCCCTCATCCAACAATTTTTAGACACAGCGCGCACTGGTCTTAAACTCCTGGAACTACACTGCTGCGAACAACCATAGTTCCCATGTTGCAAAATAGCAATATGCGGGTCTTGGGAAGAGTCGGGCTAGTTTTCCTTGTGTTATATTTCACAACGTAATCATGCTGAAACATCAAAAACAGCGCCTAATGTTAAATATGTTTGCCTTATTCAGATGTCTGACAGCCTTGTTTACATATTTGCTGCCACCATGGTCCATTCATGAGTCATCCATTACAGGAAATGACAAAGTCACATGTGCATCCACCTTGAAAAAATGCAAGTCAGCTAGGTCAGATCTCAAATGCTCAGTCAACCTGAAAACTAAAAAGGGCACAGGTTTGCTTGCTTTTTCCTCCGATTGTAAATAATGTTGACTTCCTTCAGTTATCCATCTACCTCTCCTATTCTACTTGGCTGTCTGCTTTCCTTCTCTCCAACATCATCAATCTTCTTTTATGGTGCCTGCCAAATTAAAATGCAAAGCAAACTAGACTGTCAGACATCATATTCTCCCTTTTATGTCAGCACGTAATCTATTTTCTTTGGCAGACTACAGTATGGTACAAGTAAAACCAAAGACAACCATTCACGATGGCACAAGTGCTCCATTTCAGCAGTGCCATACTACATATTCATATTTAGTCTGACATATTCACAGCTTGGAGGATCTCAATAATTCACTTTACTACTAATAACACTAAAGCTGAATTTATGCTTCTCTGTCGACTTGTTTCACTGCTCCTGCAGTAGATGCCTACGGCGTGGGAACTGATTTATAGTTCAGCGTAGGATTTAACCCGTTGATTGTCATGGCACCGCTACCTCAATAGATGGATGTTTTGTACATTATCAGGCGGTGTCATGCATTTATTACACACCCAAAGTAATTGAGCTTTGCCTTCATTTATTCCCTTTGTTGTGGGCCGAGCTCATCGTGGTTAGAAGGACTTCATGGGAAATGGTTTCTAACATTACTGAAAAGGAGGATAACCAAGCATATTTTTTATTTATTTTTACAACCTGCTTCATGTTGTCTTACCTAGCCAGAAATCCTACCAGCAATGGAAAAAAGGTAGGAGAAAACACAAAGATCACAGTTGTTGTGGTCTCTATGTAGCCCGTTGCCCTGCACGTAGAAACCACAACATCTCAATAGAGGCATAAATCTGCCTAAAGCTGTTGAGTGATACATTACCCATATTTTTCCAAAACTAGTCGGGACAGTCCAATCCACTTATGTTTAAACCACAAGATTGCTTCTCTGACTGTTTAGACAAATGTCCATACTGCAAACGTTTTTATCATCATGTGCAGTAAGCATTATGGCACTGAAGCCAGAAGCAAACAATGTACACTGCCTGCAGATACAGTGTCATTCATGTTCGTTTGTTTTTCTATTACAGTGTTTCCTCTATGTTGATTTTGTAGTGGTGGCCCACCATGGCAAAAATTCTGCCACCACGGTATCAGAAAGAGGGCTGTACAAAAAAATGTAGTCGAGGTTGCCTTTTAAATGATCCTGCCGACATAATGCGACACATTGCAATTTAACGACAAGTAGAACTATTCAGAGGTTATTGGGCGCGTCCAGTTTAACTCCACATACTGTTGTGTTGATGGAGTTTGTCAAAACGTTCGCTTTCTTCCGAGTCGACTATTAAACGAACCGCTCAACCAAAAACGTCACCGCGGTGGATAATAAATATAAATACAATATTTGTTTTTATATTGCAACGATGTGTCAGTTCCGTTTCTTACGTAAAACATTTTGCGCGCGGACATTTCGGACAGACCTGCCCCCACTGCTAAAATCCTAAAGGAAACACTGCTTTAATATGTGAATGAAGTGTCTGATTACTGCAAGGGTTTTGCTTTATTTGCTTGCATTTGATTTACTGCAGAGGTCCCCGAGGTAGAACTAATCCCCTGCAGATATTTGGACATTTTCAACAAAACACAACAGTAGCACTCTTTTTCTTGCAAAAGGTGCAAGATTTAATGCCAAGGACAAGAGAAATCAGTGTGTTGGTTAACCAAAAACAGCAACCAGACTTCACAAAATGGTTGTCACTGGTCCAAAATGTGGTTGCCGAGGGCAACTGGCCTACCATAACTGTCGAACCGTAAGGGCCCTCATACGATTGCCTGCAAGTGCACGCCAAAACTGACTAATTTGCTCAAAATTGGTAGACTTAATGGGGATTTCTTGCAACTGATAGAACACAGATGTGAACCAGTTTTGAAATCAACCTACACAAGTGTAAAGCAGAAAGAAAAAAACCATCCAGTACTAGTTTCTTTAGTTGCGTTTTCACTGTTGAACAACTGAAAACACATATTGCCTAATAAACTATCCCCATGATATTTAAATATGTTAAGGAGAATCAACTAAAGCCTGTAATACCAGTCCAGTTTTTAATCCATGCTCAGTAAAAAAAAAAAAAAATAAATAAGGAACTGGACATGATCACTGTGAGCCTGAAATTACGACTCTTCGGTGGTCTATAAAACAAAGCTGCTTTGATGGGAATAGGTTTTAAAGTAAAATGGATATAACGTTTTGGTTCACCATGTGTGTTCAGATAGTGAGGTGAAACAGCATAGCAGAAACTCGGTTAGTAATACTTCACACAGCTGTGGAAAGGAAAAACAATGACTACTTTTTCATATAGTATTGACATTTGAATTGAAGTTCCACTTCATCATCCGTTTCCACTTTAGAGTACAGCAATTTTGCCCTTTGTGGATGTTCTCTCAATTACTCGTCAATATCACAAGTGATGCCTGTGCCATCCGACAGAGCCTATGCTTTCTCTTTGATTCTACAGAGAATAGTGGTTTTCTGCAGTATGATTAGGGCAATGGGGACAGTGTCTCAGAACCACCCACTGCCGCCTCGCTCAAGTATTGATGTAGCTCTGAGGAATTCCCACACATCACAAGACCTTTCTTGCTCTACGATAATATCAACTCAAAAATGTATCTTTGTAAAAGACAGCTAAAAATCAAGCTTACAGCATCTGGGAGGGCACTAGACTGAACTGCTCTCTCTCAACAAAGTAATGAAGTGGAGAACAGCGAAACAATTTCATATCGTTTTCCAACGTGATATCATGACTTATCGTTAAAGCGCCCATATTATGCTCATTTTCAGGTTCATAACTGTATTTTAAGGTTGTACCAGAATAGGTTTACATGGTTTAATTTTCAAAAAACACCATATTTTTGTTGTACTGCACAGCTCTCTCTCACTGCTGCAGATCCTCTTTTCACCTGGTTTCTGTTTTAGCTACAGAGTGAGACCTCTTTTCTTCTTCTGTACTATCTTTGATTGCACTCGCACATGCGCAGTAGTTCTGATGTAGATCATGTCAGCTAGCTAACTCTAGAGACAGTAAAATAAAGCCCGTTTCTCTAACTTCGGTCAGTTACAAGGCAGGATTAGCTGGGAGACTTCTAAATGAGGGCGCACATGTAAGTAGTTCTTTTGTAGATTATGGTGAACTTGTGTGTGTTGTAGCAGTGCTTTGCGATTGAGAACAAGGTAGCATGCTAGCGTTAGCATTAGCGTCGCTAACGCTACGAGCTAACGGTTGTGGTCAGCCAGCTCGTTTCACAATCCGGGCCGATTTTGAACAGCTCACTAGGAGAATGAAGGCAGGACACATTCAGAAACCGTATCTCACTCAAAACAGCATGGATGGATTTTTTTCAAAGTTTGTATGTGTGTGGAAGCACCAGAGACACAAAATAACACCCCAAATCCCAGAAAAAGTGTTTTTTTCATAATATGGGCACTTTAAACATATACGCCCACTTGCTTAAGCCAAATGGCGCGTTATCTCTACGCTGTATACGGCGGACGGCAGTCTGCAACGTCACAGCGTAAACATACACGCCACTTTCTAAAGCCACGTGGCGTGTTATCGCGAGGCTACGGTTGGGTTTAGGAAACGTCACACGCGGGTTGGGTTTAGGAAAAGAAGAACCGGCTGGGTTTAGTAAAACAACAAAACGTGGAAAGGAAACGCCACACGCGGGACACGATCCCCGCTCTCCTGGGTGAAAGTCCTGTGTTCACACTACTCGCTACGGCGTCAATTCACACGCAACCGCAAGGTAATGTAAGTCAATGGGGGCCAAACGGCGTTGATAAACACGCTAAAAAGCGAGTATGTGTCTTGATAGCAAGCCAATAATGGCCTACGAATTGGAGTGTCATACATTACGCCACTTTGTGAAATCAGTCTGAATTTCCTGTACGCTGGTATATTAATCAGCCATTTGTAGGTGGAAAGTCATCGTGTGTATCTTGCAGTGAAAAGATCACCAGTGTCAGGGACAAGTGAAGCGAGAGTGATTAACGAGGTCACGTTGCTTATGAGTGGATGAATGAAGACAGTACTGAAAGCAATTGCATGTTAAACATACTTTGCAATTTGACAGGGCTTCGTTATGACAACACAACAATAAAATCCAACCTATTAAAATCTGCTTGAATTGACTCACAATTTCCTTTCTAAGAACACAGAGGACGGTACTTCAAACCGAAGGCAAAAGAGACAGCAATTTTGCAGCACTCAAAAGCTGACAATATCTTTATATCTTGTGTGTGTGTGTGTGTGTGTGGAGGGAGGGGGAGTTGAGAGTAACCTGGGCTTGCATCCCGGGAAAAGATGGATCACCAGTCTCTGGCAAATCACCAACAAGCATTCAAAAGGGTGCTCTTTCCTGCTGTAATTGGCAATTCGCTGGTGAGGAATCCACTCAGTGCTATAAAAACCAAAGCAGATTTGCATATTCTTTGACCCATGATACGACTTCACAGTTCAAATGACAAACGTCCCATCTAGTCGACATTACAAATAGCAGCTCCAGGAAATAAAGCAAAAAAAATATTCAAAACGCAGATCCATTTCAGATCCTTTGTTTGTTCTAACCCATTGCATCTCAAGTAAAAAAAAAATTAAATTAAAAGAAACACCTCACGGTGCTTTGACGTTTGAAAAAGAGCAAATAAAAAGAGCAACAAGCCGTTTTAATTAATGATGTTTTCAAAGACGGTGCAGGTCTGCGAGTGTAGTGAGACGTTTTTTCCATTGCTACCATTTCTGCAACATTTAAATATTTCTCAGGTGCCTCTTATTGGCTGAAGGCTGCATTTGAACCTCCGCATTTTGTTCCTGTTGGAGATGAAGAGATCATCCAAATGCTGTTCAAACCTTCCACTCACAACAGCTCCAGATGGCACTCCTCTCACAACGGTTATTATACCAAACACCATAGAGCACAATACAAAACACTGAACCCATCACAGTAAAAGTTGTGATGCAGGCTACCTTCTCATGCAGACCTATTCAAATGCTACTAAACACATTCTAATGGGAGCCCACTTTAGGCAACGTGTGCAACATGCAGCTGGAGATAAAACAGAAAATAAAAAGATTGCACTGGATTCTGTATTAAAGGCTGCAACTAAGGACTATCTTCAGAATCCATTAATCCGCCAGTTATTTTCTTGATTAATCATTTAGTTTGAAGGCAATGCCATCAAGAGACAATCGGACTACTATTATGTTAAGAAATGGAAAAAGCAGCACATTTTCACATTTGAGATTTAGTTCAAAATATGATATAGTAGTTGCCGACTAATCTTATTTTGATTGATGTAGCTCTAATGTGTATTGACAGACATCTAAAAAGGGCTAAAAAAAAGAAGAAAAAAAACGAAACTTGACTGTTAAATCCTGAGACTACCCAAACTGATTTTTTTTAAAATGCGTTCATGCATTAATTCTTCCTGTTAAATGCAGTAAAAAGTGCTGTGTGCAGTTGGATTGATTTTAATCTACAATTACTGGACTACCATCTGGAAGTCAGGTCATGTAATGATGCAGACTCTCAAGTCTTGGATGTTGGAGCTTCCAACCAGCACTTAAACAAGCCCAAAGCCCCATCACTTGGGGAGGGGGGGGGGGAGATCACTTTGAATAAATCTCAAACTTGGGGAAATGCTGTATAATGTTTTAAGATAAGATAAGATAAGATACACCTTTATTGATCCCCAGAGGGGAAATTCAGAAACTACAAAAGGTTACTCCATCCACATCTCGACCTGTCTAATGACACTAACTACATTATGAGGTTTAATATGGACTGACCGCTGCACTAAGGGAATTAAGGAATGCATACGCTTCTCATTTAGCATGCTTTATAAGTAAAAACCCAAGGATATAAGTGCATATGGGGTTGTACATTCACTTAAAGTAAATGCCTTCATTCAAGTGTTTTTAAGGTGCCGGAAAGCCTTTAAATTATCAGCTACCTTTAAGGATATGGGCTAAATCCTTTCTTACGATGCCATCAGCTGGTGTAAGGCCATGAGATGACGGGAGCCTTACAAAGCCAACATAATCCCCTTCCCCTGGACTAATCTGATGCCCTGGTCCTCTAAACAAACACTGTTAACTTCTCTTCTTCTACAATGTTTCTTTGATAGCCGGTCTGACGTAGAACGGCTTTTAAAAATGTGAAAGGCTGTTCAAAATCAACACAAAACTTTCACCGTTTTTGCAGATCCTTGACTTAATATTTTCTTCTAGCCAACAGAAAAACCCATTTGTGCATTTGAGTGAAAGCCTAAACTACCATCAGTTGTTTCCATGTCCCCCCCCCCCCACCCCAACTGAAAAAGGACACGTTCCAGCAGCTCAGTTATCATAGAAATCAAACTGGTGAATAAGGTAATAGTCGTTTCCTCAATGGGCATTGCTCTTATGTTCACCTCAGGCTTTACACGTCTCTGAAACTATAAAATGTCATGTTATTGTGTGGAGCTTGGAGTCCTAAATTTCCCTTCCACTTTACAACCGATGGCTCTGTCAGATTGCATAAAATGTGCCTGACATGCTGCAATTAGGCTCCTAACACCCTTTCAATGATTAAAACAAATTACTACTAAAACATGTAATCATATTTGAGGAGGAACTGCCTTTGAAAAGGTAGTCGGGCTGGTAAGGAAGCAGCACCAGCTCTTTGCCTCACAGTGAGCTAGTACTGACGTTTATTTGTAAGAAAATGAAAAAATAAGAACAAATAAACGTTTGTTTTGAAGACGTACTGCAATTATTAACAGGAACACCAGTGCGCCAACTATTATTATGCCAGCTACATCATTTCAATTTGGGGGGGGGGGGAATCCTTGGCAACGTGAAACCCTTTCGGCTCGATAGTGTTATATTACTATCTCTTGTATTGATTTCATTATGACGAGTACAACATTAGAAGAATAAGTAATAACAGGTCTCAACGTAAAACAACCTTAAAATGTATAAAAATCAATCCAAAAAGCAAGGAATCAATACTGACAAAACTATTTTACAGGCTAAGAAATAGGCCTGAATCATTTATAGGCACAGCTGACAAATTACAGTAGCTCTAGTAAAGTTGATCTTCTCACGCGCCCCGTACCAAAGCATTTTCGAAACGGTTTGGAAAAGGGCAGGCGTTTTTAAAAAAATAAAAATACCTGGCAGGGGATTGGATAAACCATCTGTCTATCGTGTTCGCTTGTGTTGTTTGGAAAGATCAGTCGCGGCCGACGCACACGCCTAAACCACACCTGAAGCTGCCAGTAGCTCCTCGCCGGACGCTGATTAGTTTGGTTTGCTGCAGTCCGGGCACATACGCATTACTTGAAGCCTGACCTGGAAGATGGATTTTCGTGTTATGTGATCCCGCGATTCTTGCGTGATCCATTATTATTATTATTATTATTATTATTATGGGGACATGCTGTTCTCCGAGTTCTGATTTAGTGTTCTCTCCCTCGCTGCAACCAACAACCACTAAGCTTTTGCTATGCAAATAATTGCGTGATGGCGTCACTAATATGCAAATGAGAACGTAATGTCATTTGCACCTAACCGCAAGCAAACCGACGGCTGTTGCCTTCTGACCTCTGTGACAAAGCGTTAGGTACTACAAAACCAGAAGTCTGCTGCTAGCTAACGGGTTGGTAAACTAAGAACTTCCGAAACAACTGAATTAACGCATGGTGTAAATCAGCCATGTTTATGGTAGGGCTGGGCGATATGAAGAAAATCAAATATCACGATATTTTTGACCAAATACCTCGATATCGATACCGCAACGATATTGGATTGTTGACTATTGGTGCTTTCAAAAAAGATTTACTCAATGAGATTTTTGATAAATAATCATCAGTAATGTGGATATAATGACTAAGTGGGTAAAGGCAGATAATAGAACAGTTACAACAGTCTGGTAAGTTCAGAAAATGACATCACTTTACTGTAATGCAGCCTTTAAAACCAGGAAAAGACAACACTCATGCCATATTACGATATCCAAAATCTAAGACAATATCTAGTCTCCTATCACGATATCAATATAATAGCGATATATTGCCCAGCTCTAGTTTATGGCATGAAACACTGGAACAAAGTGGATTAAGAGCACAGGGATTACTACAAATGTGTGTAGGCGGATTACTATCTTGCATTTATGTTAAGGTTTTCCTTTATCAGTATCACCAGCACAGATATGTATCGCCACATGGAGCTGCCAAACTGATACTTAAAATGAACTGCAGCATTAGCCTGAAATGTTTAAGGCTTTCTCAGAACAAGTTAAATGTTTGTCTGCCAAATATTTCAAGTTTCCTTTCCCTCTCTTTGGTGATTGGTGCATTTAGGTCTGTACAAACAGCATTGACAGAAGGTGATTCATTTCAGCAACCGACTTCAATGAACAGACAAACCACCCATTCCAACTGAACACATTGAAAACCCATGGTTTGGCAGCGCTCACCTTAATTTGTGGACAAAATTAGCCAATCCTTGGGTGGGTAGTATACCCGACTAATACTGGATTTGTGCGGCTCACACTGATATCAAATTTTGGTTGTATAAAATCCATTAACAATATATCGTAATAGTATGTTGTTGTTTTTGACATTTAAAACACATAACAGACTTGGATCCCTTAGTTTAGTTTTTGAGAGAATTGTGACCAAGATACACAGGGTTTCCTCTATGTAGATTTTGTAGTGGCGGCCCACCACAGCAAAATTTCTGCCACCACGGTATCAGAAATAGGGCTGTACAAAAAAAAAAAAAAGTAGGTTGCCTTTTAAATGATCCTGCCGACATAATGCACCCCCCCGTTGGCTGCCGCTCACATTGCAATTTAACAACAAGTAGAACTATTTAGACTATTTAGTTATTGGACGTGTCCAGTTGTTATTCGGACAGACCTGCCCTCATACACACACACTCACTAAGGCTACATCCACACCACTATGTTCTCATTTTCAAACAGCACTTTAAAAACAAAAAGAATCTATCTTCACTAACGTTTTAGCACTGCATCAGAACTAATCTCCGTCAATACCAACACACCTCAAAACACATATCACAGACCAGTCCCGTACACTGGCCAATCGGCGCGGTGTAAGGCTGATAACGCCGTTGGACAGGGGAATGGTTGCAAATTGCTCAAATAATAGTTTGCTTCTTGCGCATGCAGGCAGTAGTAGCATTACCAACAGCTGCTAGAACCGACAACAAGGTCAGAAAGGGCTGTAATTCGTTATCCATGTTTAATTAACCATTCTGGATAATGGTCACGTGATAGGGGCATGAGGAATCAAGGAAGAACATGTCGGGTTTGAAGAGACCATCAGCAAATGTGGGCGTTATCATTTTAAAAGTCTGCTTTTTCACCCATCCAGACTAAAACGCAACCCTGGAGTTTTCAAACAAAAAAGTGGGTCAGCTGCGTTTCCAGTGTCTCCGTTTTAGGGGTTCTAAAAGTAGTGAGGACACAAGGCAAAAACGCAGCAAAACGTAAAGCGTTTTTAAAACGAAAACGTATTAGCGTGAATGTAGCCTAAGACTAGATGCCCATTAATTTAGTCACAACAGATGGAGGACCTTAAGAGTTGCACTGTAAGCACTAAACAGTGCTAAAAAACAGAAATATAAATAACATACGTGAACAACCAATCATATTTGATTAACTGTTGGCAGTGGTGCATTTGGAACGACAAATTTATTTTGCAATTAAAACCTTCATCATTCCTCATTTTGCCTATGCAAATATGGCTAAGTCAACTTTAGACGAATACCACCCTGTTTAAAGGCAATAAAAGGGTTGCAGGCTATAGTTAGCAACGGTTTTGAAGAAACGTCTTCATGTTTTAGCTTTTTAGCTAACCATAGATAGATACTTGGCCAGTGTTTAATGTGGCACAGTCCTACTCTAATGGAACAGCATGGACTACAGGGTCCATGCTGGTCCAGTGGTCTTGTATAAAATAATAATTGTGCTTTCATTAAATTAAAATCACTTCAGGAAGAAAAGGACAGCCCCAAGAACATGAACCAACAAAAAGGATCTAAGTAACCTGGAGAGAAGGCTTCCATATTTATTAGACCACAATCCACCATTTTAATGAGATCTTGTCCCCTTGGAGAAGACTTTGTTCTAGATAGACCTTGTTTCAGAAGTGTAACACACTGTTGTTACAGTACCAGTAGCGGAAGTGAAAGCTAAATAGTCAGTCTCACACATATTCTCACATTGTGTTGAAACCTCAAGAGTAAAAAAAAATAATTTCATTTTCTGTTTATCTTGAGATCAAAACCCCCCTCACGGATGCCCTGGTGTCCCTGGTGCCCTGCTTGGGAAACACTGTAGACACAACACTAGTGGAATCTGTAGCTTTAACTCTGTCAAACTAATGTTTCCTTAAAACATTTTGTTGCCTAACATTGAACTCTAATGGAAAATTATAAATGTGGGCATGCACGTGTTCTTTTTTTAAACCATTAATAATCGTTGCTCTCCTCGAGCTGGCCGTTACTATCCATGTAAGTTAAATAGTATTAGTTGGCGATTTTATTGGAGGTGCTATAGCGTTACTTAGCTAGCTACCAGTTTTACACGTTAGTTACACTTCCAGAAGCTAACATAGCTAAGTTAGCTTGGTGTACTGAGCTAATCTGCCTTACTACGCTTGCTGGCAGAGTTAAACAATGAGCTCAGAGTGCAGTCAGGCTTGGCTAGCTTGCCCGCTGCTGCTGCTGCTGCATGCTGTGTTGGCTATATGGTGTAAAGCTAGCCAGCTTGCTTTGCACGCAAGGCTAACGTTAGACGGCTAACGAGTCGTAGTCAACAATGAAAGAAGGGGAAAAAAAGAGAGAGATAAATGTAGGAACTTACTGACTTAGCTAGCCACTCCTATTCCAAACCCTGGTCTGTCCATGGTGGTGCGAACTCCATAAAAAAATATCACAGTTAAATGTGAAGTATAATAAAACCTCTACAAAAAAAAAAAAAAAAAATCTGAAGCACCAGAAAGCAGTGGCAGCGTACTCCCCAAGACACCCAACACAAGAGAGGAGGGGAGGCCAGCGATTCACTGGACTTCTGCCATCACACTTCGAGATACCGTCCTCATCGAAAACAACCCGAGTCCTGAGGGCATTTTTATTTTTATCGGTGCCGTCTCAAGCCCGACACAAGCCCAGTCCTCTCCCGCGACCTTCTGGCAATTAATCCCACAGCCGATAGCTTCCCATCCAGGTTAATTCCTCCGTATTCACCGTTTCTGGATGAGTGCCGTGGTAGTTCTTCGTGTGGGAACTGATACAATGTAGCCAAGCAGCAGCAGCGGGGAGGAAATCCAGGAGGAGGAGCTCCAGTCGGATTGAACTGTCACACTCCACGGAGCACCGGGTTCAAGACGTGGAACTGGATTATTCACACCGAATGGACTGTGACTTCGTTTGTTTGTTTTTAGAGAGCTAGATTGGCCAACTGTAGTGGTGGAAGAAGTAGCCCACTCAAATCCTTTTTACTTAAGTAAAAGTAGAAATACCATTGCCATTTCAAGTAAAAGTCCTGAATTCAAAGCATTATTCACAGCACAATCAGCAAAATGTATAGGCTATACGTAAAGTCGTCAAAAGTAGCCTACTCATTGTGCAGAATATGGCTCCTTCACAGAGTTATTTTATTATGGAATATTGTATTATTCTGTTTATATCACTAACAAATACGCGTGAGAGCAGTTCAATGTTAAAAAAAGAAGAAGCCAGTTTGAGATATTTAGATATTTACTGGGTAGATTAGTATAGGAGCCTAGGGCATCATATCATATCATACAACCAGATCATTTACGTAAAAACTATACCTGTCAAATAAATGTAGTGGAGTAAAAAGTACAATATTTCCCTCTGAATAAAGAGGAGTAGAACGTAAAGTACAAGTATGTCAATATTGTACTTGAGTACTGCCCAGCTGGCATCAAAATGTGTTGACTTACAGCCAGGTAGCTGGTGGTCAGGGGCAGGGCCGTAGCCAGGATTTTAGAAATACTGAGATTAATGGTGGAAAACTTGATCTTTACGCTTCAGGGCAAATTGGACATGCTACCTTTGCTGTGTTCTAATTTCACTGAACTGAATCTATTAACAAACAAAGGAGAGGGGGATATCTCTGTGAACAGTAAGCCGGGAAAATAAAAAGCTTCCAACTATAAGACCCTTTCATATATGTTAGGATTCCAACTCTCACAGCTCCACGGATAACCTTTCATGTTTAGCTTCAAACACCATGAAGGCTTTAAGTCGTTGTCTCTCTCAGCGCTGGTTTCCCAGGCAACAGGAATATGATAATGTTGCCTTTGACATGACAGAAGGAATCATCTCGCTAACAAACAGAGACAACAGGCACAAGGAGGGCTGGAGTGGGGGAGGCAAGGGGGGGAGGGGGCTGAATTTATGGACTCATTTTCACACAGAGGGGGGAAAAGCAGCAGAAGCTCACCATCCTCCATCCATCCTCCATCTTCCTCCCATTGCCTCCAATGCATTCCTGCTGGCAGGCACACTCCTGCCTTCCCATGGGAACAGCCAGCCTCCATTGGAAAGCTAAATTACAGTCAGTGGCAAGTGGGGACTGGTGGGGACAGATTTCTGATGATGATGATGACTGCCCTTTCAAGGCAGAGGCTCCAAAACCAAAGAGCTCTCGCCGCTGAGCGTTGCACCAACTAAAAACCCCAAATGAACAAGCTGTGTGGACGCCATATGTTTTCCATCAGTGAAAAAAGGGCTAATAAGCCAGCCATTTGGAATCATAGAGGGGCTAGCTTGATTCGTGTGATCATCTTTCCATTACTATATAAAAAAAAAAGCCTTGAAACCCATCTGAAAGAGACTTGGTCTTTAGAACATGTTTAAATTAAAGATCTGGGTCAACTGACAGCACTGTAAGCACATTCATGAATGACACTAAATAACTAATATAGGGACAAATAACAGAATAGGATACAGTATTGTAGCATTATTAATAGATTTAAATAATTCAACAAATAGTTTTTACCATGACCCAATTCATTTGCATCCTCTAGTCTAGACTGATATAGCACAACAAAGCCTTAGTATTTACTTCTGCATTTCATCTACTTGTTTTCCCATTTTAGCCATGCTAGAGGCATGTCTTTAGGGATGGCAGTCCATCAGTCCATTGGTCAGTCTGTTGGTTGGTCCACCACTTTGGTCCAGACTGAAATGTCTAATTATTGGATGGATTACAATGACATTTTGTACAGACATTCATGGTCCCCCAGAGGATGAATCCCAGTGACGTTGGTGATCCCCTGACTTTTGATTAGTTGTTTTGGCTGAAATTTGTTTGCCATTAAATTTGGTTCAAACTTTCATGTCGCCCTCGGCGTAAATTGTAATAATTTTGGTGATCCCTTAACTTGTCTTGCGCCATCATCAGGTCCTCAATTTAAATGTGTCCAATACATATATATAAAATTCCTTCAAAACTAATGACATTCCCATCCGCTTCAGTTGCACTTTGTATTTCGGGCTAATTAGGAAATGTTAGCATACAAAAGTGCTAAATCAAGATGGTGAACATCAACAACGTTATACCGAATTAACATTAGCATGTTAGCAAACTGATGTTAGCGTTCACCTTCCAACATGTTATTTGAGTGTCCGAATTCTGTGAGTGCATAAAATACAACAAAGAAGAAGTAATCCATGGCATGGACACTCACTATTGAGTAAACTACTATATATGGAGTAAATGAAGACCAGCCATGGTCTCGTTATAGGATTTTCAGATGGAGAGAGGAGTCGTATGTATTGGTACTTTCCCCTGTGGTTTGATTGTCTGGTTATAGCCATGCAAACACCAGGGAAGGTGGTCTACCATTAGTGCTTAATGGATGGGAGTCATGCACACAACAGCATGCATTAAGCTTAGCAGAAATCATTTTTTCATGAACATGAGATCGGCCAAGAGCCAACAATTAATCAACAGTGAACATTAGCGTCAATAAAGTAATGCTGGATACGTTTTGCTGAGGAGATTATTTTAAAGCAAAGTCATGAGATAGATCTGGTTACAACTCTCGGGCCAAATATGTGACTTGAATATTGCATTCAAAGGCTTAATCAAAAGAAACAATACTGGAGATTCACAGATTATTAAAAATGTGTCTTCTTGGGTCCCTCCTCTGACAAAAGAGATCAAGTATGAAAAGTGATAACATTTGTTCTCCATCTTATTTGGGACAACTTACGTTTTGACCCAATTAGTCAAACAGAAATCATACCACAGTCATTGCATCTTTGACTGGGAGCGGATCTAGAAAGAAAGATGTATTGTCGGTATGGTGACTGTAAGGCATTTTTTCTTTTGCTGTCTCTCCAAATCTCTGTCATATCATTACATTTGAACAGTCACAATAATAAGTATGCATTTTGTAAGCCTGTGGCAAAACCGGGTCTGTATTTATTGTCTATCATATAGCGATATGCTAATAGTTAATCCAGAGTAATCATGTTATGTATCTGTTACAGTGCCTGCTCTTAAGAAAACAGAAGCCTGGAAGGGACTATTTTACATATTCAAGAGACTAAAGCTAGACAAATCACTATGCTCAGAGATTTACCCCTCGTGACAGGAGAGGCCTTGAAGACAGACTATCATATGAACTGTCTTCTGTGTGGCATCATGTGTGTTAAAAAGCTCTGAGAAGATGTTCTGGTGGGGGGGAGGGGCTTTTCTGTGGACAGGCATTATACCCTAATATGAACACACAGGGCTCTCTTTAGTTTGGAGATTATGTTATTTCATTATGTTATGTTGTTTCTGTGGTGTTCCCTTGAATTGATGTGGCCATACTTTTAAATAGTCCCCGCTACATTTGTGTTGTTACAGGTACTGTCTCATTCAGCAAGGTCTAAAGGCCATGGACTAAATTGACCACTTATCAGCGGATCTTGATAAATGGCAGCGAGTGAAAGCCATTTGGAATGGGAAATCCATTTTTAATTGAATTCATGCATCTGCTCTCCACAATCAGTTTCTTGTCAAGCCAGAAGCTATTTGTAAAGTCAGTTTGGTCTTGGCCACTGTGCAGCTTTTTAAGGATAATTGCACAACAAAGATTTCCTTTGATCACAGTCATTTGTGGAAAAGGTCATTTATAGTACAGACATTAACGCGTAGCCTACTGTTGCCCACCCCTCAAGGGAAAACAGGTCGTAGCTCTTCATGAAGAACACATACAGACATTCACGTCCCCCTGAGGGATGAAAGCTTTCAAAAGTTCATGTGCTTCCCCTCCTCAGATGGCTCCCTCCTCGTACCTCTGGACTAAGCATGACACTCTGGAGACGGTACAAAGGCATTCTGCTCTCCTCAGCTACTCTATAAAGCCAAGTTCCTGCATAAAGGTATCCCATCAGGCAATCGTTGGTTGATCACACAGAACTGTAAACAGACTGCATTAGAGATTTTGGAAAATCCACTTATTTGCTTTCTTGCTGAGAGTTAGATGAAAAGATCGACACCGCTCTCATGTTTGTGTGCTAAATTTGAAGGAGCGTGCCTATGTTCCCACATTTCTAAGAATGTATTTATTCACTGAAAATTAGGCCCTATGTTTTCCACAGCCCTAAGTTAGGGTTAGGGTTTAGGGTTTCACTCTAACCCTAACCCTTAAATTGAAGGGAAATGTAGGAGCACAAGACCTAATTTTGAAAAATGTCCTAGAAATGTGGAAACATAGGGCCTAATTTTCAGTGAAAAAAAATTCTTAGAAATGTGGGAACATAGGGCTGTCGGAACATAGGGCCTACTTTTAAGAAAAATCTTAGAAATGTGGAAACATAGGGCCTAATTTTAAGAAAAACATAGAAATGTGGAAACATAGGGCCTAATTTTCAGTGAAAAAAATTCTTAGAAATGTGGAAACATAGGGCTGTCGGAACATAGGGCCTAATTTTAAGAAAAATCTTAGAAATGTGGAAACATAGGGCCTAATTTTAAGAAAAAACTTAGAAATGTGGAAACATAGGGCCTAATTTTAAGAAAAATCTTAGAAATGTGGAAACATAGGGCCTAATTTTAAGAAAGCTAAGATAGCTTAGCTTAGCTGAACACAGCTAGCATGGCTCTGTGTAACTCTGCGTAAAATCTGCCTACCACCAAATCTGTACAAAACCAAAGTGTAAAAAAAAATTAATTTTTTAGCCAGGCTAGCTGTTTCAATGTTTCCCGTCTTTGTGCTAAGCTGAACCAACTGGCGGCTGGCTCCAGCTACAGAATTACCTTACAACCATGAGAGTGGTATCAATTTCCTCATCTAACTCTCTGCAGTGTTTTCCAAAACTATTTCTTCAATGGATCTACAGTTCAACAAAACGCTGATATGAGTTCCTGTTGGCTTGGTGAAAACGGCAAGGTACCGTATGTGTGAAGTCCTGAGATGTTGTTGAGCTGTTGAGGGGATGAGTGACTATTGTGATGATTTCAATGCATCACATTCTGCTGTCAAACTATTCTTAATGAGCCAATACTGACAATATCCTTTTTTTTGATATAGTTCCTTTGTACATCCACCCTGGCTCAACAGGCAGAGCTCCATGACACATTATGAGATGGATGAGCCACAAGCTGTTCCCAGGTTGCATTGTTCCCCAGCCTGCCGCCACCTCTTCTAAAGTGCTCCAAAGCCTAATTCCTCTTCCAGGCCTGTGGGGATGGGTGGGGGGGGGAGGGGGGGATGGGACCCTGCACACACAGTCCAATCAGTCTCTCAGCAAGCACACAAAGGTCCTGCTGCTTCTACAACTGGAAACTTGGCTTGATAGTACGGAGGGCATACTGCTGGACTGGAGTTAATTGCATTTCAATCAGGAGTTTCAGCTGGGCATCTTATTTAGCCCAAATGATGAATACCTTACCTTTTTTATGTTTAATTTAATTTAAAACCATGGCTCTGGATGAATGTTGGATGGCGACAGGGATTTTAGCTGGAGTTCTTACTAGCGCTCGAAATTAGATGACGCCCTGCTTGTTCCATTCCTTCGTCCACTCCAATTTGTCTCTCTCCCCTCTCAACCAGCATCATTAACAGCAGGGTGGATGGTTTGTGACATGCAGAAAAAGCCCCAGGCACACTGATCAAGCATAGAAACACCACCGAGAGGAAGTTGGAGTGATTTAAAGGAAAAGTCTGACATTTTGGGGAATTTACTTATTCGTTTCTGGTGGGCAGTTGGATGAGAAGATTAATACCACTCACATGTCTATTACACATGAAGTCAGCAGCCGGTTAGCTTTGCTTAGCACAAAGACTGGAAACGGGGGTAAACGGCTAGCCCGGCTCTGTCCAAAGGTAACAAAATCCACCTAAAGCTCACAAATAAACACGCTGATATTTAGTTTAATCCGTATTGAAGTAAAAACAACATTTGCTGTTTTACCACTCCATTTCTCGGCTCCGAGCAATTAACAAACTTAAGGAAGTTACTGTGCCTGGACAAGTACGGTAACAGGTAGGTGGATTGGGTTACCTTTGCACAGAACCAGGCTAGTTGTTTCCCCGTTTCCAGTCTGCCAAGATGAGCTAACTGGCTCCTGGCTGTAGCTTCATAATTAACAGAGGTCTTCTCATCGAACTGCCAGAAAGCGAGTACATTTATTTCCCAAAATTTAGAACTATTCCTTTAAAAACAGGATAACATTTCATCTGTTGCAGCTCAGACAACATGGCTGTTTTCACATTTAAATGGGTCACCTGCCTACAGCATTTCTTCCACATAAGTACGGCACATCTTTTGTGCATGAAAAACCAACAGCACATGATCTTATGGTTTATCTAAAGAGGCTTAGTAAAAACTGCATGTGCTTAATTGTTCAGCATGACAGCACAGAGCCTTTGTTTATGTGAACTTGGGATGTCTGTTCTCATCTGGAGAAATGCCCCTGATCTGGAAGAGAGAAGAAAAGGCCACCCACAGGGCAAGTAGCTGTCATCGTTGATTCACTGTGGGCTGAATTTAGTAAATTCTTAAGCAGCTCTGAAGAAAAACCCACCTTCTATGGAGAAACTCTACAAAAGAGACCTCTTACTACATTCTCTGGGTGGGAGATTACTGGGAGGGCTGGTGCAATTATGCGTTCTCATGCTGAATGGAGTAGAGCAGAGTTGTAGCTAATCTGCAACTCAAACAAGAGTAAATCTAAGCTAATCAACAGCGAATTACAATGCCAGGCACAGGCAAAAACATAACTCAGGATGGGTGTGTGTGTGTGTGTGTGTGCTGGTGATTCATGCTATGCTTCTCAAACCATGGCGAAATACGCCCTTGGGCAAGAAACAGCTTAGTCAAAGAGCCACTCAACACATTTGGAAGGAAATAAACACATAGCAATGCAATGTGTTTATTGTAAAATGTTGAAATACAATATGACATTACACAGGCAGAAAATCAAATTTAGAGCCTGTCACAACAACACTTGAACCAGAGTAAATACTTTATAATGAAGGTGCTCTGAATCTCCGTGTACTATAAGCACAAGACCTTTAAGAAAGTTAAAGACATGATTTCGAGAGGTCGAAGTCTGTGCATGTTGGTTAATAGATTGATGTCTTACTCAAGATTTGGTTTGTTTTTAAAGGAAGCGACGATACTGGCATAAATCTGATAACCTTTTAAGAAGCACGCTAACCCATGGCTTATAAGTCACACCAAATTATTATTCAGGAGTAAATAATTCATTCAAGACCCGAGTGTAGTTCTGTAAAAGCCTGATTGTTCGGGTTTCAAGTGAGCGCCGGAATGCTTTTATTCTGAGGATTCAACAGTGCGAAAAATCCGGAGTAATCCTAAAGAATTTCTCATCTTAATACGGTAACTTCAGTTAATGCAACACTTGTGATGTACAATCATGTTGAAGTATCTTTGTGATTTAAGAGCGGGATTAGTGGCTAAAGGGGCAGACAAGTTGAAATGAAGAATTTGCATTTGCCAACCACACAGCAACAAGTGCGGTTCATTTATCAAAATCCATTTAAAGTTATAATCCTTTAAGATTTTCACCATATTAAACCCATTCATTCTGTTATAGCTATTACGTGTATTTGCACTCATTAGTTACCTCCCTATGAATTAGTCTGCATTGTCCGTGGCGGAGGCTGCCATTCCCGTGCTGGATTCAAATGACATGCACAAGAAATTCAAAGGAAAGAAGACAGTTCAGACTGGAAATATCATTGCGTCCAAAGAACCCAAGGGTTTTCCCTACAGGAGCGTTAAACGCCAGCCAAGAAGTCCAGGTCCAATAATAAATCTACGAGTCTGAGGGCTCATCAGACTGTGGTATATACTCCGTTGAGGCAGGTTTTACAACTCGGAAAATGTATTGTGGCAGCACTAATTTTCTCCTCCAGCTTAACGCTTGTGAGGTAAACAATATGATTAGCATGCTACAAGTTATGGAATGTGCACATTTTTTAGCCTCAACAGTGTGTTGCTGGGTGAAGTTGCATTACGCTGATCAGCCAGGATAAAAATTTTTTGCTTGATGGCCCTGCATTGTTTTTGCAGGAGTCCTCTGCGTCGCGTTGCCCCCCCCCCGTTCCAATGAAATGGTCTAATTGAAATAAATGAAAAGGTTGTGTTTTTGAACGCAGCACTATTGTTGGTCTAAATGGTCTTAGGTGTGAGACGGGTAACGACCAGCCTGCCTCTGACGAGGAGGAGGGAGGAACAGCATTTCTCTTTTTGGGGGTTTTAGGTTCTTGAATAAAAATAAAGTGGATTTATTTTTGTCTCCGTTGCCTCATAAATGAGCGAATTAAAACAAAATGAAGTCTTTTCTAGTTTACCTCTTGTGCTTTGAGATGGCAGGTAGATGATGGCAGAACATTTTCTAAAAGATGCCATTCATATTTAACAACAACATATTTAACAAGCTTTTTTTTTTTTTTTAAAAATTAATTGGAACAGGAGAAGCACATAATTAAAGTTTTTATTTCTGCAAACAATCAAAATAGAGACAAAGCAGAATGTAGAAATTTGTCAATATTATTATAGGTCTATGTACTGCATACTTTTAAGCAATTTTCCTTAAGTAAAATGCAAATGCCACTAATTAACAACACAGACAGAGCTGCTGTCAGCTTTGCCAACTCCTGATAAAATGTCAGGACAACCCAGGGTAGAATGAAGCCATTTTTTTGGGAAAACATAATGTGCCATGTTCCCGTGAGACCAGACTGTTTTTCCTCTGACGTCAGTCTGCAGCTGATGGGACCAGCCCCTTCTTGGCACCCTGGTGGTAGTGAGTCTCCAGCTTCCCTGCAAGAGAAAAAGGGGGAAGGGAAGAGTGGAAGGGGAGAAAAGAGGAAGGGATAAATCAAAACACCATCAAAGGGACACTGACCTTTCTGAGAGCTCAAGGCCAGCTGATTAGAGGCGGCCTCGGATAGACAGTAGAGAGAGAGCGAGAGAGAGACGATAAGGGAAAAGGACAAACAGACCTTTTATTCCACTGCAAAGAGGGATTGGACCACAACCTTTGTTGGCAGCAAAATAAGGTGTCTTTTAAATCAGTAATATAGATGTACATTCATTATAATCTAATGGAATGCCACATACAAAAAAATGCAAGTAAATGCACCTTGTAATGTTAAGTCTAATACAAATGACATGCATACCAACATTATAATGACACTTCAGCCATACGGGCTGTCATGACACTTACACATACACTAATTAAAACCATCACAAATGTTATTTAAAAAATATCAATATGTAGATCTTGAAAATCGCTCCGAGGAATGAGTGTCTCATACTTCAGGTTGCTTTTTTAGTAATGCATAAATCACAACTTATGATAATAACCAAGGCCACACAGAATCTGCAAAATCTGAAAAAATCCACAGATTCCGTTTGGGTCTGATAAGCGTAATAATTATCGTTATAATTAGGCTACATTTGAACTACAAAATGGTGTTGTCAGCATATGAATGGACATTCCGTGCTCAATTGGAATATAATAAATATTGTTTATGTATATAGTAAATAGTAGGGGGCCTAATGATGATCCTTGTGGGATACCTTTATCAGCCATCTTGATTTGAAACCATCTGCAACTACAGCCCTCTAGCAGAAAGACATGATTTGGAACAGGTGCAACGGCATAATCAAAATCAAAGGAAATGTGAAAGCGCTTTCAGTAGTAACTAATAAACATGACACAACAATCGTTTCTTAGCGTTCTCCATTGATGCATCCAAGGAATGTTAATGTCTGTGTATGTTTCTTGGTCTGCCAAGATAGTAACAGTCAATGATTCTTTCAATAATCTCTTTGTTTTGATTGTGTAGCTGAGCGAGCTGACAGCACCTGCACAAACTTGCTGATTAGCAGACATTCCCAAGCCAAAAAACAGTAGCCTTCATTGTTGTGAGAGTCTCCACGGTTATAATTTATTGCTCACAGATTCATGTGAAGCTCAGATGAGAATGTTTACAAAGACGAAAACAGCTGAGAATCTTAAAGAGGGATTTGATCATGTTGCTATTTATATAAATGCTTGTCGCTATGGTGTGTAAACAAAGCTCCTGTAGCCACTGACCAAGCTGACCTTCTAACACACTGTAACTGACAGCTTTCTCTCTCTCAATACAGCATTTACCATATCAATCACAATATCAAATTCCTCCATAAGGGCTCCGTCTCAGACACTATGGTCTGCTGCGTTGTCATTCTCTCTGCAGAGAACAACCTTAGCTGGGCTTTGATAACCTGAGTTGACCCCCCATCATTAATTGGAAGGCAAATAATAACCATGTGTCTCTCTGCCTAACACAAGCCTCCTGCTTGTCAACCCACAGAATTAGCTTGGCTGTTTTCCCCATGGCTGAGGCAGGGGAAAAAATTATACAAGTGTGACAGGCAGGGTCGGTGTTTGTCACTTGTGCTTTCTTTTCATGTTGTCACGTTATGGCTGAACTCTGCGGGTAGTAGCAGCATAAACAAGGTGTTTAGGAGAAGTGCTGTTTGCTCACCATTTCCAAGCCTGTGTGAATGACTGTCAGTGTCTGTCTGTCCTGCCAGGAGTGAGTGCTGCTTAGGCGTGGAAACACCTCTGGAATTTTTTAGTGAATATTGCCAAACAGTTATCCAAAATTGCTTCAATGATAAATCCACCACAACAGAAATGCATAATTCTTGATTCTTTTTGGGGCGTTTGTGCGAGTGAGAGGTTGAGTCAATGTTGTGGAAAATTGCCTCTGGCAGTTTTCCTTGACATGACATTTCTATGAAACGTTGTGTATGAGCATACATACGAGCAAACGGATTATATAAATCAAAACAAGCACTCACGGAATGAGCATTTAGCAGTTGTACTGTGTTAGTTACTCATTTGGCCAATTTCAACACAGTTAGCCCAATGTGCATCATAGCAATGTGCTTCAAGGACACCTCAGGATGCTGAAATGAAAATGCACCGTGCACAAAGTAAATAGTTTTTAAAAATACATTTTGCCGGGTGTATGAAGCACATTCAAGTGATAATTTAGATTTTTGACATTAAATACAAGTCCTGTAATAAGTGATCTCCCAGTCACAATATGATCAGGAGCAAAAACCAACGTTAAGCCACAACACTATGTTAAAATGTTTTAACCATTCACAACAAAGGACAAAATCTTGAATGCATTTGCAAAGCTTGATTTGGCTCTACAACCTTATTCAAGCCACCCGCTGGCTGGAAGAGTCGCATTGATATCAGTGGCAATGAGCAACTCATACCACGTTATGTTAAAAAATCTGCAATTCTTATTAAGTACATGCAGATTTTCTTACATGACACAGAAATTACCTCAAGTGCTCTACTAAAGAAAGATCCATTTGTTAATTTTTGGGCCACCTGGGAGCAAGGCAACAAGCTGTAAACACAACACTGACATATTTTCCCCTTATAAAATTGTTAAAGAGTTGCCTATTTACACTTCCAGCAGAGAATTATTCAAAGTCATCGCCACCTGGCAGATGGTAGATGGCTGGTGATGGCGGAAAGTTCAACATTCACTTACTCTTGTTTTTGTCTCCAACTCCTGAGGGAACTATTTGGCTATTTAGCTGCTAAATGCTCCACTATGTTTACCAGCTAACTGTGTCTGTTTGCCGTTAAGTGCTGGGCAGGTGGCTTACAGTCAGAAAAACGTTATAAAACTCGGTAGAGCTAAGGGGAACTGCAGTCAGGTGATAATTCTCTGTGGGTTCGTCTCACATAGAAGTAGTCACGTGAGTAATTTAAATATATATATATCTATATATCTATATCTATATATATATCTCAGTACAAAGTAGTTACATGTTTATCTTACCCAGCTTTGTTGTCCTTGTCTTATTTTATGTTTTGTCTATTTCTGTGCATGTATATTGAGAGCAACAAAAAAAAATCCTTGTATGTGTACACATTAGAGCTGGGCGATATGGAGAAAATCAGATATCACAAAATAATTGACCAAATACCTCAATGTCGATATAGCGACAATTTTGTAGGGTTGACAATTGGTGCTTTAACAAAATATTATATTTTTAGATAAGTAATCATCAATAATGTGGATATAATGACTAAGTGGTTAAAGGCAAACAATAGAACAGCTAGAACAGTCTGGTCAGTTCAGAAAATGACATCACTTTACTGTAATGCAGCCCTATATATTTACCATATAATAATATTACAAAATCGAAAATCTAAGACGATATCTAAGACGATATCTAAGACGATATCTAGTCTTAACATAAAGGGGGTTAGGGTTAATCACTGGAATGATCTGGTTCCTCAGTGTTTGTTTGTGTGTGTGTGTGTGTGTGTGTGTGCTTGTGTGTGAATAGCAACTTTAGTTAATTAACACTGCTTAAAAGGACTGAATGTTGGAAATCACTCAGTATTTTTGTCTGAGAAGTGTCCTTGCAATTTCCTCAATTTATTAAAAATACATCCTCAAGTGAAACATGGAGAAATAACTAGGTTATGTGCAACTGGCAACGAACGACCAAGGACAACAGCAACAACAACATTGAGTACAGTAAATGGGCCTTGTTGTCACGTCTATCAGAGGGAGCATTCTCTCGTTGTATGAACAAGTCAGACTCATTATATTTGCCAGGAAAGTCAATCCAGCAATGTTACATATTCCTTGGGTGAAGGCGACTCCTGTTAATGGCTCTGGTGCTGCTGAGCTGTCGCATTTCAGAGTAGGTGCTGCTGAGCCGAGAGAGCTGGAGGGAACACAAGTTAGAAAAAAAAGGGGTGGGGGGGAGGGGTGAGTGAAGGAGTGGGTGGAAAAAACAGAGACAGCAAAAATGAGACAGAAGGAAGGGATGAGGAGAGGGAGAAGGAGGGGTGGTGGGAGAAAGGGATACAGATAGGACAGAAGGAGAGGCATAGAGAAGGAGAAATAGAAAGGCTGGCCCATCGATTGGCTGAGATAATTTCCCATTGATTGCTGCACTGTTTGGAGATTGCTGGAGAAAGGTTTATTGCCCACATGCTGCAGCTGGGGAGGAGGCCATAAAACAAGCACAGGTTGTCTGCACTGGGCTGGCGCTCCATCATCAAGACCGTAAAACACACTCAGCCACACAGACGCTCACACATACACTACACTTGGATACTCTGCTTACACATTCACAAATATGACTGCATGCATACTATTCCCATTACACATAATGGGAGAATACAGCTCATCGCTGATGGAAAGCGCACTTACATAATCCCTTGAAAAGCCAGGGGCAGTAGTGCAAAGAGTATTTATTAGAGTGAAATAGAGGTCCATTGACATCTTCGCTGACATCAATAAGATGCCGGTCCATCAGCTTTCTTGCCGTAATAATCACAAGAATAATTGGCTGCTTGCTGTTTCTCTTTCTGTGAGAGTGACTGCCTACGCACTAAGGAATAAAAAGGCTGAATTTTGTATTCTTATCTTTTTATTACACAGTGGTCCCAATGCACCTAGATAATAAACCTAGAACAGCTATGTATATACACTTTAACCACATGTTGATACACCCTCTGATGACACACTTTGGCATGAGAAAATGACTTGCCTACAAATAATGACACAGAAAGGGGAAAGTTAGAAGTGGAGCACTACCAGCTCTGTGATTGAATGTTAACACCTTCGTCAGTATCTGTTACAGTGATTCCCACTGGGCTCCCACAATAACCAATTCAGAGTCTATCACAAGTATACTGCCTGGAGAGTAAAAAGACGTTTACAGTGAAAAATCTTTAGCAACCCGAATCTACATGGCAGGATTTAATGGTTTAAATTTAAACATGGTGGCAAGGAACAGCTGGGAAGGCATAATATCCTCCAATGCATTTTAAACATCTGCAGTTTATAGAAAAGATCATATCAACTGATCAATCTCCGGTTCACACACTTATTTTGGGGGTCTGGTAGATGAAGCTGGTGTCACTAAGGCCGGTTACACACTGCACGCGTCGCGCGAGTGTGCTGTTTTTGTTGCGTCTCAGCTGCGTGGATTTTTCTGTGTCCTACACACCAGAAGCGTGTCTGACGCGGCGCTGCTCCTGCTGCTAGATACAGGGAGGGCTGATCTCGGGACATAGTGCCGACAGATTCAAACTCTGAAAAATGGGTAAGTGGGCTGTCTGTTTATAACAACTTTGTGTAGCTGTAAAGAGCCTATATAGCCTATCTGATGTTGGACCGTCACTCAGAACACACACTACGTTGTTATCGTAGCCTATCCTACCATTTATATATAGCCTACTGATTTGATTAAAGCAAGACAACGTCGGCAGTATTGACTGCAAAATATGTTACAGAATATTTCATTCTGTATGACAGGTGCAATATTTGAAAATATTTTCTCTGAAATTTTGTATTACATTTATATCTACACTGATGTCAAAACCTAGACTTTCAAACATCAAGATGTCGTTTATTAATGTGCATTCGTGTCTAAATGACATATACACATATTTTCCTATTCTATTTTGCCTGGAAACGCTTCCAACACGCTCGCGTCTTGCATGAAAAATAGGCGTCGGTTCTATTTCTAGCAGGCACGCGTCTCATGCCGGCAGTGTGTAAGCTCTAACCTGTTAACATGGGAGCAGAAATATAAACGGACACGCCACGCAGCTGACACGCTCGCACGACGCGTGCAGTGTGTAACCGGCCTAATTGTTTTGTCAACAAATCAACCAAAACTTGTTGTTTGTCTCTCTACACTTTCCAACTTCCATACACTGTCCATGTCCATTATGTTTACTTTTTACAATGCTTAGCATCTTAGTTTAGCATTTTAGTATGCCAATAATCGCTAATTAGCAGTTAAAGGTGCAGTAGGTATGCCTGATAAAACTCACTTTCTGTCATATTTGCTGAAACTGACCCTATGTTCCAGTAGATCTACATGAAGCAGGTCATTTAAACCTACAGCCTGTAGTGAGATTTGCAAAAATCCACCGCTCCCTGTTCAGATGCACCAATCAGGGCCAGGGGAGGTGTCTAACTGCGTGTCAACACTGCTCATGCACACACATTCATTCTCCCTTGTGGGGGGAGGAGCTTAGGAGAACATTTTGGGCTTTGGCAGAAAGGGGGGTAGGACTGAGAAGTTGTCGATGTTCAAATGTTTTGGCTAAGTCCTGGATCTTCGCAATCCTACATACAGCACCTTTAACATAAAGCCAAAGCTGATGGGAATGGCTTTAGTTTTACAGTGGGAAAAGTCAGTAGGATCTATCGTCTGGGAGTCATGAATGTCTATAATGTTGTGCCAATACTTTCAGTGGATGTTAAGTTATTTTACTGGATAAGTACAAACTTTGACCTGCTTGTGGCGCTAAAAGCAAAATGTCAGGCATTCACCAAAGTCATTAGGATTTATCCTCTGGGCACAGTGAATGTCTGTACAAAATTACAGGGGGCTGCGGTCCATCAGGACCAAAACCTCATGCCACAAAAACAACTTCCCAACTGCAGTGGGCCTCATTAACTAGGCCTGGGGACCCCCACTGACACAGACTCTTAACCACCCCTCCCACTCCCTTACCCCTAGACATGACACATTACAATTACGTACATCCTGGCCTATATATCCTGCACTTTTTCCCATTCCCTTTTTGCACATCCGGCACTAAACCACACCTTCTTTTCTTATTAGTTTGTCTTGTTTAACAGTTATGTTGTACTGTGTCTTTTACATTCATTGTATATTTCCTTTTAATGTGTTCATGTATGCACCAACCACCAAGGCAAATTCATTGTGTTACTTACTTACTAGGCAACAAATCCTATTCTTCTTTGATACCAATTCTGAATAAACAACAGTGTTTATGTTCATTATAATGAATGCAATATGTGGCTCACTGATGTGTATTTAATAGTTTTGGACTACAAAAGGAGCTTTATGGCACAAAGGAATAATCTGTATCAGGCTTTGGCTACACAGGCTGTACCCGCTGTTAGGATCAATTTATTGTTCATTTTGGTCTTTTCATGGGATTTGTTAATAATAACTAAAATATCACCAGCCTGATCCTTAAACACGTAAAAAGAATTGAGTGCACTTGTGTTTACAAAGTGTCAATACAGCTAAAATGTTTCTGTGAAATCACATGTGGCAGTTGTATTTCCCATATTTCAGTAAGCATGACTTTAAAAAGGCTTCATTCTGACTTCAGCTCAGCAACACAACCATTCAATCTTCTTTTCCTTATCTGGCCTCAGCTTAGCACACCTCCAGCTGAAGTCATTCTGTACGTGAAACCGAGCAATGCAGGAAAGTGGATGTGTACAAAACCCCTCGGTAGCCAGGGAAGGACAGCGAGAGAGGAAGGGGAAAAACTGCCTGGATTCCCATCTTGCCGTTAGTCACACCTAATTTACATTCCCTTCCTGCGCTGCCGAGCTAGTGAATTTACAAGTGGATAGAGAAGGCGCTGTTTGAGACATGCGTTGGCATGTTTGCAAGGGGTTAAGGGAGAAGCATGAACCATGCTTCCCACTGCAGAGAAAACAGTCTCACTTCATCTCTTGGTCCAAACTTCCCTGCCTGAAGCGGTTTTCGCAGACACCGAGGGGGCTGTATTGGCTGAGTGATTTCTCCAACCAACAGCGCAGCGCTGAGCCGGTTTAGTCACGCACATGACAGTTTGTCACAACTCGCTAGAGAACTAGTGTCTGACAAGTCGGGGACAGCAAAGGTGGTGCTGGTTGGTGGGTGGATAGATGTGAAGCAGGGAGGACATGGTGATAGCTGGTTTATATCAGTGCTCCCAAAATGCTTCCACGCAAACTAGATCATAGATTGTACCTGCTGACAGTTCATTAGTTTGACTTTTTTTGATGCATTTTGTGGTTTGTTCGGCTTTGTATGATACAATATGTCTGAGGAACAAGTATAAGCAAACAGTTGGAACAAGCATGGGCTCTTGGATTAATTCCATTTTTGATGATTAATAGCAATTTAAATTTCCTTCAATTTGTGAAATGCACTTTATCTGTGCTACTCACTAAATGCTGCACTATAGTCCACCCACACCTATGCTTGAGGATTAACTAATTTAACATATTCTGTTCCAGTTAAAAAACCATGATTGACTGTTACGTTTATTGGCAACACTTTAAAGTGCGCATATTATGCTTTTTCCTTTTCCTTTATTGTGTTATATATTTTTGTGCACGTTATAGGTTTACAAAGTGAAAAAGCCCAAAGTCCACCCCAAAGGGACTTACCATTACCATGGTTTGTTCGGAATTTGATTCCAATTTCAATCTCCCTTCTCCTGCCTCTTATCTCAAAGCACAATGACACGATCACTACCAGCACAGAGGCACAAGTAGCTATGTGAGGAATTTTGAGAGCTGCCCATTTTCTTTTCCAACACACTTGGCTAGCTGCAGCAGAAAGGGAGCGTGGCAGATTGTCAGTTTGAGAAAGTTACAAAATTGAGTGATGAAGCCCACCTTGAGCTGACAAAAGTAGTGTTTCACTGCCTTCAGACTGTTGAAACAGCACTTTGTGTTTGATGTGTGTGTTATATGTGTGTGTGTCATATATATATATATATATATATATATATATATATATATATATATATATATATATATATATATATATATATACATACACACAGTATATATTGGTCTTACAGGTTACGGCGTGAAGCTTATATTTGGAGGGTTAGTGTTTCAAACACCCTGACAAGCAGTTAAAATCAGAGTGGGTTGATCCTTTACAACTTCAGCGTTTAAGGGCTTCTAGTTGAGGTGTTTAACTGCTCCTTGACAGTTAAAGACTTTAGTTGTCCTGGTCAACTCCCAAAAAATGTCTCAAAAATGTTTGAGCCAAACTAAAATGCAAATTGCTGCAGAGAAAAGTGGAGCCTGAGCATAACATGTTTTAGTGTATAAATGTTTTGTATATAATGGATGAGTTCCTACACCACAGACCTAAACAATACTATGGTAATGTCGTGGGAAAGAAGCCTGTTGGCGGCAATCAATCCAATTGTGTGAGGTTGAGCTGAGAGTTAGACAATGGGGTCACACAGTATACATATTGATTACATGCTGGAGGCTTACAGCCTACATTAAATGGGTCTAGGGGTTCTAAAATGTGAGAGGAGGACTTGGTCGATGATCATCATTTCTTAAAACATGGGGTATACTCGCCGCAGCCGACCTGCCGAGCGCCAGTGTGACGTCATGGGAGCGCCGTAACTGTTTACTCACGCGTGGTGGTGGTGGTCGAGACACTAGTTGCAGTCTTCTCCTGAACAGAGGTGGCGCTAATGAGGAAAGGCTACCGACTTTGCTCTTTCTACGGACTAGAAGAAGAAGAAAAAGGTAAACAACGGCAGAACCGGCAGCAGCATGGACGTCAATGCTTCGATTTGATTTGATGACCTACTCACTACTACTCAAGCCTTTCATTCGCCATAAAAGAACTCATCTTAACCCAGTAAGTTTACAAGAGAGACTTGCAGTCACTCTGAGAGCCCTGGCATCCGGTTGCCCTCGAGCTCGTTCATGCTTCCTGTTTCCGCTTTGTTGCGCGCCGCTGAAAAAAATAGATTGGTGGTCGCGCACTCAAAATCCTGCCGCGCCAGCGAGATCTACGTCATTTTGACGTCACATTGGCGTGCGCCAGCTCGGCTACGGCGACTGTAAAACGGCCTTTAGTCTTCTGATGACATTGTTTTAATTTAAAATCTTCCTGGCTTAAACATTGTGTCAAGTTATGGTTGTGTTGTATGTCCACACACAAACTCAATGCTGAATGTAATGAACCTCAGACCTGATGTCATGGATCCCATTGGCAGTCACTTGGCTCTATCAAATGAAGCTCAGCGCAAATTCTTTCAGGAAGACTTCTAATACTTCAATCACCACTATCTCTCCCTAAGTCTTTTCAGCTGTTAAGAGGCGTTCACTCTTCAGTAAACCAATATGAATTGGCCACAAATTCATAATCCAATCACAGCATGACATCCTGCTTTAAATGTCTCTCTCCTTGCGATCAGCTGGCTTCAGGCAAACGTGCAACCCTCTTCCTCCCCTTCCACCTCCAGGCGTCATCATCCACTGCAACCGGAGTCCCTTTCCGGCGGACGGGTCCTTCGGTCGGCCTCCTGGTTCCCTCTCCGCCATCACCAGTGTCTAGGCTGGGGAATAAGTCTGTTTCTCTACTCCTTTAAATATTTTAATGATGGAGTCTAATCCCCAAAGACTTTGTACATTTCATGTACATTTCATATTATGCTTATCTACAATAAATATTTGCATATCTGCAACAAAGTCTCTCATGATTGAATTGTCTTTCCCTCCTCTTTTACCCGACATCCACGTTGCAAGCATACATGATAAACAACTTCCCAAAAAGGAATTTCCTGTACAGCTGAACAACAAGGAAAGCTCAGCTGATGTGTGAACTGTTAAAGTTTGTCAGGCAAAGAATGTTGGACATGACTTAGAGTAAACCCTTAGGAGTCATTGACTGTCAACAGCCAATCAGATATCCTGGCAAGTGCAGACTGAAGGTTTATTGCTCATATTCTGTCCTCTGGAAATACTGAATGAATGTTACAAAAACAGCTTGGAGCTCAGTTCTGTCAGTTTAAGAAATAAATATTCATCATAGTTTTTGTTTTTACGTTCATGGGCTCCTTATAAGATTTCACTGCCGTTTCTGCCCTAAGCTCCCCCGAAACTTGATCCTAGTGCAGTAAAAATACAAATGTTTAAAGCTTTGTGCACATAGACAAAATGGTTCTTCTCTATTCTTCTAATAAACAATTTTGCTCACAGACTGCATGTGGGTTGTTGGCAAGACTATGTAACCTTTGAAAGATGAAATGGCACTTTTATTCTCAAAGTAACACGCGATAAAACGCATCCTGGTTCAATTAAATAGATAGATAGATAGATAGATAGATAGTAACTTTATTGATCCCGCAGGGGAAATTCAAGGTCCCAGTAGCTTAGAGACATCACACACAACATACACATACATCATTCAGCTTACTCAGGGGTTACAGCCTAACTTGGTCTGGTAGGATCAGTCACTTTGGGTGGCTAATGTTACACCCCTTTCCCACTGGCCTAAAAAAACTAACACCCACTAACATCTGGCTTTTGTCTGCAGTGGGAAAGGTTACAATTGGCATTCATTCCTGGGACTCTGATGAGTAGTCAAAGGCATTTTAACTCCGATCAGCAGTGATGGAAACATGACACTTGGGTGGACATGCTAATTTCTGACTATTTTCTTAGCGCAATGCTAAGACATGCGTTGCTTCCGTCGGTAACTTATGTCATCTTGGCCACAAATTTTGTCCGTCTCAGTCAAAAAGTTTGAAGGAGACATTGAATAAGTAACAGATATAAAACAGGACAAACCACCGTAACTGTCAGCCCCCGAAAGACATACTTGTCCATCTACTGGCAATGCGAAAGGAGTCTATTATTTAACTATTTTTTAGTTTAAAAAAACCCAAATATACATTCATTTTGGTGGAAAAAGGGTAAATGTAAACTACCATTCAAATATAGCTATCCGTTTGCCCACTTTATGACCTTGTTACACTGTTTTAGGACTACATTTAAGCTTTTACCATTATCCCATAATTGCTACTGTTTTGCAAAAGCCAAGTCAAGTTACATAATTGGGTGTTTTTTTTCTTTATATGTAAAGTGTGTAACAAGTAAAAGCAACTGCAAAGGAGTCTTGCAGAATCGAATTTTAACATTTGTTATTGCAGCTGATTATTAAAGATCATGTTATTTATTTTTCACTCAAGCCGCTTTTGAGGGAAGGTAAGGGACATACCAAATTACTAAATGTATACACAAATAATGTCGCAATAGAGGAGATTCCCAGATTTTTTTTTAAAGTTTACTCACATACGAGTTCCTGTTGAATACCAATGAATGAGCAGATGGATCTTCCTTCTGGAAGCTATGTATTAACATGTCCTACTCTGTCATCGCGCCATTGATGCCCAACCCTTTCTTTTGAAAAGTGCCTTAGTTAAACATCACCAATTTAAAAGAAACACTGGCTCTCATTGTTCAGGTGCGATTACTTGGAAATCTGTAATGACTGAGCTAGAAGGTCCATCAGTTACTGCCAGTTGCCTGTACTGATGTTCCCTAACAGAGGAAGCAGGTTCCCCCTGCAGCCACGAGTGATTCTTGAAAATAGGACCAGAGCCCCACAGCGTATCAATCCCTTCCCTTAGATGCTCTTACAATAAGCTGGTGCGGCAGAACAGTTTGCTATTGAGAGGACTGGAGCTCAGCAGCGTTGATAAAGCATCATGGGAAATACTTTTACATAACCACACATTTCTTCTAAGGATCTACAGATATTTTGCAAATGAAACTGGATACAACAATAGATTCCAAAGCAATTTAATTCAGCTCGCTTTTGGAATGAATTGTATTGAGGCTATATGAAATAAAGCGCATGTTTGTATTATTTGTTCTTTTCAAGTAGATTGTATTGTCATGGCCACTGGCTTCTGATTTTCATTCACAACCTGAAATGGGGAAAAAAAGAGAAGTCAGCTGGAGACAACATGAGCGCTACAGATGAAAATCAAATCAATTCTGTGCACTGTCACTTCTTGTTTAAGTATGGATATATTTTAAGATCATTGGCAGGAACTATATGTGTTTTGTTGATCTATTTAGCATTTCCTAACAGAACTGTGTCTGAGCATTAAGGTTTTCCTTTTTCCCGACTAAGAGCCCAGAGAATATAAAGACTCTGGGATGTTGCTTAAACAAATTCAATTTCTAATTCACTTACTGGATCCAACTACAGACTAAAGACATCCACTATTCTGGCGTTACGCTCTATTGGAAATAGACACAGTTAGTGTAGTGTCAGTGTAATACAGACAAAGCTTAAAGGTCCAGTGTGTAACGTGTTTAGTTAATTAATCTGTGTTGCCCATTCACAAACTTGTCCTTTTTCATGAATATATACCACCACCATCAATTCCAAGTATTCCTTTTGGCTTGAAATTTTACATTTGCATTTGCATGAACTGGGGTAGACGCTCCATATTCATGCGCCATCTTGAAATACGTTAGCCGGTAAGGGACATACAGGACATACTGCTCCGCCTTTGGCGGAAACATGGAGGACCACACGTATTCAAAATCCAAATGTCAGGAACAGGAGTCTTCTTCTTCGCCCAGAAAAAGGACATTGAAAAGAGTAAGCGACCGGCTTTTTGAAGCGTGAAGGCTACCGTAGCTGTAATACGTACTTTGTACTGCGTGGTGCGAGAGAGTTGATTAATAACTATGTATATTCTCTATATATCTGTGGTAAAGTGAGTTTAACCAAGAATGCAGTGCACCATTGGCTAAAAGAGGTCCTCTTTTTAAGTGGCCATGTGTTATAATAAACTCAGAGATGCAGTGAAGCTGCAGTTTTGAATTTCCATTTTCCATTCCGTTTTCCCTATATTACTACAGTCGGTCACATATCATCCATGAGGGCTCGAAGTTCACTATCACACAGAAGAATTCCGAGGCCATGTTACACAAGACATTTGGTAATGTAAAAAAGAGCTAATGCAGGTACTGATTAAAGAGTACCACCTAGAATGTAAATTTATATTTCATATTCAACTATATAAGGCCCAAATCTTCTGTCCCGATATACAGCAAGTCATTTAATTTCTCGATAACGACATATATCACAATATATCATGTGTTCTGGTAACTCAATAAATAGTCTATATGAAAGAACCACATGGTAAAGCCTATTTTTGTATATTCATGCGTGAATTAAATACTTGACAAACAAAAAGTACTGAATATTTTCTCATTTTATTAATAACTTTAGTGCAAAATTAACATAACGTGCAAGGATCAGAACGTAATTTGTCAAAATGACTTAATACTGCCGTTCTTTCCACATTGCCATAGAAATGTTACAGAAAAATATATAGGATAGATATTTTAAAATCGCTCAGCCTTAATTACACTGCAATTTCATATGAATGCTAGGCATCAAAATATTATAAAATACTGTATGATTTAAGATAGAGATGGTTGATACCATTTTTTGCTTCCCGATACCGGTTCCGATACCTGAACTTGCGTATCGGCCGATACCGAGCACCGATCCGATACCAGTGTGTCATATATTTTATTATGTTTTAACAACCGTATACTACTATCCCTGTATGGATGTGATATGATTTCTATCTTTGTTGTCTGTCTGGCTCAGATTCAACTCTTTGTAAAATGTGAACAAACACAAACAATGAATGCCACAGAACTTTCTTTTATTTTTGACAGTCAGAAAGGAAAAATAACCTAAATGAACTACTTTAACGTAGATTTTCTTTAGGGCTTTATGACGTGGTATCGGATCGCTGCATAAACTCCAGTACTTCCTGATACCAGCGTTTTAGGCATTTAGGCAAATTAGAGATGGTCCGATACTGGTATCGGTATCGGACCATCTCTAATTTAAGATACATTTCATTACATACTAGAGAACATTTGACAGTCCTAATCCCAAATACAATATATGTTTACGTTTAAGAGACCAAGGCTTGTAGCGCCCGCGGGAATTATGATTCTTGTCTGTTGGGAGCAAAGGGGGAATTAGTGATGTTGTTGTACTGCTGTTTGTGTCCTGTGTCCTACAGACGGTCAGTATTGGTCAACGGTTGTTGTCAACTACAGCCAACGACGGTTCTCGGACCTTAACCTAAACGTAAACAAACGTGTCAAATCAGAAAGTGGCTTTATTTAACAGTGATTTGTAACAGTTTTGGAGAACACACAAAAACAAAAACACTTATATGTATTACAAACAATTTACTTTGACGTTTAATTTGGAGGACTTGTTGGAAAAGTGCTTTGTGTAAAATGCTTGTTTAAAGATCTAAAGCGCAGAAGTACAAAAAACTTAAAATATTCAATTATGATGTTTGCTGATAGCTACACACTTTGTGAGAAAACCGCAAGTCTTCTCTTCTCTTTAATCTTCTCAGCTGGTAAAACCAACTATTGTCAGTTTGCAAGGAAAATGCCGGTAATAAGACAATCTAGTATCCCAATCAGACCTCTCGCCACCCTCGAGGAAGCATTCACAAGAGTGAAAATGAGGGCAGTCACCCAGAAGTTTCATTCCTTTCTCATCAGACTCTAGAATATCTTCTTGTTAAATCAACGTGTCATCACCAAAGTCCCAGCTACTGCGAACACTCTCTGACTGCATGTTGTTTAAACAGCTGTCAAATCTCAGCAAATTAGAAAAGGAGAGTTTTCCTATGACAAAATTGTAAAAAAAACAACAACTGCTAATTACACCCAGATTTTTCTTTTCATGAAAAGTGCATTACAATTGAAGCGGAAACAATTAGTTGAATAATTGATTGGTCGAGTGACAGAAAACAATCAGCAGCGTTAATGAAAATGATCGTTAGTTGCAGCTCTAATCACAATTCAAACATAATATTGTTAGTATTATCACTGTTTAGGGCCACAGCTTTAACATTAAATACCAAGAAATGAAGTCCTTATTCAAACAAATGTTTAAAAAAAACAAAAAACTATGGACTACAATTATATGTCCTTTATGCTTATTCCTAATTATAGACATTGCATGTGATGTGTATAGTAGGGGTTTTATAGGAGGGTTTTTCCCTCCTTTGACACTACATCTCCATTTCTTACAATTCCATTTACAATTCATCCTCAAGAGACAAGAAAACCTCTTGTCAGGCTACACACACTCGGGTGCAGAGGGCTTTAAAAAGCTACTTAAATCCTCAGTAGACACAATGTCAAAGGGACAAAATATAAAGTGTAGCCCACTTTTTTTTTACAGCCGCATTGGGACTCTGAAAAGGTGAATACAGCCGTGTTATTAAAAAGGGTCCTTATAAAGCAGCCTTGGCCACATCTAATTAGAATGTAAATGTAGTGTGGGCTGGGGATGGATCACAGAGGATAGACATTGGCATTTAGATTATGCTGAGACTAGATTACTGATGACACTGTGTGTTGGTGAGATAGCCTTTTTGAGAGCAGCTTGGCAACTGACTAATTGTGTTTCACCACCAGCAATGTAGGCCATCGCTGTTCTATCGCTGGTAATTAACAAGAGGGAAGGGAGAGGTACATTGTTGCGTGTGCAGAACAATACAAACAATCGTCAACAACGCCAAGAATAAAACACACACACACACACACACACACACACACACACACACACACACATGGAAGAGCATATGTGCTGAAATGCACACACACTCAGGCAATCTTGTACCTCTTGTACCTTGTACAAGATTGAAAGAACGGAGCGCTTCTTTACACTAAACCTAGACTCAGTAGAAATCCTCTCGCCTCCATATAAATTCCTCATTGGGGGCATATGCCATGAACAGAGCAGCCAAGACCAAACAGAAAACCAAAGACAGAATCCAGACAGCAGAGAGGGAAGGAGAGGGAGAGAAAAACAGAGAAGAAGAGAGAGGGAGGGTGAGTGCAGAAAGAGGGAGAGAGCAGAATGGAATAAATTGAAGCTGATCTGGTGCTCTGCATTCTGAGGAGGCTGGATTTGCATATCTGTGCAGCGGTGCAGGGGGAGAAATGTGTCGGTGCTGACAGCAAGCTGAATATCTTAAACCTCCACTGACACCCCTGCAGGCACTCTCTCCCAACATACACCATACACTGTGGAAGGAACACACACACACACACACACACACACACACACACACACACACACACACACACACACACACACACACACACACACACACACACACACACACACACACACACACACACACAAGACTTGAGGTCAGAAGATGGGCAGCTTTGTGCATTGCTTTGTTCCTGCATAGTGATGTACAGTAGTGCTTGTTGTTTTAACAGTCAGCTCAGGACTGAGAAAAGGACCCAGTGAGGCCATTCTTTACAGCTACTCAGAGACATAACTATTCATATGTGTATATGCACTACTACATTTACCCAAAATGTGTACCTTAGTAAATGTAGTAGCTGGATTCATAAATAATGTACAACACTGCTTTTGGACTCAGCAGCTGCACGCAGATTTGCACTTCAAACACTGGGCAAGGAGCCACTTTAGTCTATTGATGGGAGGTAAACCACACTTTTTGTTTTTGTTTTCAGAGAAATATGTGAAAATAAGTGGCAAAACAACAAGCCTCTGAGGAAAACCAAGAATTGACTGTAACTTTGTACATTTGGTGAATCTGATCTAGAAATGCACGTGCAGCAATACGCACTGGGGATTTCCCTAATTTAAAAACTAACAACAAACATGGTTATTCAAATGTCGAATAAAGCTACATATTTGGGGCTCAACCCTTTGTTGAAACAGTACATAGTAATTAGAGTCTTGACATGTCAAGATTTTGGGAAATACGCTTCTTTGCTCTTTTGATGAGAGTAAGATGGGAAGATCGACACTACTTTCATGTTTGTAAAGATATCGCTAAAGCCAGCAGCCAGTTAGCTTAGCTTACTGTAGAATAAAGAGTGTAATTGGGGAATTGCTAGCATAGCTCCAAGGGTCTAAATCTGTCTACCAGTGCCTCTAAAGCTCACTGGTTAAAATATTAGTTCTTGTTTATTCTCTTCATAAAATGAAAATTATTTCAAAATGGTTTTACGGGAAGGTACGTGCTATTTTGTGATTTTTGTGACCATTTCTTGGCAATTAGTGGTAACTTTCTGGATTCTCGGGGCGCAGCCTCACAACCTTACTACTACTACTACGACACAACTCCAGGAAATCACTGGGCCCAAAGATGAATAACCCCAGCATGTAACGCCCTGTAAAACCACAATTTGTCGTTTTGGCATCTCAGGTTTATGTACAGACTAAAGAAACGTGACATAATGTGTTAATTAGTGAGCCTAAGAGGTACGGTTACCTTTGGACAGAGCTAGGCTTGTGGAATCCCCCTCATCTGAAGTGGTATTAATCCTTTTTATCTATTTTAGCAAATTTCCCAAAAAATTTTCAATAATCCTGCATTTTTGGAGTTCTGCACTCCGTGGAAATAACATACTATAGTTAAGTCAATCAAAATTTATCAAAATTTATTTGTATAGCGCTTTAAGTCATAGGTGGAAACTTGGCATTCAGAGTTTCTCTGTTAACAGTGTACAATAACGGTGGAACACTGTGAATCCAACAATGCCTGGCTTCATTTATGGATCCCCGATTTATTTTCTGACTGATGATTTATCTGACTAATTGCAGAAACAGAGAACAACTGCGAAAAAGAGAACAACACAAGCAGACTCTCATTATTGATTGTGCAGCTCCCTCAGAGAAACAACAGATATGTTAATGTACCTCGCTAAATAATTTAGTAAACATTGATACTGGAATAGTTTTTTTTTTATGGAATATGCAGAAATGTACAGCACTTAGAATTAACAGATTCGAGTATATTCAATATGGTTTCTTTCCGCAGGGTCCTTTTGTATTATATAGGGTATCATATATAATATATGGAATATATGACATCTACACAAAGCTTGCATGGGGTCTTTGCAGCGTGCTTCACGTCTTTCAAATATTTAAGATCCTCAGTGGGTGAGTAAAACAAAACCTCTGCCTCACATGTTTTAAGCAAGGCACGTGATGAAGATGAATTCTCCTTTTTGACAGTCAAATTCAAAGACGTTACACTTTGCCAGACTATCCTCATGCTGTTTATCATAAAAGCCCACATGGGGATTTAATTTGGCAAGTTGTGTTCTTACAGTGAAATCGACAAGAATCTAGGGAACACATTTTATTTGCTCGACATTGTCCAATAGCCCCCATCATTTCTGATTTATCTTACGCTGCTCGAGGATTTATCTATCTGTGTTCTCCATGAGGTGCTGTACAGGGAGAGAGGAGCACAAACACTGCCAGGGTTACTGCTTCCACCCCCACTGCATGTCATTCTTACTACTTTGGATAAAAGCCTCCGCCAAATGGTGTGTGTGTGTGTGTGTGTGTGTGTGTGTGTGTGTGTGTGTTTCTGTGTTGGAGAGAGAAGCAGTTCTGACAAAACAATAACAGCTGGGGCTTTAAAAGTGACCAACCTCGTTTGTCATATTCTTCTAACAAATGTCTTAGTGCCAAGTGTGTTCTCATTTTTTAGGTTCTTGCTAAGGTGCTTGAGTGCCCATGGCTAACATTATGACCAGCAAATATCAGAGGAACCTCTTGGGGCTGGTTAAGTAGCTCATTTAGCTCAAGGTTAAGTTAGCTGAAGGTTGTGTTTGGGTCTCTGCAGGCCAGCTGTCTGTAGAGTGAGAGGAGGAAAAATGCTGATGGGCCTGTCAGATGTCAGAATATATCCCGTCTACTGATGGGTGAGAAATAGCGAGGGAGGAATGTGAATTTGTCAGAAACGGTGCATGTGTGACAAAGTGTAGGTCTAGGTACACTACTTGTGCTTGTTACTGTTTGGTGTGTGTGTGAGTATGTTGGGGAGGGGGTGAGTGGAAGGAAAGGAAGCAGTAACGCAGTGAACAAGCTCCTTGGCATGCCAGAGGCACAATGACATTGATCCAGCAGATCTCTCTCCATCAGTCTCACTGACAGATGTAACTGGATTGTTCATAAAAATGGAAATTTTGCCATGTTATTCTCATGTGCGCAGGCAGACAATTGGCACACAGAGGAATCCATCCAAAAATAAATGTACCCACACATGGGTGTGCATGAATAAGGTGTGCAGCATGACAAAAAAGCTATAGCTATAGCTATATATATATATATATATATATACTTACTAGGCCTGTCAAACTATAAATCTTTTGTTAAATCACGATTAATCGCTGAATTTCTATAGTTAATCGCGATTAATCGCATGTTTTATCACATGATTAAAATTCTATTATTTTGCATTTCAGAACTGTTTTTAAGTACATATTAACAATGCATAGCAATTTTTACCAGTGTATCTTGATTGGGAATCAAATGAATGCAAGGAAAGTTGCTTTATGAACTTGACTTTAAGATTTGCATTTGTTTATTTATTTTCTGTAAACAAAAGAAAAATGTGTGAATCTGTCATTATTGCACAATTCAGAACATGCCAACCGTAGTACGTCTTAAAGACCCGAGTCTTCTACGATGCTGACAGGTCTGCAGTTAGTTGCCACCCATTTTGCAAAGAGCTGTAGTAATTTTTTGGGATTTGGTTTCATCAACAGGTCGGCAAGTAGCACGCTCCAAAATAGTGCATTGCGAAGCTGAGTGAAGTGTAAAATAAATTAATAAATGTCGGCATGCGATTAAAAAAAATGTATGAGTTATGCTCGGCCCTTAATCGCATCGCGATTAACGCGTTAATGTTGACAGTCCTAATATATATATATATATATACACAGTATATACAGTGTATATATATAGCTGCAAAGATTAATCGATTAGTTTTCAACTCTTAAATTAATCGCCAACTATTTCGATAATGGATTAGTCAGTTTGAGTAATATTTTAAGACAAAAGTAAAAATTCATTGATTCCAGCTTCTTAAATGTGAATATTTTCTAGTTTCTTCTCTCCTCTGTGACCGTAAACTGAATATCTTTGAGTTGTGGACAAAACAAGACATTTGAGGACGTCGTCTTGGGATTTTGGGAAACACTGATCCACATTTTTCACCATTTTCTGACATTTTATTGACCAAACAACTAATCGAATAATTGAGAAAATAATCAACAGATTAATCGACTATGAAAATAATCGTTAGTTGCATATATATATTAGAGGTCGACTGATTAATCGGCCGATTTTTTGGCATTTTTTACATAATCGGCATCGGCCAATATCAAGCCGATTAATAGGCAGGCGCATCTGCGGGCAGCCTGGTGTTGTTGTTGTTGTTGTGGAACACGTGTTCGACGCACGCTGCCCCTAGAGTCAATTACCAGCAGAGTGAGCAGACCTCATCCAGCTGTTCCTCGGAGAAAACGGTAAGGATTAAATTCTTATAAGTCCTATATATTTAATGAAAAATGTATGACATGTTACTGCCAACCTCGAGAAAAAACATGAATAGGCGACATGACGTTCGGTTACTTTGGATATTGATAGCTGTCATGTCATGCTGTCATGTCACAATAATTAAGCTAGAATTTTGCAATCACAGACAGTGGATCTGAGACTTTTATTATTTGTTCTGTTTGTGTGTCTATATTTGAGAGGGTTGTCAACTCAATGCAGAGAAAGAAGTTGTAGTTAAAAGAGACCACCGCACCATAGGCTAGTGAAGGACTGGCTTTGCTTTGCTAGCGTCGTTGCTAGGGTTGGTACAGAGTAGACCCGCTGCTAATATGGCACCTGTGCCTTAACGACCTGTATCTACCGGATTTCTGTACCTCATTTTGGCGCCACTGATATGCCTGCGTTGTTCTCTGATGCTCTGAAAACGAATGTTAGAATAACAGAAACATCGCAGCATGTGACGCTAGTTAACATTACACGTCAGCAGCTAACGTTAGCCTACCGTTAGCTAGCTGATGGATTAAACACGATTAAAATGCTGACAGCTAAACGGTGTAAAGTGTGATTTATTTCACTGTATAGGATCCAACAGCAGTATGTTAAGCAGTGTGCTGCTGCCGTTGTCTACTTGTCTGAAGAACAACACAGACGGTGCGTCGCGGTGCATTCAAAGTTGTTGTAAAATACCCTTTTGCCATGGTGGTTGTTTTTGTCGTTCAACAGCAATTTACTAGTGAAATACGTTATTGTTATAAGTTATAGTTATTACATTATTATTAAATCATTTAATTTTGACCATATGGCCTAAAGTTGTTTTCCCCCCTTTTGCGATAATTAGGTTTTGTCCATTTGGCTTTGTCTGTCAACAAACAAAACAAACCAAAAATACATGTTTCAGGACAGTTTTTGGGAAGATGATAGAAAAGTTTTTAGCCTTGTATCACTTACAATGCACTGAATTATTAGCTGATTTGTAAAAGAAATGTTAGATTTTATATTTATACCTATCTATAAAATGACTTGAAGATACTATACAAAAATACTAACTTAGCCTTGTATTTTCCCCCTTTTTTAGTCATTAAGTCAGATGGCTGAAAAGAAAACCACCCCCTTATGGCAGCGCTTCACCCAGCCAACACCAAAACAAAGAAATGCTGCTGGTTGCTACTGTGTGTCAGCACTACTATTGTTAAAATGGTCAATTTATTTTATTGTTCTCAGATGTTTGATAAATGCTGCTAGGTGCACTAAACTTTATTTTTTCATTGAAAAGTTTATTTGACAAAGTTTATTTTCTTTCTTTCTTCTTACCCGTTTTGTTTATTTATACAATATATGTTTTTACATTATACGTTGTTTATAATGTATGTATTATATATGTTTAATGTAAGTATACAAGTGCAGATTGGTGTTCAAGTGTTCAATAAATGTTTTTGTTGAGAAATTTTGTGTATCTTAAGTACTTATTAGTGTTAAATTTTATCTTTCAAATAGAGGTTAAAAACAAGCAAATATCGGCCAAAAATTATCGGCAGCATATATCGGCCGACCATGATTTCAAAAGATCGGCATCGGCCTGAGAAAACCCATATCGGTCGACCTCTTATTTATATATATATATATATGATTTATTAATATTATGGCAACTTACACACAATTCAGGGAAACCTATGGTGGTTATTTGAACATAAATGTGCATATACAAACACTTCCTCTACCAGTGCAAGGCAAAGAAACACTTTAAACAGATGCAGAGCAAATAAACAGAGGCAGCTGGGGGAAGGGGACATAGGGTGAAGGAAGTAAAGCCCTTTCCTGATTAACAGTTTTCTCTCACGTGTGTTATGATAATACTTAAAGAGGCTAACATTTCAACAGTGCATGGGTGGCTGTGGAGGTGGGTGGGGTTGATAATTACTGCAAATATGCCACAACGTGCAATTAGCTCTCTTATATGCATGCTTAGGAGTGTTCTGTGTCACACGTTAATTACCCACAACTACTGTAGGCATTTGACAAATGCTCGCTTGCACAGACACAGAGTGTGCTGAAGCCCTTTTATCATTATTTCAAAAGCTGTGGCAGGCATGGGTTACACGTTCATGTTTATTTTTTTTCACAAAAGTTATAGCAGATGATTTCTTTGTTTCTTTGTATAGATCACCAGAACATGAAAGCATTCAATGCTTTGCTCCTATTTTACTGTTCCATCAATGTGGACAAACTTAGAAATCATCATCTCTAAAAATAGGCTGGATACTTAATCAATTTAGCTCACCCACTGTTTGTCTCCATCAGCAAAGAAGCAGCCTTAGCTGTGCGGCAGCAGATGCTATTGATTTTTTTTGTAGAGTGGGGGTGGGGAGGCACAGAGGACGTATGGCTAATGATGGAAATTTTCACAATGACTCCATGCTTTTACAGGGAGCCGTGTTAATGGTGGCTTCAGTGTGACGAGTTGGACACGGTGTAACCTTCAGAAACGGAGAGGCATTGAGACAGGCCTTCGGGCGACATCAGCAGTGATGAGTTGGATATAAAAGCAGGTTGATAAGTGAAGCTGCATATTCCAATCGTGTCTGTGTCGAAGCGGAGCATGATGGGAGCACTGTTATTTACTTCACAGTGCTAATAGGATGCACTGTTGTCTCGGTCTGCTTTAATGTGTAAATATTGATGTAGTTGGTGACAAGAGACGGGGATAAAAGAGATTAGCCCAAATTCAGGGGGCTGCATGTGGTTTACCAATACATAGCATTTTCTTTTCTTTTGAAATGTCCTGATATTTATTTTATTCAGAAATAATACTATGTTTGGTACATGTGAATTGGTAGATGCAAAATAAAAATAATCTCTAACGGCTACTAATGACATAGACTAAAACAGACACAAAGAGATGTAATTTGATATTTTAGCACCGCCTCAACAGACGTCAATGCAGCCACAAATGTGTTTTGGTTAAGAGTTGTGGCTGCAATTATAAAAATGTCCAATTTGTGATTTAGTTCATCTTAAGGCCTATGTAAACACAATTCAAGTTCATTGTCTGACACAAATACATTCTGGCAGACTGAAAACCACAAATTGATTTGATCACATTAGCCACGTGACTCTAATCCAACATTTGTATAACAAACAATTATTGGACATCTATTGGTTGAATTAGTATGAACTTTGGTACGGACATCCGTGCTCCTAACAGGATGAATGCTACTGAGTTTAGTGATCCACCGATATCATTTAGCACCACCAAATGGTCAAAGTTTTCACAAAGTTAACGCCTCCACAACTAGTGACCAAGTGCCCATCACTTGCACTCTGATATGAATGTTAACATACAGTAGCATACTTTCATAACAGCGTTACCATGTTATTATCCATCCATCATTGCTATTATTTAAATCCTTAAATCTCAAATCCTGGTAAAAACCAACAAGTGAAAGAGTGTAATTACTTTGACTTTCTTTGCAAATACAGGCATCTGGTTGCCACTCAACAACTGAAAGCAAATTACATTTAATAACATACTTACAATATCTGCTGATGAATGAATGAATAAAATGGCATCGGCTTGAACAATGGCGTCCTTGTGTGTTTAGCAAACAGCTGACACTTGCTGTAGTTGCAGCACACCAGGTCCCCCTTCTCGAAATTACAACACAAGTGAAAATGCAAACCGAAGCAAGACTTGCTGTAATGTATGACACAGTACAGACGTTTAAGCTCCATTTGACAAAAATAAATTTGCACATTTGTTGTGGAATATTTTGTAACATGTGGGCAGAATTTGTTAAATACTTTGTACAAAGAAATATAAAAGAAAATATGCAGGACATCATGTTGTAACCAACCCAGAGCAACTACTTCATTATTTGATGATTTACAAAAGATGAAACCCCTTGTTACGGTTCTACATTTTGTTTATTCACAAGTGGATCTGCTCTCTGTTGCAAACAATATGGCAGCATCACTGTATTAAGCATGTTCTTTAAGATATCAGTCACTGTGTTTTTATACGGTATTTGGCTCTCTCTCTAATGCAGGTTAAATGTCCATAATATACAGTATATAGTATTGTGGGGCTCAATGAAAAGAGAGAAAGGAGCTACGAGCAGGGTTCTGGCCTACAAATCTGCTTGTAAAGTGGGTCAACTATGCTCCTGGAGAGCTTAACAATGTGCTGGAGGAATAAGGCAGCACACTTGGTAATTAGCAAGAAGAGGAAGGCATGTTTGAGGGAGAGGGGGGTTGCAAGAAGAGGTGGAGTACAGATGAGAGAATGTGGGGTGTGAGGCGAACGGACTAGCAAGATTCAACTAGAGGTATTTTAAAATCAGACAATTTCAGTATAGCTGTCTTTACTATCCATTTATCCCTTGCTTACATTGTTTCAAAGCTATGGATTATGGAATATGGATTGTATTCATGTGGCAATATTCTATTATATACTTCTCTGCTAGACTCTATTCATTTCGTTCCTTGCACAAACCTAATGTCCCTTCAGACATCAATAAAACGTAATGTCCTTCTGTGACGGTTCACTTCTTAGCCTCATCCATCTAGAATTTTAAAACTCACGTTTACAATATTTCCCTGTGGACTCTTTTTTCTTCCACTGTAGCTGCACCGTGTGGAGAATGTGGTAGGCTATTGTTTCACATTTGTTTTGAAATAATTAGGCCACGAGATGAAGGTGGAAGATTTCACAGAAGCAAAGTGATTCTAGCTAGCTAGATTTTGACCTTTTCAGACAGTAAGGCTGTTTGATGTGAGTGCAGTCTGAGCAGTAGAGAAAGAAAATGGTTTGAGAGGCAATCTTTTTCATGTTAGTCAATTCTTCTTTTATTCTCTAAACGGAGGTCTATTCCTTCATCTAAATGGCTGGTTTTCCCCTCATTTTTGTGGCTTACGGTCAACAGTAGAGGACATACTTTTTGGTTTACAAGATCAAAGACTTTAATTAAGATTAATGATGATAATTAGAGTTTATTTCAGGGCTGGATAGATGCTAGTGGCCAAATTAAACCATGATAAAGAGAAAACAAAAACCAATATTAAGGCTGTTGTCATGGGAGTTTTAGTGATAACCTGTCCAATCCTACAGCAAAAAATATATATGTGAAATACAATGCTTTCTCTGACCCATATAGAGTCACTGTCAGAAAGAAAAATAATACATAAGTCTAGTTGACATGAACAGATTTTTTTGTTGTTGCTGAAAATCTCCTGGTGTTTGGGTATATATCCGTTCCCAGCCATCAGTGATCTGGCTATTTCCACAGCTGAGGGAGAAAGATGCAGTCCTAACACCACTGTAAGCAGGGGTGCTCAGCTGGAGTTGATATGTGGGTAGGGAATTGGTATGTGTCTCTTGTGTCTGTCTTTTGTGTGTGTGTGTGTGTGTGTCCTTTCCTGAAAGCTCAGGTGCTCTCAGGCAAAGTGAGGCAGAGGGAGAGAAAGAGTGAGAAAAAGACTTAAGAGCTCATACAGTGAATAGCTGCAGAGCGAGCTCAAGTGAGAGAAAGAAGTCACACTTACTTCCATCCTGCCTCGTATGTGCTTACGAGACCACACTGGCTCGGTTTGTGCTGAGAGCTAATTCAAGTGGCACATACTCCATCTTTCCGGTTTCCTGGGAGGCTTATCTGCCAGCACTATCCTCAAGCAATATATAGATTATTGCTTTGCTACTGATACCGCACTTCAGATTCCAACCAACCACTCAGCACGTGTGTAATAAAGCTGCAACCATTGGTTGATGAATCAATCAGTGGATCGACAGAGAATTAGGTGGCAACTATTTTTGATAACTGGTTAATCATTTAAGTCAAATGCCAAAACAAATTGGTAGATCATGGTTCTAAAATTTAAGACATTACTGAAAATGGAATAATGTTGTTTGGACTGTTGGTTGGAAATAACAAGACATTTTGATGAAGTCACCTTGGGCTCTAGGATATTTTAATGGGAATTTTTCAATATATTCTAATGGTTTATATACCAACAATTAATTAAAAACCTTACCAGATTAACCGATAACAGAAATAATAGTAAATTGCAGTCCTAGTGTGTAAATTAATTAATTAGAGGCTAAAAATTATTAAAAGCAAATAATGGCTGGTAATACTACATTTGAGTATCTCAATATTTATGTGTGTGTGTAAGGGCTTTCATCATATTGGAAACATCGGAACAGTAATCTGTCTTTTAATTTTCTCATTTCTGTGTCTGTTTGCTGAGTACCCAACCCCATGGGGGGCAGGCAATCTCATGTGAAAAGCCTTTTCAAGTGGTGTGCTACTCAGACACACTGATTTCGCAATCAAATCTGTGCTGGAAAATAGGACTCCGATTAAGTGGTCAGCGATTGCTAGCAAGAGCTCGATGAATGCAGTAAAAGTCTTTATAATGCTTAAATGATCAGTTCTAGTGTTGTATGTTTCTGTCTTGTTGCTTGGTGTTTTAGAATTGAGAATATGTTTGACAGCTGGCTAACTGTAAGCCTGCTTAATAAACCTGACCTGAGGGTCAGACAGATTTTCGTAGTCTGATCAGCTGTTTTGGACCAGTTCACACCAAGCCAAACTATCTTTGACCTTTGCACCAATTGTCTAATGTGCTATTGGCAGTGTTATGAATATGACTGTGTTGTCATGCTACTGGGAAACACAACATTAATACAAGAAGAAAGAAAACAAATAGAATATGTTTTAACCTGCTTTAAATAAAATGCTGAATGCTAAATTATTCACCACATTTTCTTCATGTACATATTACAAAACAATGTTGAAGAATTAAAATGACATTCTAAAATGAGACCGAAAGAAAGAATTATAAAAAAAATAATAATTATAGCTGCACCGCAGCGATGGTCAGGCAGAGCATTTTAAACACTCAGGCAAGGTGTTCAGATCACAATGGCTGATTATGTATAACGTGTGACCTTGTAACCATTGGGCCTTGAAGTCGCAATCTTCGGGTCCAAAGGCATGCGCTGATCTCAGTGAGCTATTCCCCAGGTGATGACTCCTCTAGCTATTGGGAATATATATTTTATTGAGTCAGCCTGGGTTGACTTAATAACATGACTTTCCGGAACTGGATGGATTGTTAATCAGAATTAGGTGCATTAATTCAGTCACACATTTAAAATATGCAGGGCAGTTGTCCACAGCACAATGCCTGATAAGATTTATGTATGATCATCTTGCAACACCATGGGCTCGAACTAAGAACCATTGACGCCGTAGGCAGCTTCTGATCTTAGGGAGCTGTTATCTGGGTGATGTGGCATCGCAACGCCTAGTAGAGTAGAGTAGCATGAAAATGCCGAATTTTAAACTGCTGTAAAAAAAATATTTCTCATTAGAAAATTCTGAGAATATGTGTACTTGGTTAAGAAAACATAGAGATGCCTGTAATTTATTTTCACAAAGATCAATAAATGCCAAACTCAGGTTTAAAAGGAACACGGCGACTTATTGGGACTTTAGCTTATTCAGCGTATCCCCCAGAGTTAGATAAGTCCGTAGATACCCTTCTCATCTCCGTAAGTATCGTACTCTGTCTGACCTATTCAATCAAGCTAACGAAATCCATCTAGCCTACTGCTCCCAATAAGTGACAAAATAACGCTAACAGTTTTCCTATTTAAGATGTGGTTAGGTAGTCATTAAAGGCAGGGTACACATAACAAGGTCACATGAGACAGCCATCTTCTAACCAGATATACGAACTATATTCTCAGAAAGGCAAAGCACTGCTACTTGGGCGTGTAGCACAACACCTGAAAAGCACCGTTGTTACTCTCTGCTCCTCACCACGGAGCTTCTCGGTGCGCGCAGCAAATCACCTCCCAATTAGCAGAAGTTGCAGTGCTTCGCTTTCTGAGAATATAGTTCCCAGTATGTATACGGTTAGAAGATGGCTGTGTCTCATGTGACCTTGTTATGTGTCACGCTGTGACTATACAAATCACAACATGTAAATAGGGAACTGTTGGCGTTATTTTGTCACTTATTGGGAACAGTAGGCTAGATGGAGCCGGTTACTTCCAGGATCTGTGCTAAGCTAGGCTAGTGGTGGGTGCGTCAGACACAGAGTTACGACACGCACGGAGATGAGAAGGGTATCTACGGACTTATCTAACTCTGGGGGATACGCTGAATAAGCTAAAGTCCCAATAAGTCGGCGTGTTCCACACAGCTTCGCTGCTCGGACCCTAATGATGAACTGAACTGTTATCATTTGGTCTGTAGAGCATCAGAAAACTGTGGAAAATGCCCATTACAATATCCAAGAGCTCAATGCAACATCATTAAATGTCTTGTTTTGTCCAACCAACAGTCCAAAACCCTAAACATAGTCGATTAATTATAAGGATAGACCAAGAAAAGTAAATAATTCTCACATTTGCAAACCTGGAACCATCTCTCGATCAACTAATTAATTGATCGTTGCAGCTCTACTTTCAATTGTTTGAGGACGCACAATGCATGTTGCATAGCATATAACATATAGCATACATTTTCTTGTAATTGTACAAGGTAAACCATGTTGTGAAAATGTTACAAAAAATGAAGGAAGATATACTGTAAAAATAATACCAAAAGCAACAATACTAAATTAAGGGCAAATAAGCTAAATCACACACAAACGACAAAAATAGTAAAATCATTTTCTCAGTAAATAAATTTATTCCCAGCGGTTGCGATCCAATTCAAAACACTTATTAAAATTCATGGATGTAAAACATGTTGAGTTCATAGGACATTAAGTGATTTTCTTTGGAGACGTTTCTTGTCCCTTTGCAATTTGCTTCCTTCTACAATTCTTAGAGTTGTTTTTCATCCCTCTTACTATTCTTGAGCATCATCCAAGAAGAATGTCTTAGACCATGAAAAATAAATATTCTCTACACACAGTGTTGTGCATTCTTTGTCGTTTATCTAGCAACCACACAGTAAAGCATACTCTCGTAATCTACATTTCACATCTGACAGGTTTGAGTGTTGTTTACTCAGACAGTGCATATGGCACACAAGGGTACCCTCAGCACTTACAGCTTGCAGCCTTCATGAACACAACATCCCTGGTGCACAACGGTGACAGCCACAGGCACCATCTCTTCTGAAACATGTATATTTAGCTCTTAATGTATTTGTACACGTTCAAATCACTTATTCATATAATTTGATATCCTTATTTCAACATGTGACAAAAAATGTGTCTGACAGTAAAAGATAAACTAAAAGAGACATTGCTTTACTCCATAGAGGACAACATAAGGATATGCTGTAGAGAAACAACAGGAAACCTGAAGTCTTCAGTGGTGCACACTGAAGCAAAACTGATGTAGATCGAGCTCAGCGAGTCCAAAAGAGGCTTAAAGTCAAGTATAACCATGTCCCAATTGAACCAATATATTTTTATATTGTGTTTCTTGTGTTTAACAAAAGGATAAGCATATTCCCTCTCATACACACAATTGATGTACATCTAAACACAATCCACTGGCTACCGCTAAAACAAACATACACTCATACCCTCGCTACCCCTTTTTCCTTCTGACTTCCCCCCTCCCCTCCATTGATGTCCTAATTCATCCAACACAAACAACCCATTCACTCCATTGTTCCCTTTAAGCCCTGGACTACAAACAAAGGAAAAGTGGGATGAGACAAACTGTTTGGTCAGATTAAAGGAAAGAAGAAGACCTTTCAGGCTGCCAAGAGGGAGCCCATAACTAGTGTGAGACTGTTTCTCCACTAATTGATGAAAATAAAATGTCCAAAATCAAAATAGACATTTGAAAGTAACAAAAGACATTGCTCTGAATAAAATTATAATTAACTAAACACCAGGGATGGTCTACCAGCTGAGTGCAATAAGGTCTTCAGAGATGATAGGATACTCTTCACTTGCTTTAATTGGACACTTGAGAAAACATCTTTTCCACTTTAGAGAAGTGATAATTATCGTTTTAACAAAAAAGGGCAAAAATGACATGTTATGTATATCATATGGAATAATCATGTTCTAAATCAGTGTAAATTACATGCATCTATCTATTTTGCTCATTAGATTTAGTAACATCTACAGTATCTCACAAAAGTTGGCATGGTTTTATTTCATTTAGCCTAATAGCTGGTTTGATTTGCATTGAGAGATGATTTTATGGAAAGTACCCCATGCCAATCTCTAGGTATGGTGAAGGGTATGTGATGATGTGGGGCTATTTTAATTCCAAAGGCCAAGGGAACTTTATCAGGATGCCTAGTATTCTGGATCCATGAAATAACTGGCCTTTAAAAATAAAAATCTGCCTGCCTCTATGAGAATTTAACATAGGGGTGTACTCACTTTTGTTGCCAGCAGTTTAGACATTTAGTTATTTTGAGGGGACAGCACATTTACACTGTTATACAAGCTGTACACTTAATACTTTACATTGTAGCAAAGTGTAATTTCTTCAGTGTTGTCCCATTAAAAGATATAATGAAATATTTACTAAAATGTGAGGGGTGTACTCACTTTTGTGAGATACTGTATATGCAGGAATCTGCGTCTGAAGACTTGATTCCTTTATTCGAAGCATCAAAAGAACATACTCAGCTCATACTGCCAGATTAAAAAATATTTTGGAAAGGTCCACTAGTCAGGGGTTTTGCTCTTTATGCAGAATTGATGGCATATAGGAGAAAATGCAGGGAATTATAATCAATAACACACATCAAAAGCTTGCAGAGTATACCGATGTAATGTAATATTATATGTTTGCGAACAGATATGCCGGCTTAAAGGCGCAACAACTCTGTCCCCCAATTCTGTCTTCGTAACTTTCACACAGACGGCGAGGCGGATTAAAGGCACAACAGTCCCGCCTTGAACAGTCTGTGTGAAAGGGGATTTTGTTGTTGCTTTCAGCCCATTTCCTCTCAGTATCCCCAGGTCAGATCCATGGGGGGTCGTAAAATCATTACACATGACTATTTGAAGGACTGATTAAGTCAAGATAAAAAAAATATAAAAAAAATGTTTGGGAAATAAAGCGTGGCACATTGGAGAAGAGTTGTGAGAGATTAGACACCAATCACAACTATGGCATTTGTTAACTAAACTACAGCAGCTTGGTGAAAGCCTTTTAAAATCCTATTTTATGAATTTCCTTAGAAGGCATAAATGAATAATATTATACAATCCAAGAGTTAGTGTGGTTCAGTGATTCAATAAGTGTGCTTCCCCCCACCCCCATTGGTTTGGCTGCAACCAGCTGTTTGTAACCTGATAGGGGGGCAATACAAGAGGGATTGAAGATGGCAACATTTTATTGGCAAATCATGATTCTAAGAGGAACAACGGTTCAGAGTATGGTTAAGCTCATATGTATACATGTATTTACCTTTCAAAGAAACTAGGCTGGCATAAAACCAAGTGTAAACAGAGTGGTTTGAAATCCTTCCCAGTAAAAAAGTACATCTATGAAACAATAAAAGAAACACCCCTTGTACTCATCTGAGAGCTGGAATGTGCAGTATATTGCTGCTGTTAGATTTTTTTGTCTGGCCAGCGAGCACACACAGCCAGCTCTGCAGAGCGAGCCGCTTACAGTTGCTCAATAATCCATTTACTCGCCTTTGCTATTGGCGTGACTGTAATTTCAATCACATGGGCAGTAGGGAGATAAGTGGCGAGCTGCGTACTGAGAGCTACCTGATGGTGACATGGGTTGAAATCGAGTAATGATTCCTTACTTGTTGCGTTAATCAAGAATCATCTACTCCACTACAGTGATGGGAAAAGGAAAATTTGAGGGCAAGCTTGAATTAACAGCTCACACTTTACATTTCTTCCTAGAAATATCAGATGGAAATACAAAGCTCCTTTATTGAACTGGATTATGGACCGATCAAACCTCGTATACTGTAACTTTTCTCTACAATAATTTTGATTAGAAACAAGGCGACAGTACAGGTTTCTTTTCATTAGGAATAGGCAACATGTTTCTTCTGAATAAATTATCAGCCAATTTGGATTTTGAGGAAAAAATCGTCACCAATGTCTATAATTAAGATTCATGATTAATGGTGCATTCGACAATAGCTTTATACATTTCTGTACAAATTATGTTGCCTTTCTCTGAGAGAAAAGGAATACTGCTGATGATTTCCTTAGTAACACTTCAGTATTGTAAGTTTTAAAACTGTGACTACTTCAAACAGATTCCACATGGTTCTAGTTTAGGGGATTTATTTTTTTGTCCATGATATCTAGTAACAAACACAATGACCCTGAGTGAGCAATGATGTAGCCACTCTCCAAGAGAATTGTCCGTATGTCACAGAAAGCCATATTACCATATCACCATCTTTCCAGGCAGCCTCTTTCCCCCTACAAACCATTACTTGCTGCCTCGCCTCATTAGCATTGCAAATAAGACCCAAAGCAAGAACAGTGATGGCAGCAGCCGCAGAGGAAATAGGACAGAATTAACAAATTATGTAAGAAGCGTGGAAAGAACGGAAGGAACAGAGTGTAGCAACAAGGAAGTGAATGATGATGAGGGGGAGGTGTCAAGTGCATATTACAAATCTGATTTAAACTGGACATTTTTATATGACTTCCGTTTCTACTGGTGCCATACATTACTCTTCAGGAGATTACACACCATTTCTGTACAGTGCTCTCTTTCTGACAAGCCAGTGTTTACAGAGTTTTCCATCCTATTGTGTCAGATGTTGTCAAGGATCAACAACAACTCTCCCAGGCATTGTTGAAGAACTTAATCTAGCTGGACCCTGAGACTGACACACAGTTTCTACATAATTTTCAACATAATTTAACAGTGTAAACATGTTATTATAGCCAAAAATGTGACCTTACAATTAAGTAACCAATATTCTTTATACTACAGTCATAGTATTGCTGTGTAAGTTATAAGCAAAAAGCTTGTTATTTTTAACAACATACAGTACAATAATTAGTTGAACAGTAGCTTTCCTCTTAAGGCTAAATGTTATTGTTGATTGAGAAAAGAAATCCATACGGCAGAGAAAACATGAAAAACGTCTATATTTTCCAATATATGACATGAAGTTATGGCAGCCAAGCTTCTTTGGTGAGCAACAATAAGACCACAAATCTTTTGATGAATTACCTGTTCTCATATCAAGCCGAATTTCTGACAATTCAAAATGTTTTAAAAGCTTTTCACTGAAGATGTGGTATTGCTGCCTCACTTAATGGTTCTAAACTAAACCTTCCGGTGGGCAGTCATGTCAGTCCATCTTAAAATCTTAAAAGCTCTCCACAGTGTTGTTCAGCTTCATTACTTAAAGCTGAATTTTGTTTATTAGCTAAAGACATTTAACTACGGTAAACTTCTCCCTTCAGACTTATTTTCGGCTACCTGCTTTTAAGACACAGTAAACCTGGTTACACAGAGAGCTTTGCAATGAAGTGAACAGGCAAAACGTGTGTGTGAAAATGAAGGTGAACCCAAACCGTCCCACCTCACCGCACACAGTGTTACGGTGCAACGAGAAAACACAATTGACTTTCAGGTGTTTCAGTTTTACCTCTAAAAAGTTGTTAAAAGAATAGTTTTTGCAGATAGATCGATGAGAAGATCGTTATCACTGTTATTTGTGTGCATTAACTATGGACATTGACCTTGGAGTCGACTGGCTTAGCTTAGCATAACGACTGGAAGCATAGGAAAACTAGCCATGTGGTTTTTATATTTTGTTTTATGCACAGATTCAATAAACGAGATACAATGCATTAATTAGTGAGCTTTGAAACAGATTTAGTAGAGATCTGTTTTTTTTTTTAATGACGGCTTCCAGTTATTATGCTAAGCTAAGCTAATTGAATCCTGGTGCTAGCTCAATAGCTAGCGTACAGACATGAGACTGGTAGCGATTTCTTTCATCTAACTCTCGAGTAGATAGCGAGTGAGATCATTTTTCAAAATGTCTAACTATCCTTAAGACTTTTGGGTTCAAATGGCCATTTGTTAACAACCTAACCGATCATATCATGTTGCTTGCACTTGTGTTGCTTGCTTAAGTAGGCAACTGGCATACATATACAAACAGCTGTGTGGTAGTAAAAAGTATGAATTGGAATGCTGTCCAAATTACCTTTATAGATCATTCATAAACCTCTCAATCTAAGCTTTTAAATTGGCGACTACATTATTACCATAACTGATAAGAATGATGGCCAATCTACAAAAAAACATACTATGTTTGTAAATAAAAAACAAATAATGACTTTCCATTTGCCCTATTTTATGCTTTTAAATACTTTTTTTCCCCTCCAATCAAAGCAAAGCAAAGCAATCCCGAATGACCTATACTACAGGGAAACAATGTTGGCAGAACTGAATGAGTGCACGTATCAGTGGGTAATGGACTCTGCGAAATGCTGTAATGAAACAGTATAGAGAAAGAGGCCAGAAGGAAGAAAAGAGCAGGCCTTGATGTAAGTGCCACAACTCATCATCTGGTAAAGTCAAGGTCAAGACCTTGTGTGGTCTCCTGGTATTTCTGCTCCACTTTTAAAGAGATGGCCAGAGAGTCAGACCGATGTTGCACCGAGTCGGATACGCAATACTCAAACTGATTGGCCTTTATTCCACTGACCTTCTTCAGAAAGCTTTGAGTTCACAGAGAGCGTATTAAAACACAACCATTAACAACTACAGCCATGCATGTGTATATTAATGAAAACCATCCATGTCCTTTTGTTGCTCAGTAACTGGAAACCGTTTTATAACAATGTCCTTTGAACAGCTTCATCAGAGATCACAAGCCAAAAAAATAGTTACTATGGTTTTAAATGCCAGCAAATATTGTTCCATCCTTTGTGGCTGAACTTAATTGCTTGTGACATACAATGAGACAGGGGTCCTCTCTGAATCAGTCTGGCAATTATGTGGTGTGTAAGTTGGCCTGGTTTGTGTGGTGTGTTTGCTGACGGAGCAAGGGCTGGCCTAGAGGTGCCACCCTCTAGACCAGCCTCCCCTGAAATATGATTGGTTTCCCCCCCCCAATCCATTGGGCTAGAGTGCTGTCAATCTGACAAATTTGATTTCCATTGGATCAGAGTACTGTCACTTTGCTGCATATTCTGCCAATCTCTGCCTTTCCATTTGTTAAATGGATATTATATCCATCTGTATACTATTATATAGTATACAGTATACTTTAAACACACACACTGTATGGCAACTGTGTACTTTGTTTTTGAGGCCAGTTTAAAAGTAGAATGTGAATGAATATTGAACTCACTGTAGAGCACTTGTTGCTGGAAGAAAAAAATTGTGTATTGCACTTTATTTCTGTTTTGTTTCCTATTATCTGAAAACTGTGTACAGCAAGGTTGTCTTTGTTGAAGTTTGAGGCAAGTTTATTGTAAGTGTATTGCACATTATTTTTATACGGTTCTGTGACAAAAATAAGCCCTTGTCACATGACCAATTAATGTTTCCACATACTCAAATGTTTTGCCTTAAGAGCCCATAGAAAGTCTATTGTATTTGGATACAAAAAAATAACTATTAATGTGATGTGTTTTATTTAGCACAATTGCATTGTGTTTTTCTATCTTATCCAAAATGTACTACATTTCTAAGCAGATTTTCTATGCTGTATTCTCATAAAATCCCCCAACCCCCCCCCGACTGATTATTGGTCCCCCCTGTGACACCCCACTTTAAAAATGCTGGAATCACCCCTGGACGGAGGGGACATGCTCGACTTGGATGCTTCGGCACTGCGGCTGCAGATCTGCTCAACACTAAGTGGGGGTAACACAAGGAGCCCTACAGTGCAGTAATGCAATATTCATGGTGGGGTGTGAGCAGGGCAGTTAAAAACAGCAGAGTTGTTGAGAAGACCTTCCAACCCTCTATCAGGGAGCAGCTGCTGCTTGGGCTTGCTCTCCACAGCCTATCCTCTTGCTCAAGTATTGTCTCTTTCTTTCGCTGCCCTCCCCTGTTCCCTCTCTGCTGCCTCTCACTCAACCATTAATTTTTAATCGCAACTTAAATGGCTGCCTTGGCTGCGGCTGTGGGGGCAGCAAGTCAAGGGCTCTTGCCTCTGGTTACAAAGTAGGAAATAAATTTGAAGAGATCAAGATAAACATACAGGGAGGGGAGAGGGCTGACTAGGGAGAAATGTACAGGGAGGAAAAAATATCAACTTGCTGCTGCCATTACAGCTTAATTAGGATTTAAACTCTTTCATCTTGGACTTTACATTGTGGCTGCTACAGGAAATTGAGATCAAATTAAGATAAAGAACTGGATTTTTCCAGTTTTTTTTTTTTTGTTGAAGGCCTTGAGAATGTAAGACGGGGAAAATTAGTAGATTCATATCAGATGAGATAGATACTTAGATTTGTTCAATGAAAGACATGGAAATGGAGGAGCGTAAACAATTAATTTGAAAATGTGATGAGTATTTATATATATATATATATATATATATATATATATATATATATATATATATATTATTCGATATTATAGACCAACAAATCATCAATTAATTGAAAAATGAATCAGCAAATTAATCGATAATTAAAATAATTGTTAGTTGCAGCCACAACTGACACATGATTTCTCAAAACCACCAAGGAGTATAGGAAATACAGCTCACAGCGGGAGTATATAAAATGTTGAACCACTTATTCATGAAGGACAAGGCTGTGTGGATGTTGTCAGTGAGGTGGCACCACTCAGGTTTTCCCCTGCATTATTTATTTTCTGTATTGGGGTGGTCTGACCCACTCTTGTAATGAGTCCCTGGATCACTGCTCAACCCCACAGGCCTCTACACAGCCACTGTTTGCTCAGACTTCACTTGGACTGTAAAAGTCAAGCCTTGTTGACACATCTGTGCTGTCTCTCCCTGAGGCTAATGGCTATTACATCTGTCTGCTTCTTTTCAGAGGGAGAGGAAAACTACAAGAATCAAATGCGCCTTTGAAAACAGGCAAAGTGAAAACACTGACAGCTGATGGAGAGCTGACAGCCTCCTCTGAGGGGAATTACCACCGTTGATGTTTCTCACAGGGGCAGTAAGGTGATTACATTGGTTAAGATGTGTTTTGAAAGAAATGTTGATGGCTCTGTGGTAGCAGTGTGTCAATGTTTATACTTTTCATAGGTCACTCTTTACATTATTAGGTAATGTCATATTTTTCTTAAGTGTGCCCAACGCAAACATCATTTTCTACTAAATTACTTTCCACAGGTACAAACTGCTGCAGAGCACAGTGGATATGAAACATGTTATATGTGTATTGCATGTGACATCTTTAAAAACAAAGTTTATTATATATATATATATATTAACTGGCAACTGATTGTTTATATCCATTTTTATTTATGTATCTATTTATAAGAGCAGCTTTTGACTAAATAGCACAAACAGAAGTTTAACTTTCCATTATTTTATTTCCAATAGTTTAATAAATATCGCATAAATGAAATACTGAAATCAAGAAAATGCTGCGATAATTATCACAATCTTACTCCATTTCACTCACTATTTCCTTAGTAAGTGTATTTTTGTAGTTTTCATTCTGAAATATGGTCAACAATAGCATACAAATAAATTCTTGAATGACAAATATAAAAAACGAACCTGATTGAGTTTGTCGAGCTAAAAAAATAAAAAAAAATAAAATACAAGCAACTAAAGCCTCATACATTGGCTTAAAAATTACAGTATCAGCCAAGCTACACAAGGTACTGACTTTTTGTTACATGTCAGACTTTGGTGTAAAATTCCTGTTGCAGTTGGGTGGAAAAACATCCACAGACACTTTTTAACCACATAATGTGACTCATCGGCCGTGTGTAGTTTAACATCTTCACCTCGGTCAGCTTCTTGAACTGTGCAAATAATCTACCTATTGATCCTTGATTGACAAATTAACAAAATCAAGGAGGTAGTGTAGCTAGCAGACCTCTCCCAATCAGTCGAACGCACGTGTGCGCACGCACACACACACACACACACACACACACACACACACACACACACACACACACACACACACACACACACACACACACACACACACACACACACACACACACACACACACACACACACACACACACACAGGAGTAATCTCTCACTAATCAAGGACATCGATCACATCGCAAAGCACATCTGTCTGCATCCCCCTTCTCAGTGCCAACCCAGATTGATTACTCCGACAGGCTTAGGATGGAGACAAAAAATGGGAGAGAAGAGATGGACAAAATAGAAATAAAACAAAAGGAAATGTGTGAATAAAAACAGAAAGCTGAGGGCAAACAACATAAGGGTAAAGTCACAAAAGAGACAGAGCCAGATGTGTTAAAATCTGTTTTTGTGTTTGCACATATATGTGTGTATGTGTTAAAGAGCTACATATTTATAATAAATGTTTAGACCCTGGATCAGGATACACTGGGAATTAATGATTATCTGTGCACTTTATAAGCCTGAGTTTTTTTTTTTTTTTCACCAAGTAAAAAAAAAAGAAAAAGATCACTTGTGCCACAGAAATAATTTGGTTTTTAAAATCCACTGGGCTGAGTGCATCAAACAGGCATTACTCTCCTTGCTACACTTTCATCCACAGTATATTCCTAAAGACAAAATCAATTTTAACCTCAGGAGTAGAACCCTCTCCGGCATCATCAGAAAAACTGGGTTGTGTAACAATACAGTAACATCTATATTAAAGTTCACAGTAAGCTTCCCACACATCTATAGTATATCTAAATGCGTTCATAACACAAAGACGGATATCTGTTTAGACCAGATCACCATGTAGACATGTACATAAGAAGCTCTGTAACAGCCGATAATTGCATTACATTAAATAACAACTAAATAGAATTTGCAGAAGGCATGCTATTGATGCAGTAAATGTGACAATAAAGAAAGCACTTATACATCAAATGCTGACTGATACGGATTTTGTAATGGTGACTGATAAAGGCAACAATGCTTAGTTGAGATAAGGAAAGACAAATCTATTGCTACTACAAAGAGCAATTTCTTCACACAGGCTGTTCACCCTTTACTGAGATGGAAAACCAAGAGGTTTCATTACCAGGGCAGCTGATAAGACCTCTGGGCTCAAGTGCAATCAAATACTACTCAAAGCTCTTAGGCAGAGCATATCTCTGTCAAGGCTACACAGTACAAAAAAACACCACCATTTTAATGGTAAAAATGTATCTAAATCTGCATCTGATCTAGATCTAAATCAAAATACACAATGATAATCATGGGATACAGAACTTATGCCAGATCTTTCTTATTGAACCAAGTGCAGTAAGATTTACATGAAGATAGAACATGTTCAATCTAGTGTATTTTGAAATGTTAAGATATCCCTGAACAAAATCCTAGATACGCCCTGGATCTTTATCTGCACCAAAAACTAATCACTTGCTCTTTCACCAAATTGTATTGGAATCTGTTATGCTGATAAGATATCCTGATAACACCATCACCTCCATGACAAAGGTAACGATTAATTCCAATAAATCCTCATAATCTCAATTCATGTGCTTTTTCTGTATGGAAACGTAACCAAGTGTAAGTTGATTTCTACTAAATCTGTAGTTAAGGTGCCAGTGGGGGGCTATTTTTTTTACATGTAGAGGACTAGATTTAGTCCAAAATGGACGTAGACATGACTTTGAGTTTTGTGATGCATTTCTGAAGATTTAGGTAAACTCCTCTGTTAATCTACACTATAGAAGGGTGTTATGTGTTCAAATTTGTTTATTAGGATAAACCCATTGAGATGTACTATCATCTCGTTTTCGAGGAGGTCCCAACATATAACACAATCATTAACGACAAGAGGAGTGACAGAAAAAATAAAAAAATAAATACAATAATCAATACGGCAACGTACATACAACAACATACAAAACACATGCATAAATTCATCAAAACATTACAACCACTAGGTTGCCAAAATAGCCAATATACAGTATGTTTAGTGTGAGTGGATCACCAACTACAATCAGGTTTAACATTAGATATTAACAGTAGGTATAACGAATGACGACATCATTGATAACAATGGTAGTCCATCTTAAAGTGAGAAGACAGGGCATGCTTAAACATACCAATTTTTTAAATTGATCCTATTTCAACCGGTACATTATTCCAATCTGCTGGAGCTTAAAACTTAAAAGATATTTTGCCAATTGTTTTCCTTACACAGGGACAGAGAAGTAGAGTTGAGCAGAGTGCAAAACTTCATGATTTAAGATAAAAAGGTACAAGATACTGTTGTAAAAAAGGAGGCTAATTGAAATAAATACATTTTAATATAAGTTGAAGCCAGCGAATGTGTCTTCTAACTAAAGATGTTCACAAGTCATTTTTTGGAAGTCCAAGTCGAGTCTCAAGTCTTTGAGCTTGAGTCCAAGTCAAGTCTCAAGTCTTTGAGGGGCAAGTTCAAGTCAAATCTCAAGTCTTTTGCCACGAGTCCAAGTCCCCAACACTGTATTGTTAAATGTTATGAATTCAAAGCATGTCCCGTAGCTTCCATCCATACAGTACAGTAGCAAAATCAGTTGTAGGATAACTTTATGGGGTCTACTAAACACATCCCTCTAGCCCTCGGACCGGGTGAAATATTAACCTAAGTCTGTCACATCATATGAATACAACTATAAATATACAATTTGCCTGTTTCCAGCATTAGCACAACACTTTGCGATGGTTTGCTTGTTACCTGTGACGATATATGCTAAATGTAACGTCTCTTTCACATTAGCAAGTGACTGACCTATCTGGGTGCATTTTGAGATGCCTGATGAAGTTCGACGTTGTTGTTCTGGCATCATTTATCTCGATGCCACACACCTTGCATGTAGCTGTTCGCTTACTGCCACTGTTGACAAAATTATTGAAAGCAAAACTAATGACAAAAAGGCACAATTCCGGGAGGACTTGGTGTCGCCATCGTCAATGCATTTTTGTATATGTGAGTGCACGCACATAAGGCATAGCGCATGCGTTACATTGCACATTATGGCAAAGGGCAGGGGACATGCAGCTTGTCATACGTTTCCCCAATGTATATGCGCCAATAAAAGAAAATAGAAATACATGAATACATTTAGATTTAAAAAGCAATAATTGCATGAAAACGGGTTGTTGACGAGTCTTGAAGCTCGAGTCAAGTCTGAAGTCTTTTGGGTCGAGTCGCAAGTCAAGTCTGAAGTCAGCCGTTTGTGCGACTTAAGTGTGACTCGAGTCCGAGTCTCAGACTCGAGTCCTCATCTCTGCTTCTAACACTTAGAGTCAGCCATTTAAGTGCATCATATATTGTAAAGTGATAAGTGAGAAAAGGACATCCGAGGACAAATCTTCAGTCTATTATATGCTGTGTTAAGTGGAATAAGGTCTGATTTAAATTAATTTTGATAAACAACATCACTATAGTCAAGAATCATAAGTATAAGTTGAGAGGCAAGTTTCATACGCTGCGCGTGAAGCAATTTCGAGATCAATGTAAAACACTGATTCCAAAGTTCATTCATGAAAGTTCAGAATCAAGCCATAAACCAATATATTTAATCTCATCAACTTCATGCGGAGGAGTGTCATCATAACAGGTTATAACACAGGAACCAGGTTTGGATTTCAGTTTCTGTCTGGTATGAAAGATAATAGTATAGGACTTTGTTTTGTTTTATCAATTTATTATGTAAACGCCAATCTTGTAAGCTTTTGAAGTCAGACTGAAGAAAAGCTTGAATTTGTGGTAGATCAGGTTTGGATGTATATATGACAGTGTCATCAGCATAAAGTTGAACCCAATAGTTATTGAAAATTTATGATAAATTATTTACATAAACAAAGAAAAGAAGTAGTCCCAATGTTGAGCCCTGGGGCACACCTCTTTGTTGAATCAACAGATCAGATTTACTTCCATGTAGGACAGCACATTATTTTCTATTATGCAAATATGAACTGAACCACAGAACTGCATTTTCACGTTCTCCTGCATGCAGCCCGGAGAAGAAGGTTTCAGCCTTTCTGCCTGTATACACGGATGTGCTCACACAATATTTGTGTACAGTACGCAAAGTGATAAATTTGGGGCCGTGCAGACTCTCGCAGACATGGGCAGGTGATGAAATGTACGCAGCCCCGTGGATGCAGAAAGTATAATTTGCTTAAGAAACTACAGTATGTCAAATATAGGTTAGAGAACGTCCTTTCAGTTAATGTTTGTTCATCCAAAAATACAAATTTCATAACAATACAGCAAAATACTATATTTGATACAGAGAGACAGAGATTACTTTGGTTTCCAGTGAATGCAATTCAGCATGCAGGAGTGGTGTCTGTAAATCTGTAAGGACAAGCACATCTAGTATGGCAAAGTTTATTGCTCGGGGCTCCCTCTTACTCCCATGCCTGTGTGCTCTGGTCTCTGCTCGACAGCTCAGCTCTCTCCTCTCTCTTCTCCTCTCCCCATTAACCGGCTGACAGATCAGTAATAAACACAGCCTGTCACCTTCAAGGCATGCCTCTAAATTACTAGAGAACACATGAAACCCCGCTCTCTTGTTCCCTCTCTCTCTTTCTCTCTCTCTCTCTCTCATCCGCTGGGCTCATTGGAGCTGAAACCTGATTTTTGGCCCCGGCCGCCTCCGAGGCAGCAAATTCTCCTCTGCACCCAGATAGTCCTGAAAAAAGCATGAATATTAAATGGAAAATCCATGAATAAATAACCAAAAAAGGACTTCCGTCGCTCTAACCTCTTTCTGTCTCCCAGCAGCAGTGGATGACAGAAGAAGAGCGCAAGGAAGAAATGGAGAAAAAAAAATCATGACCACCCCAGGAGAGAAGGTGGACATTTGTTAGGTAATTGGCTTTCTCTATTTGTGATCCCATGGTGCTGCGATTTCACACATAAAACAAAGAGGTAATCACAAGGTAAGAGTGCAGTCGATGGTTAGTGGAGCAAAATTCAACTGCAATATTTTCACTCTGAATATATTGCGTTATTTCCATATGTGGCGCAACCCGAGGGATAAAAGCCTACATACATATTGCAACAGCTTAATAATGTATGCGTGGAAAATGCAAATGATATTGAAAAGAGAGCTTGAAGTGCAATGTGTACAGATGTTGAATGCATAACAAACAAAATCATTTATAAGTGATATATACACTCACTAGTCCCTTGGTACGTGGCACTTACACAGGAACAAGTAAATATAGATTATTTTTCTTCAAGCAAGTCCCATAAGGGTGCTTAATGAGTGAATTGTACTGGATTTCAGTGGCCTGCAGTTTTTAACGGAGCACATGGAAACAAGTCATGAGACAAGCATACAGTAGCTACTGGTGAAAACTGTAAGTTACTATGTGTTGCTGTATCATATGTATTTGTGTGGATTAGTATTACAGAACCAAACAAGCAGAAGCAGCTTTTAGTTTCTATGCAACAAAGATCTGAAATAAACTTCTAGAAAACTTGAGGTCTGCCCCAACTCTTTGTTCTTTTAAATCAAGGCTTAAAACTTAAAACAAAGTTGTCTTCCAAGGTCATTTAAAGTGGTTACATTCTTATACATCTACGCCTCTTAAATCTTTTATATCTATCATATTTTCTCTTTCATGAAATGTCTTATTCTGTTTCATGTTTTGTATGCCTATGCCAACACTTTGAATTGCCTTTGTGTCAGAACTGCACAATATTAATAAACTTGCCTTGCCTTACAAATACTGTAAATTGCAGCTCCAGTGTCATCCACTAACATCCACTTGGTGCGATTGGTCCTTGATTACCCAGCTCATTGTTTTCTTCGAGCTTTACAATTTACAACTAACAGCATGTATGTTTAAGCAGTTGACTTGGCTGTTAAGGCTGTCCATTAGTAATGGTAAAGGACAACTCAATTTCACATGATATCTAAAACAATATAACATATCAAGAGTACATATTTCCATCCATGCTCAGCAATCTACAAAAATGCATGGTAATACAGTTTTCAAAAATGTGATACTGGAAGAGCTAAATTGTTTCGATAATAAAACATTATGTACAGTAGGTTGCAAAAAAAATGGTAAAGTGTAGGAATATTCCAAAAAGTGTTTGCTGTTGATAACTGCTTGAATGGCTGTTAAAACATAGCTGAATTCTGCTGTACATGACAATAGATAATCTAAAGTGGAAGAAGATGATGTTGGCGCCTTGGGCAGACAGGAGAGCTGCTTTGTCAACCTTGAGGTCCTTTGAAATGACTCCAGTCTCCAGTGATTTTGAGATTATAGTATATGTCAATGACTTACGCTAGTAGAAATAAAAAGATCTAATCATGACCTGCAGCTGGAGCGGAATTTCTCATCTTAACAATTATATCCATGACTTTCTTCCCTGTAGTTGGATCCAACCTCAGCAAAAGAGAGCTCTTTCATATCTGCTGGAGAGCCATCAGAGTGACTAATCTTTATAGAGAAAGATAAGCCAGTACTCACAAAGCACTCACTGAATTCATATGTAATATCACAAGTTATACGTTCAGCATCAAAATGAGTGAAGAGCTGGGAATGACCTTTATTGCTTTAAAAGCTGTTAAAAAGGACATTCTGTTTTGTTTCTATAACGGGTGAATTTTTATCAAACAAATGCACACTACAGAGCAGAATTTTTTATTGTGATAACATTTCCAGCCATATCTATTAGCATTATTTAGAAGCTTGCCAAATTATCCCAAAATGTTATAAAAGGCATTAGAAGCCTTGAGCATATCAACCACATTTTGAATACTTGAACTGTTCTGCTCTCCTTCGACTAATTCAGTGCTTTAGTCAGTTGAATATAGAAGTGCTTGTACAAGAGATTACCACGTTTCTTTTTCTTGCTGGTTGAGCACTCTTTAAACAAGGCTTAAAGCTATTTAATGGAACATTACTCTGGGTATCCACCCTTCATGCTTGGAAGCAATAGGATTTTAATTCTTCGGAGCATCATTATAGGAAGGTCAAACATAATTCTCAGGTTACTTAATGCTTTGTTCTTTAGAACAGCAAGTAGCAGCTACAGGCTTGTTCCGCGACAATAGTCCCAGCATGACGTCTACCAATTTAAGTTGAGCTGGACAGGGATTCTACAAATACTTGGAAGAATTGAAAGTTAAGCACAAATAAATTCAGTTAAAGGTCCAATATGTAATATTTGTACTGTAATAAATCCAAAAATGACACCAATGCCTCATCAGATATTAAGGAAACATGTTAAACTGAAATACTATCTTTTCTGACAACAATGCTAATTTCAGTATTTTTTCTTTTTGAAATTTACATTCCGTGACGGAATTTATGTTTATGTTTTGATCTGTGTGTTGTTATCAACGGCCCAGTTTGACAGCCAGGCCGGGTTGCCAGATATACCTGTAAAAATGTAAACCCAGCGCTACAGCTGTAAAGTTAGTACAGCCATGAAAGAAGCAAACAAACAAACAGGATCAATGGAGATAGATTCTACCCGACCTAAAAAAGAAAACAGTTTCTAACAGTTGCGTGACCAGAGACATAACAACCCCCTGGTAAATAATGGAGATGTATTTGAAAGATGGAGACAGCTTAGAGCCCAAAAGGACGCAGAGTTGGCTTATTTTCTCCTGAACCGGTAAGCATTAGCTTCAGGCTAATTTATTACAGCTACTAGGGACGGGCATTTTTTGTCAGCCACGGCTGTTTACAGCGTGTAGCCTCGTCAGCGGCTGGAGCCGACAACGGTGAGTTATTTTAAGCCACGAGAGGGGGCTGTAAACCGGAAAGAGAGGACTGTGAGTTTGCAGTGTGTTTAGCGATATTCTAAGCCAATGAAGTGTGTTCCATCGGTAAGGTAGTGGTATTTTTTGCGTTTTGTATTGTAATTCTAAGCCGAGGAAGTGTGCCTGACTGGCGTGTGGAGAGGACAGTGAGGTTGTTGTTGTTTTTAGCGGTTCATACTGTAATTTTGCGCAAAAAAGTGTGTCTGTCAGTTGGTTACAGAGCTCCGCGTGAGCACGGGCTTTTATGACTGTCAATATAGCCAGCATCTACCGTTAGCTACTCCGCTGTGCTGTGGAGTAATGTCTGGCTATGTGAGAAAAGTGTCTAGCAACGTTGTTGTGAATGCTGCGGTCTCAGCCTGGCAACCCCCGTGAACTTCGAGTCTGGGCAGGAGGGGGCGGGGGAAACGACTCTCCAGTATTTTGAATTGGTAGTGCAGTAACTATTTTAACCGCTAGCTGCCAGTATTACACACAATATTACATATTGCACCTTTAAAGATGACAAAGTGGAATGGCTTATGTAGGGAACAAACTACCTACCTGACTGTGAAAAGAGTCGCCATCACACTGAATTGATTACAGTAGCTCAGATCTCCCCCAGACTACAGGATCTTGTTCAGAATCAGTCCTAAAATTAAACATGTTTGGTGGCTAATTGTGATGCCTCCAACTGGTTTGAGGTTCAGTGTGGGGCACAGAAATTTCAGTCATGAAACCCTGCATGCTACAAGATAATGAACTGTTGTTCACTGACCAAGAAAAACCAACCTCTCCATAATTTTAAAGTTAAAAATCTGTTGTTATGGTCTGATGAGGGTTATGATTATCTTTTATATCATTAAATGCGTTTGCATCTTTAGAATTATAGTTATTTGTTTTTAGGGCTGCAGCTATCTATTATTTTAGTAATCAAGTATTCTACCGATTATTCCATCGATTAATCGGATAAGAAATACTTTTGTTTTATTGAAGCGCAATAATATACAATAGTTTGGTATAATTTTCAGAAAAAGCAACATTTTTATTGCTTACATTGCTTACAATATTATCTCTCAAAAAACTAAACATATTAAGTGCATTTAAGTGCCATATTACATTGTTTTTAAAGAAAACATTTTCTGAAATGCAATAACAACCTCAAACTAAGGCATACATTAAACATACATAAACATTACCTTAAACTGAGCAACTTAACTTTCAGAACTACAAGTTTCAACCTGAGACTGATCTGTATATAGGCATATATGTAAATATTAGTTATACTCAACCTATTTTCATTTATATATTTGATTACAGTGCTACACAGCTCTGTTACACTTATATATGCTAGTAGATCGTTGATCAGCGGTTTCTCTTTGAAGAGAGAGAGTGAGAGAAAATGGTGCGCAACAGTCAGCTGTTTCTCAGAAGGGATAGTCAACGCGTCAGCTCTTTAGATCAGATCGTGGTCACCACTACGTATTTTCTTGTCTTTGATTTTGGTAGTTGTTGTGTTTGGTGTAGTTTCATCGTCCATACGACTCGTGGAATGGATGATTAAGTTAGACTCCATGTTTTCTGTTGAGATGCCAAAGCACTGACGTCGTGCTATTATCGTGGTAAGCTAGTTTGATTTTGCAGTAGACATACTGCAGAGTTTTCGTTTTAATTACGTTTGAATGGATTCCAAACTTTGGACACTTTGTCGTTTTCTCCAGCCTGTCTCTTCTCTTAGCCCCTCACCACTTACGCTCTTTCTTCATTTTGTGATCTGCGCCGTCCGGTGTGCGACAGTAATAATCATCCGTGCGGAAACACCGTGAACGATACAACGTTGGTAACACTGATTAAACGAAGCTTCGACAAATCATTTTGCATCGGGGTTTTTTAGTAATCAAATTATTCGAGTTACTCGAGGAATCGTTTCAGCCCTATTTGTTTTCAACAAGGTCCAGTGATTTTGGCACTTTTACGAGAAATAGAGCTTAAAAAGGTAGAACTATTCTTTAAAAATATTTTGAAGGTTGAAGAGCAGGTGTGGCATTTTGTATTTAAGCTAGCAAGTACAGTTGTATAGGATTTGTGTTTCACTTTTACTATGTGGCTATGTACACACTAGCTGTGTGTACAAAGCCTATGTACACACTAGCAGTGTGTACATAGCCACATCATACGGAGGATGTCAGGCTATTACAAACATGTGGCAAGTGAAGGATAGCTTTAAGGAAGAGAAAAGGGAAATGCGGGTTCATGTCAGAGAGCCAAATAGCTTTCAACACCCAGACTGACCTTTAGCACATGCACACGCACACGCACACGAGGTGACCATTAACCATAATGCACATCCCTTATTACAGGGAGTGAGCCTTGGCTGTATGCCATTTTAAATGTCACATACTCCTCCACAGGGTAATGACTGATCAACCTGCATCGAGCATAGCCTAGCATATGATCTACAAAGCCAACTGTAAAACTGTCTGGAGAGAGCGCAAGCACCACATTATTTGATCAATGCAAAATGCATCCACTAATGTTCATCTATATGTGGGTGTGCTCACTTCCTCTTCCTTTCAAGCTTCCATGCAGTAATATGCAATGTTACTACACTGCCAGTAAAGCCAAGCGTCTGCTAGAACTGCTGATCCTACAAAAAACAACACGCTAGACTGCAGCATTATGCCGCTCTCAGCTCATTTGTTTAACTTGCCAGTCAGACAAATCTAAACAATTCCCAATAATATAAAAACATAAGAAGCTGCAAATTACCAAGCACAAAATGCAGAAGAGCCAAAGTAAAGAGTGAAAATAGTTCTCTCAACTGGTTGGCAAACAAACAGATTAATGTTCAACTTAGTGTTTTACATATTAACGGTTTGGTTTGATGTTATTGTGTTGGTGTAAGTGTAATACTCACTTAGAGGATGGGGATTATAGCAGTTTTGTGTAAGGATTTGAACTGTACAGTATATGGACGCCAGGAAGAGTAGTTGTTGCCAGTAACGGCTTATGGAGATGTAAATAAATAATAAACCAGGACTAAAATTTTAGCTTACATTTGTCAGCCTGATACTTTGTCATATCAAGTTGTTAATTACTAGCTAGTCTATATCCTTCGCGTTCCACTTCTGGGATTGCTCCGGTGCTGCAGGAAATTCCGCTGGAATCATGTATTTTCCGTTTGTGTACACAGAGTTTACTAAAAAGAAAGGTTTTAACAACTCACTTTAGCAGTTGTTGTTTCCGCTCGCCGCCATCTTGCCAGTCAAAAATAGTCGATCTCCGAATGCAAATTAACGGAGGAGAGTAAAGATGGAAAGCTCCTACGGCTTAGTTCCATATAAATGCCCGGCTAATTTGTTTTTTTTTTTGTCGTTAGTGAAAAACAATATTGACCTTGTAGTTGAAAAAGGAGCCCCATATAAGAATGACATTTCCTCCTATGGAGTCCGTTCATTCGCATTCAGAGATAGACACTTTTTGACTGACAGGATGACGCATAGCGTAAACAACAGCTAAAGTGAGACGTTCAAAACCTTTTTTAGTAAACTCTGTGTACACAAACAATGTTCTCAATGCTGGAGTTCATGTGTAGAGCCCCTGGTGATACGTGGAGCAAAGGTTCATGTTGTGTCGAGCCTTCTTAGTGTTTAAAAAAAATAGTGATTTTGAGGGTATCATAGTAGTGCCCCTAGCACTCCCATTTAAAAGGCGATTTGACCGAAAACGACAATACGGTAAATCTTAAAAGTGGCGCTTCCCTCCTAATTATGCTTTTAAACGAAAGTTTGCATCGGGTACATTCACTCGCATTTTGGCAAGAGTTAAGCTTAAATTTAAACACACACACAAAAAAAACAATTGGGCATGTTATGTAATAAAGCACATAGTCTGAAATGAAAGAAATGAAAAAAAGCAGGGAACTGTATCCTTTTCTTTCTCATTCTTATGAGGCATGAGATGGTTGGCAATGCCAGTGACAAACGGATCTATGTAACAGTCGATGTAAGCTGCTGGGGGAGCAAAAAATACTTGTGCTAAGCCCCCCTGAGTAAGATGAGCAGCAATGCCTTGACCCGTGAGACACACTGGGAATTTAGGTGGAAGATGGGGCAAGAGAGCAAGAGAGTGAGATGGTGAAAGGCTAGCTGGTGACAGAAGAACAAGACAGGCTGGACTGTGTAGGTCCAGTGGGTCAGGGTAACCGATCCAAATACCAGGCTAATGTGTACAGCAGGGAGCATGTTGTGATCAATGGACACTACATGACAAAAGAATGCAATGTATGAAAAGCTAATCTTAGTTAGTTAGTTGTGTGTGTGTGTGTGTGTGTGTGTGTGTGTGTGTGTGTGTGTGTGTGTGTGTGTGTGTGTGTGTGTGTGTGTGTGTGTGTGTGTGTGTGTGTGTGTGTGAGAGCCAGAGCTGGAACAAAGCTGGAAGACTGTATTGTATCAATAAATCTCTTAGCAGGCAATGACATGCAAAATGCCTACTTGAAGGTACCGGCAGTATGATTTCTTTATGGAAGGTATAAATGCGAGGTTATCAAACCAGTCCTCTCCTTTGTCTGAGACAGCATTTTGCATTTAATCATTTTTCTTAGAAACAAATCTGTTTTCTGTTTCCAAAGTTCTGTATTTGTCTCTTTTTGAGACATTTTGAGTTATCACAACTGAACTGGAAAAGGTACTGTAAAAATGAATTATAAAACCTATTAATGGTAAACAATTTACCACGGGCAAGTTCGACAAAGCCATATTTATTTCACCACCGATAGAAAGTAAGCTGTTGACTCATAAAACCACAAACTACTGTAGGTTTAAATAATGTACAGATTTCCCTACAGTGCACAGTGCGCACTGTGCCTACGACAGCAAGCCTATCACAATGTGTCAGCGTGTTTCATCAGGTTCAGCCTTTTATTCAAGACCATGTTTGTGCCGGTTCGAATGAAATGTATAAACAATTTCAGACTTTAAAAGTGAAAAAGTACAGGCGTGCATGAGTAGCCTGATTTTTCCATCCAAACCTAGTGTAGCAGGAAAGTGCAACATATTGACCACCTCTAAAACAGAGACTTCTGAAACCTTCTATAACAAGAAATCAAATTCAACACATTTTTCAAGATGTGCTAGAATCCTATACAACAAGCACTTGATTTTACTGGTCAGGACTGTGCTAAATGTACTCGCATTTTCACAAAAATGGAGACAAGGTCACTGTATTCATTTCAGTAAGACACATTTCCTGCTACATTTTATCATGACCCGCTCAAAAAGCCTTCTCTATCGATCGGAAAAGATCTGAAAGAGGCACAGCTGCATAACCAATCCTCTCAAGTCTTTAGAGGGTTTTGAAATATTAACAAAAGAGCTTGCAGGTACATCATTTTGCAGCAGCAGCAGCTATGGCAGCAGAGAGAAAATGTGTTTGAGTCCTACTATAAATCACACAATACAGCAACAACATTGCACATCCAGGGCTGGCTTGTCCCCCAGGCAACCTGACAGCAAAATCCCGTCTTTACAGACGGCTCTCAGAGAGGATCTGTACATATGTATGTAGGAGAACGCTTTGTGTGTTTGTGTGTGCAATTTTGTTTTTATTAATGAACATATAGTAATCAGACCCTCTGTCAAGCATTATCACTCTTTCACACTGTGTGTGCACACAATGGCAGGGGGAAAAGCTGATCATTTATTCAATAAAAAAATCCTTAGTTCAGGCTAATTTCATCCACTCCAATTCCCCTTAGATGAAAGAAGTAGGGACTTACAGATCTTGTGCTTCCCTTTCATGGGGAATTTCACCAGCAGCTCCTGGGGGTTGGTGCAGATGAAGACGAATGGGGAAGCAGACTCCTCACAGGTATCAGGGAACTGCAAGGGGGGGGGAGGAGGAAGAAAGAAAAGAACAGTTTAGCATCATTCTACACAGTTGCACGTTAAATCTCATGATGCCTGGTATCCAATATATATATACCAATCTTTCAGTGAGTGTCTCTGTTTATACACCTTCATCAAGCGATAGGTCACCCATGCCTGATGTAACATGGCCAGACAGCAACTGACAGTTACAGTATGAGTCTCTCTGGGTTTTATGCACTATAACTGCAGAACTAATGATGCAGTTGCTAATGAGAGCAGTCGCACCACTTGTGAGCTGCAAAGATTAAACCAGCACCAAAATCCAAGACGTCAAAAGTATTTTTTCCAGACGTGGATATACACACTGTCAAAAAGTCGAGAATCACACAAATACAATAGTTAAGACCATGTGTACAACATTTGTGTTCGTCCAGTAATTACACATAGAACCGTTCACTTCCAACACGTCATCATTTTTTAAAAGCTTAGATCCAAATCTACAGAAATACATCGCATTTAACCACATCCATGACATATTTATGCAGAGCATATAACATGCCATACCTCATCCCTCTAACGGAGAGGATGTTTTACAGCACACAATTGACAGCAGCCCACAGCATACAGAGGCCTAGGGACAAGAGAAAACCTCTCCAGCCCCCCCCCCTTCCCCCTGTGTTATTGATTGGTCTCTCAGGTGAGAGTATGGAATTGACTGACGCAGTGACAAAGGAGTCATCTTTCCCATCACTGGCAGCCAACGGCTCTCAGCTCATCCAATTTCCTCCGGTGCTATCAGATAGTGCCCATGATTGCATCTAGCCAGCCAGGAAGCGGCTCTTTTCATGACAGCATGCTTCTCGCCCCTCACTTATTCACAGTCTCTCTATCTTTCTCAAAGGAGCAATGAAGGTTGTGACAAATTTGGGGCTTTAAAAAGGGAAATCAACAGAGTCTGCAATCCATCTGTATGGTCCCTGACAAACTGGGGAGAGATGATAGAGATGTTTATTTCAGATTACAGTCCATGTCGGCCGGTGAGTGATAAAATATGTAAAAAGTCTTTGGTGGGGACCCTAAAAGAGCCCCTTGATTCCTCCTTCCAAACGGCACAGTGATTCCAATTAAATTATGTCTCCCAGTCAAGTATGCTGTCTCCAAGATAGACAATTGCCCTGACAGCCCTTGAAGCTAGCTATGATCTAGTATCAGTTTAAACAAGATGAAGGTTGTGAGTCCAGAAATGTAGTGTTATGGGATAATGGCTATGTTCTATATTTTTCTTATCCTCATCAAATCCGGTGAAAAGATTAAAAGGTGCCATGTGGAGTTTTTTTTTGCAAACAAACAAAGTTTCTGTTTACATTCGGCGTTAAACCATCTCATGAAGTGCGAAACCATTGGCAGGAACGTGCATCGCGTCTGCCACATGCTTGTGCGTGTGCATTCTTGGGCACATGCAGGAGAACAACCGAAACAGAGACACTCTGAAAACAATCGCTCCGTCGCACTAATAGTGGTCAAAAGCTCCACAGATACCTTTAAAACCAACAATGACTTAATCTTACTGTCTTACTTTTGACTGTGTAGCTAAAGCCTGATATCACTTTAGTGCTAAAGAAATTAGTCAACTAATCAAATAGTCAACAGAAATGTGAGGATTTGCAATTTGATCATTGACCTTGGAACTTGTGTGTTGGTCTTATCATTTTGTTGACAGTAAGAAAAGCGTAGAATAACTTTGGACAATCCCTGTCTACTCCAATACATACTGACTCTGAGATAACAACTGAGGAACCAGTGTCCCACTGTAGCAATGTACTCCTCAGATTATAAAGAAGGAATACCTTTTATCAGAGGGGATATGCATTTCATCCTACAATGTAAAGATCGATCCTGTGAACTGTTAAGACCAGTGAATATTTCTATAGGGCAATCATACTGTATAAAAAGTGCTGGGAAAAGAAAGGCAACCATAACTAAGAAGAGAAGACAGAAGTAGTGATTAAAAGTGTGAATAAGAGATGATTCAACATGAGGAAAGTAACATGAGGCACTTCTTGAAAAGATGAGTTAAGCCTCATTTGAGATGATTACAAAAACAAATCTGACGTTGCACAAGATGGCTGTATTGTCTGAGGTACTCAAAAAGACAAAATGGTGGTGGTCTTGCTAAATTCAGATGAAACGAGCATTGCTGCAGCCAGAGTTTGAGTGTGTTCATGTGAAACGCCGCCAGTTGCCTGCCTCTTTCATCCTCCATTAGCTAATTAGCATTTAAAGCTGTTGAATGTGCTGCTCTGCTTCACTACCTCCCCCACCTAATTGTTTCCATTCCATGTTAATCAAAAGGGCATGAAACATTGTGGTTGTGTGACAAGCAGGTTTGCTAAAGCCCTCCATATTCATCAGGAAGGATCTAATGTAGTCAGAGCGGACCTGCTTACAAATGCAATTAAAGTTGAGCTTGTTGAGAAACACAGGTGGGGAAGTAAGAAATTGTTAAGTGGAATTAGGTGAAAACACTACGGGTGACAATGACAATCGCACTAGATTTAGTTGAAGGTGATCTGTGTCGTAAGTGTGCCGATTTCTCAGCATGGAAGGTCTGGGTCACAGCCCAAGGGCATTCTGGGTAGAGGACCAATGTGTTTGACATGGGAGAGATCTGAGGGTGTATGTATAGTGTGACAGGTGCATTAAAAAGCCTCAGTGTGAATTGAGTATGACAGGTTGGTTGCTTCAGGCCAATTTACTTACAATTTTGAGACAATGGCCTCTGCAGCTTCTACCGACTCAAAATTGCCTCATGTTCAACACAGAAATGCATCTTCTTCAACAGTTTTCAGGAAAAAAAGATACAAATAGGCCTTGACCTTGCCAGCATGGCAACTCATAATGAATATAGTCCTCGGTCATGCGTTTTCAACAAAAGTGCATTTTCTCTTTAGTTTTAACCCCTGATCAGATCATGTGTGATTCACAGAGTTGGCTCACCTAAAGGAATTGGTCGACATTTTGGGAAACGTGCTTTCTTTATGAGAGTTTGACGCTACTGCCAGAAGCCAGTTAGTTTGGCTTAGCATAACGACCGGAAACGGGGACACAGCAAGATCTAGCACCTCTAAAGCTTGCTAATAAACATGCTATATGTTGTTGTTTTTTTTTATCCTTACAATAACCAAAGACCAACAAAAACATGTTGTGGTTTTATGGAAGGCTGTACATCCTGGGCCACCTGCAGCATCAAGTGGACCTGTCCTCTCAACCTCAGCACTTCCCAACAATAGACCCTCCGTTTTAACTGATAAGGTAAGAACAGAGTTTGTTCACAGAGGACAATCCTTGTGGGAACTCAGTAGAGCTATACTGATCATATTACATACATATTACGTTTCTGTAATATAGTTATTTTGTCCAAAACTCTTATATACAGTATATTAATAACTTTTTAAAGTTTGCCCTGGTTCCTTTAATGTTGTATTTTGCACAATACCTTATTTATATTATATTTATAATTCTTTTGATGTCACTTGTTAATTTAATACTGTTTTTGTGTGTGAGAAAACAACACACAGCATCATTATTTATTGATATTACTAATGATTTGGTTCCTTTGGACCTTCGTCAAGAGTTTGTGCTGTATGTGTGTATGCAGGGTTCAAAACTAGCACCCCACACCAGCCAAATGCTGGTAAAATTTGCAAGTGGCTGGTAGATTTGCCTCATTCACCAGCCCAAAAAAAAATGGTAGTCTATTGAGTGGCTGGTACATAAAACTTTGAACATTCACTAGACATTTAATTTCAAACCCTGTGTGTATGTTTCTAAAATAGAAATGACCTCAAAGACAAAGCTGTGCAGCTACTGTGTGAGTGTATGAACACAATGACGGGTGATGGAATTGGCTGCAACGCAAGGGGCACCAGCTAAAATCTTGCCTAGGGCACCAAATTGGTCACGGCCGGCTTTGGCTGGGATCAAACTAGAGGGGATTCAACATAAAACCAACTGTAATAACATGAAATTAACAAGTTCATTGGAAAAAAGAAAAAAGGGGAAGCCTTTGGCTATGAAAAATAACAGTGGCTTGCAGGGCAATGAGAGGCCACAGTGGTCCTATTGCTCACACTGAGGTTTAGACATGTGTGAGTCTTTTATCAGCTTCCCATCCTAAACACATCATATGGCTTCTATACATTGTACTGTTCATTTGTAGTACAGTCCAATATACCATGAGTTCCTACCAACGTTTGATGAAAACAACATCCATCTTAATAAAACCAACTAATATGGAGCCAGGGTTTGACAGCAGGAACACAAACCTTTGAGTCCAAGCTTGTCAAGTAACAGCTCAACAAGCCAACACTGTTCCCTCTCCTCTCTCTACAATGTCTCTCTCTCTCTGGCTCTTTTCAGCTGCTGTCGGCAATTAAGGGCAGCAGAGACAAGTAATCTCCTTCTGGGCGACAGGGCCAGACCAGAACAGGCATGTGGAGTGGGCTGTGCAGTCGGGGGGGGGGGTTGGCCTCAGCACTAGCCAGGCCCTGCTTGGCTGCACTCAATCTCAGCCCAATAAAAAGCCCTTCATTGGCAGGGTGCAACTGAGCCAGACGGGCTGGGAGCATGTGGCTTTTAAAAATGAGGAGGGTGGAATAAGGGGGAGGGAGGCAGCAGGCAGAGAATGAGAAGGGGAGAACCAGAGAGTAAAAATGAGGAATATGATTCTGTAAGAAAGACGGATAATAAGAGTGTAAGGTGAGAGAGAAAACACAGAGGCAGAGATTTTGATAGATAGGGAACTACACAAAGCCAACTGTGTCTTCCCAGAAAGGACACTGCTGAAATACTGCTTAGCCAGGTCTGTGAGGGCTGGTTTCACCCTGGGAATGGAGAAACAGATGGGTTGTCTCTGAGCTACGGGTTACACATGGGAGGTGAAAAAGGGCTGTTGTTGGGAACTGTATGCAACAGCAATCGTTTGCCAATCGTTCTTTAATCTATCGTGTTCACCAAACAACACAAGCCTGTTTCTGGCATTCATTAACCCTCAAACAAATGCAGCTGCCCTCAGGAAACTGTACGGTAACTGCCTTTCAGCTTTTTGCACGCACTAAGTGTATTATTTGTTTTTCCATCGCTGCACAGCACAGGATGAGAGCGCACACAGACATGCAAACGTGTACAGTTCACGTACGTACGGTATAATGTGTCACTGTCTACAAAATTAACTGCAGATGACATCCTCAAAACAAATTGTCTTATTTACTCATTCCACTAAAGTTACTAGTTTAAATCATCATTTTGTAAATTTGTCTCATAGGGTTGCGTTAATGTGTCTTTACCATTATATAATCATGTTGCAACTTATGGGAAAGTCGTGACTCAAATCAGCTAATGTAGTCAGCAATCATCTGTTCTAATTTAAAAAAAAATAAGGGTTGCGTTAATGTGTCTTTACCATTATATAATCATGTTGCAACTTATGGGAAAGTCGTGACTCAAATCAGCTAATGTAGTCAGCAATCATCTGTTCTAATTTAAAAAAAAAATAACCAATTTGTGCACGTTATAAGCCTCTATTTGGGTCAGCAAGCATAAACATTACACCGTAACTTCAAATCAAATAGGGTACAAGGCTTTTATTCACCTTAACTAAAGAGAGAAGCAGGCATTTATTTTAGACAGGCTATTATGACAGACGGGCTTTTATTTCTTATTGCCTGTTTTATATAGGTTTCTGATCGTACTTTAGTAAGAATCCTCTCTGTTTTTTGGATTTCCTTCCATCTGTTGTTTGCTGTTAATGCAAACTCATGCCTCCATCTGTTTCACATTAAACGGCCTTCCAGCGGTTTCAGGAGAAATAATCTTTTCACGTCACATTTACTGTGAAACATCTGCAGGAAGTGTTGAGTTTCATTAAGATCAGCTTAACATCATGAAAGGCGGAAAAGTAGAGTTGATCAGAATGAATGAAACTGTGAGTGAGAACAGCGTTGTCTGATTCAACGAGAAAAAGTAGCAACAGCAGTAAGAGCATATCGCCTGACTGTGTTCTACTGATGACGGTCATGGTGTAAAAAGGGAAATCAGGCAGAAATTATCACGCCGGCCATTACAGTACCACTCATGTTGTATTTTATTTATATTACTTCTCTTCCCCTGGTCTTTACTTATTTGATCATTTCAGTACTAGCTTTTATTTATGAATGAAATGTAACTTAGTTAAAATAGGACTAAAAAGCATCTTTTGGTTTCAGATCTTTCCAACCTCAGGCTTGCACAGGTTTATTGGTACAATAATTAGTAATACCATTGTGCTCATTATTGTTGGTCAGTGTATTAGAGATGACCTGCCATTGCTAAGTCAAAAATATCCGCGGTAACTCAATAGACATTTAAAGAACAGCTCAGGTGGATTGGAATATTTTGTTAACTGGTTTATTCATGTTGACAAAGAGACTCAACTGAAACGTATCAACGGATCATGTAAACCGCTTAACCCAGACAGGATCTCTACTGGAGTATGGCAAACAGCCAAATTACACCATGCATGTAAATTTAGCCAGAAGCATAATTGATTCCATTTTCCTTTTAGAATTCAGTTGAACATTGGGTTTCGTTTCTCAGCCACATAATCCCTTTCCTGAAAAACAAGGCCAAATCATCTCATATGCATTTATCATAATCTCTATTTCAATTATTTTTTATTAACTGGTATCTTTTTGCATTATTAGAAATGTTGTAATCTTTTTATAATAGACCATTGAAATACAAGGACTTTTTATAAAAAAATAACTGCTATGCTCATGCCTAAAATTCCTGTTGTACAGAGCATACAATCTGAACTTGACAAATTAATTATAAGATTCAATCCTAACTAGAGCTGAAATCATTAGTCAATTAGTCACACATTGCCAGACCTATGTCCACAGCACTGTGGACTAAGGTCTGGCTACACCACAGACACATTCGAGGATAGGAGAAAAAAAAAAAAAGAAAACTCTGGGGTGTTTGCATTTCTTTAAACCAATCACTATCATTTTGGGCAGTGCTAAGCTCCGGATGCAGCGACGATGGTTCTGCAACTGAACTTGTAATGGTGGAACACACAATAATAAACAAGTTGTTCACACAATACAGCAACGTGAGCTATTTAAATTAGCTGGATATATGGTTAAACGCAATTTGCTCTTACCAGTGTATCACCGTGTGTACTTCATCCAATCCTCGCAAATTGGTTCGGAAACGTCCCAGTTAGACAGTAAATGCCGTAAACATATTCCTTGTTAATATTTACAATCATTCCCCCGAAAGAACCAAGTTGGCCTGACTTCCAAATTTTCTTCAAAACTTGCGTTTAGCCTGCTAGCTTGAAGGCCGTTATTTCCTGTAGCGAAGGGATTTTGAGAACGGCAACACACAGAGAGGGGAACATCCTGCGCGTGAGCAATGTGCCGGATGTCAGGCTTTATCATGGAAATGTACTTCCGCTGATCCAGACTATTTGTCAATTAATCCATTGGTCAATTAGTCGAAGCTTCACGTTGGTCTTTAGTTAAGTGTGATGGGCAAAATTCACTATTTTTGACATATAGACCTATAATTAGTTAATTAATTGAGAACATAACTGGCATATTAATCTATAATGAAAGGCAGGAAGGCGTGATACACATCCTTTGCTTTTATACTGATCATGTATTAAAGCTATAGCGCGTAGTTGCTGCCCCATGAGGAATTCGAAGTAATGACAACAAAACTGTCCATGAGAATGTAACAGATATTCATTAATATCAAAAAGTTACGCACTAAAGCTTTAAGTGCTCATTTATTAGTTGCAATCCAAAATAACCTAACCGTTAACTTATCTTTACATTTAGCTACAGGGACCACCACATGGCCAACACATTTTCAGACACCTTTTTACAACCCCTTTAAAAACTGGAAACGTAGGTGCAAACATATGTACCCTCAGACCGTACGGACACCGTCTTTGAACCACACTGGTGCCATTTGACATTAACCCAAAGCAACGCGGACCTTATCCTTCTAAACAGGCAGCTAGTGCAGCTCACTTTGTCCCTTTCATTGGAGCTGAGGCACACTGAGTTGCACGGTGATGATTAAAAATGTAACATACTCCTTCACCTACAGAATCAACTGGTGTCAAGTTTGGAGAGTGAACATTAATTATCTAGCAGTGTCCAAAACTGGCTCCTGAATTTTTACATTATTAATACCCTCAACACAACGAGAGACATGTCTCATTATTAGAAGCTCGGCACCAGTGCCACGATTTTCCAATTACTGCCACCGAGTCAGTCTGCTCAACTACAAAAAACACATTTCCTTTGCCTTAAAAAAAGCTCCCTGTTTCAGTACAACTAAAAAGGTCAGTTCACACATTTTGCACTGAAAAAAGTATAAAACCCCGAGTTACAACATACGTTTGTAATTAATCTTAAAGTACAAACCTACATATGCCGTTTGTATCTAAGAGTACAAACAACATATGCAAGTTATTTATTTTTTATTTTTTTACTCACTGCAATGTGACACGTGCATCGAACTATCAAGAGAGTAATCTCGGCAGGAATTACTGATATCACCTGTGATGTCTCGCTGTATTTGTACTGTGGTGTTTAGTTCAAGAACCAACTCTGCATGTCAGCAATTAAGGCTCATTATTGTCTTGATGTAAATGACTTCAAGCTGTCACCAGCCCACCATCACACTATTAAAATTCCCTGAAAGTCTGAGGAGCAAGAGGTATTAAATGTATTTTGCTACTCCACTACTTCATGAGCATAACAATTTATATGACAATAAGTTCACCTCCTGCAGTGGCCCTCAGGCAAGAAGAAAACAAGACTGTCACACACATTTTTTTTAGACTCCGCAAGCCAACTGCTTGCTACTGAAACTTTCCAAGGACAAGGGTTCTCTCTTGTAGTCTTGCAGTTCTCACAGTTAAGATTCTCTTTGACGAGTACAGGACTCTTTCGAAACTGTAAAAAACTAAAAGATTTCTAATGTGAGGCGGAAAATAGCATTTCGAAAAACCAACGGACTGTAAAACACTGAGATAGTGAGAAAATATTAAGCAATGTTTAAAGGGCAACTATTATATAGCATTTTCAGGATTCTACTTGCATTTTGTGTTTGTACTAGAACATGTTTACACAAACTTAAAACTCTTAAAGCTTATAGTTAGGGAGTGAGGAGTTGCAGCGTCTGCCTAGCCCGGCACACCTGCTTCTCGTCATAGTCAGATTCATCTACCATATAATCAATAATATAATCAAAGTAGAGGGGAGGCAGGCCAGTACAGCCTGATCCGGCTGGGGAGAGTTCTAGCCCGACCAGGCTCCTCTCCTTAACCTGCCTCTCTTAATTATGCTGTTATAGTTTTAGACTGCCGAGGGACTTCCTTTTTACATACTGAGCTTCTCTCTCTCCTCTCTCTTTCCATCTGTGTGCATCCATGTCCCAGAAATGCTCGTTACTAACCTAGCTCTGGGGAGCTTATTCCCCGAGGTCCTTATGTTTTTTTTTTTCGCCCAGCATGTTTCCTTGGATTAGGGTGGCACCAAAACCATGGTTGCAGCTGTCACCATGGTCCTGCTGCACGCCCTGCTATGCCCGATTACACCCTGCTATGCTCTGCGGTGCCCTGCAGTGTCCTGCTATGTCCTGCTACGTCCTGCTACATCCTGCTACATCCTGCTATGCCCTGCTACATCCTGCTACACCCTGCTATGCTCTGCTGCGCCCTGCTACGTCCTGTAACGCCCTGCAGTGCCCTGCTATGCCATGAACTACTACAACTACTATTTCTAGTCACTGTTCCATTATCTTTTATTGTTACTGTTATTGCCACTGTCCATCACACCCCCAACTGGCACCGTCAGACACCGCCTACCAAGAGCCTGGGTCTGTCTGAGGTTTCTTCCTAAAAGGGAGTGTTTCCTCACCACTGTCGCACTAAATGCTTGCTCTTGGAGGAATTACTGGAATTGTTGGGTCCTTGTATAGAGTGTGGTCTAGACATACTCTATCTGTAACGTGTCTTGAGATAACTCTTGTTATAATTTGATACTATAAATAAAATTGAATGCTTTATTTTTCTCATACTGCCCATGGCTGCTGCACCTGTATTCACCCTCTGTAGGAGCGCTTGTCTCTTTAATTCCTCCTCCCGAAAAAGCCCAGTCCGCTCTGATTGGCCAGCCCGCTCCCTAGAAACTCCGGCGCCTCCGCTCCGTGTTTCACTAGCTAGCTAGTTGAAGCTGGAGCTACTGCAACGGAGTATATAGAAGGAGTTTGTGTCATGAAAAATCACCAATAAAGGCTTCGAAACCAAATATTACGCAACCGGACATGTCCCAGCAGTAAAGTGACCGGAATTTGGGGAGAAATGACCAGCATTGGCCGAGATTACAGCTATGTCGCGTTAGCATGTAGCTACTTAATAGATTAATTAATGGATTGTAGTGGAACGAAGCAGCACTTTCTACCGTCAAAAATCACGGATAAAGGCTACTGAACCAAACACTACCCAATTGGACATGTTTCAGCAGTAATACAACCCGGAATTTGGGAGAATTTAACAACATTGGCAGCCAAGATGACATGGTTTACTGCCGTTAGCCATGTAGTTACATGCCGCAATGTTAACACCGCAGTGGCTTAAAAAAACAACAACAAAAAAAAACACTCCAGTCCTGCCTACTTGGAGCAGATGACCAATCACAGAAGATCGGCTTAGAGTTGCGTAAGACTTTAGTCTGGCTATCACCAGACCAAGCTCAATCTTTTAAGATTGAACATTAGTCTTGGGAGTCTGCTCTGTATTTTCTCTGCACTAGAGGCGTGATCAACGGGCATAGTTCAAATGACTCTGTACGCAATTGGATAGTCCTTCAACCAGTCAGACCAACGATCAGTTTTACGTAGCAGTGACAGTGGCATCAATGGGTTGCTGCCATGGAGTGCTGCGCTTCGGTGGCCGGCTTGTTGAATGTAAACAAAAAGCTGCTTGGTCGCTTCTCTAGCGTCTTCGTATTAAAAAGCGCCAATAGTGCGCCAGGTGGATAAGCCAGTTTGTGATTGGTTCCCGCAAATTTGTAATAGAGGCAGGATAGATCAACTCTGGTTCCAATTGTTTTTTCTACTCTCGGCTAAGTCTTACTAGACTGGGTAAACCCAGCCCAATCTGCCGCCGATTTGATTTCCCCCTGCAGCTCAGGCTGGGTTTACCCAGTCTAGTAAGACTTAGCCGAGAGTAGAAAAAACTGTTGGAACCAGAGTGTTCAGAATAGTTGGAAATCTTAACGTTTTAGCTCACAGGGATTTGTCTTAAATACGTTTACCTCATTATTTGGTCACATTTAACATGAAAATCCAACATAACATTGTAGATATGACAGAAAACACAAAAAAGCATAATATGTCCCCTTTAATAACAGAAGTTACAAATCCCAAACATGAAAAAAATAAGATATCTGCATTAACAGAATGTCACACAGTCAAACCCTTCTACTAGTAGTTCACACACACACCCACACCCGCACACCCACACACAGCAAGAACCCCTGGAGACAATTACCATGTCTGCTTTCAAACCTCGACTTCAAAAGAAAAATTCCTGGGAATCTTAGGCATTAAAACGTCTTATTTTCCACCACAATCTCCTTTTATCGGTGCTACAAATCCAGCTCTCCTTAACACAGGTGCCATCAGCAAAAAGGCTTGTATTTTAAGTAAGGTAACAAACCACTTCACAGTGGGCATTTGATTTCATAATGTGGAAATTGAGAAGGACCGGGAGTTTATGAACATGTCTGTCTCTTAAGGTGAATATTTGCTTTGATATTCTGACACTGGGGTACAGCCCTCCCATCTGTGTTCACTCAGCCTCTGTGGGAAATAACTGTCTCTTCCCTCCTTCTCTCGAGGCTGGCAATAAGCGTGGTTTGAGTAAGGAGCACAGAAGGCAGTCCCTTGATTCATATCAAAGGCAAGTTTTAGGTTTCTCTAAGCCCATGGGTTAGTGCTACAGCTTACAATAGATAAGATGATCCGACTGATACGTTCCGAGGGAGAACACAGTGAACTGTTAAACAGAAGGTGTTGCATAGGAGCTCTTTACAAGTAGTTTTCAATTCATTGTTTACAGTTTTTCCAAGTGAGCTAAAATATTTTTTAGGTTAGACGCAACTTGGAAATTAGATGGGATACTTGAATTTACTTGCACTAATACAGCCCTGAATAATCTCTGAACAACGAAGGCTTTAATTAAATTAAATAAGACACCTATTCCTTAGTTACCACTGCTATACCCATCTGTTTTCATCCTCGCGTGACACATATGTACTTTACAATGATGCGGTGACAGATTTACTACTTGAAATTCTAAGTAATTTTTGAACCAATGGGTCCCTCCTCTCAAACCGAGGCAGAAAAAAAAAGCAGCTTCTCATTTCTTGCCCCCCAAATGAGAAATTTTATCAGCTGTAGTTCGCCAGCTGGTTAAGCTAAATTAGCTCCGTGAGTTGGTTGAAAACGCTGTAGGCTGATCCATGTAGAAGAAATAAAGAAACAACATAGCTGTGAACAGATGAGTAACCCCACAAACTAATGTAGTTCCTTAATGATGTCTTCCTTGGCATTGGAAGGAACACTCTTTTACTACTGGTAGTAAGATAGTAAGCTGACAGCTTATGTTAGAGTGGTTAAAGAAACTATCTAACCCATTCCTTACAAAAAGAAAACCTACAACCCTATTCACACCACTTTAACTTGTGGAAAAATCCAAAGCTTGACAGGCCCTAGTTAGGATTGCTAACATATGAATGAGAAATGGGCCCCAATTCTGGTTACACTTTATACACAAAACACCAACAAACATTCTGTAACACTTTCCTTGAAGGTATCTACATAAGAGTGACATGACACTGTCATGAACACATGACACAGTCATGACACACAAACCCTAATTCTAACCCTAACCATAACTTGTCATGACAAAAACCGAATGACACTTACTAAAGCGTTATGTCATAAATGTTTATGACTTGTTTATGACACATTCATGACAGTGTCATGTCACTCTTATGTAGATACCTTCAAGTAAAGTGTAACCAAACATTCTTTCCCTAGCAAGACCAGTAAGAATCATTGTATAAATTCTTTCTGCCCATGCTTGGATTGTGGTTGTGTTGCAACTAGATTAAAAGATGTTCTTTCTGTATAACAACTTCTTAATCTTACATAACACAATACCTTTCTACATAAACGTTTCAGTACCAATCTGCTAGAGATGAGAGAGAAATAATATGTGCTTACATATTATTCTATTGTCTTATCCAGCTGTCCTTTCAAGCTTCAATAGCTTCTCACACTGTCTATTTGAACTTGAGTTCAGTGGAGAGGATGACTCTGTTGCTTTTTGGCAATTCTAATATTGTTACAGTGACGTCTGGACTCAAAGTGACTGATGAAACCGCTCAAGCTTTTAATTTAAATGGAAATATTCTTCCACGGCATGACCAAGGATACAGTTCATTGGTGATAACATGCCTATGTTTTTTAAACACCCAGCACAGGCAATGAACAGTTTAAAGATATGTGAAGTGCCAGCATTATTAAAGTAATTATGCTGAATCTTATTCTCGCTACACTGACCACCAGAAATTTGAAAGAGAGAAAATGATGTTGCATGTACATCAATCAATACTCTACTTCACACACAGAGCCTGCCAAAGCATTTGATGGCAAATTGCCCAGTGGACCATGGCAAAAGAGCATGTGCTTCAAGAAATTTTACTAAATATGGCAAAGGAAAGAAATCGTGGAAGCTGGCAGCGAAGGGAGTAAGACTATAAATTCCTTATTGATTCTCAATAGCTATTTTAATGATGCCAATATTTTACAATGACTCAATAGCATATCATGTTAAATTTAAATATATGCTTATAAATCATATGGGGAATTCCCAAAAGCATACTGAATGTGCTAAAATCTTTCCAGCCAAGAAAACACTATTATAAGCCTTATGAGGTGGATAAAGGTGAACTATGATATGTGTTGCTGCTTGATTAGGAAACCGTTTGCTAATAAAATGTATTTATAGCTGTTAATTCATCTGTAAAAAATAGAAATATTTGTTTTTTTCCTGTGGTCACGTTTGCATTAACCTTCATCCTGGACTAGACACCTGTCCATTACACATCCTATATATTTTTTGCACATTCTGCACTCAACCCATTCAGCTTCCTTTCTTCATGCAAAACAGCTATTTTGTATTTGTTTCTGTTTTTGTTTATTTCATATCAATGTTTAATATGTGTGTTTGTTTATGTATGCACCAATCACCAAGGCAAAATGTAACTTATTGTGGAAATAACCCCTTTTCTGATTCCATTTCTGATTTTTACCATAAGATACCAACAACTCTCTCACAATCTAATACAGGAAATCACACATGAATGCATGTCAGTCTTTGTTTCAGCTGTGATTTTGTCTACCTATTAGAACGGAGCCACGTGGAACAATTCTACATCATTTTTATAGGTTATGTCATGTGACTGATGGTGTGTTAGTGCAGCAAAACGATCCTGGATTAAGCTTGAGAGCTTCATTGTGACATTTAAGGGAACCGTATGTGCATTTCATTTGGATTTTACTCTTATTAAAGAGTGAGCCGCTTTTTAAATGATCCATTCTAAGGTATAATAGTGTGTCCGTGAATACAAAAAATAGTCTTTTTGTGATTTCACCATGCCACCCTTCAGCTCTAAAGTTGAAAGCTGGCCCAGAAGAGTTGAAGGTAAAGACATTTCAGCGAGACATCACTACACAAAGGGAAAGCACATCGTATTTGATGTTAATTCCGCTTGATCACAAGCAGGTACCTGGTGTATACTGTATGGGGCAGACTGTGAATTCTCTGCTTCCCTCAGCACATATCACCAAAGCCTCATTGACAATAATGATCACACTCCTGCCAATTACATTTAAAATTTGATTCAATCTGGTACTTTTTGCCCATGTTTGTTAGTGATTTCCTAGTCAGACCATTCATAAAGGCACTGGCAATCTTCAGAAAACAAACACTTAATGCCCACTACAACAGCTGGCAGCACCTAGCTGGCACACAACATTACCTCTGAAAAAATCCCATTAATGTGTTGACAAAACAGATGATGGGACAAACTTGTTGCCAGTCTCATGCATTTCTACTTACATATACAGAAAAACTTCTCTATATATATATATATATATATATATATATATATATATATATATATATATATATCATGTGACTGATGGTGTGTTAGTGCAGCAAAACGATCCTGGATTAAGCTTGAGAGCTTCATTGCGGACATTTAAGGGAGATATATATATATATATATATATATATATAAACACACACCTACACACACACACAGTATATATATATATATACACACATTTTTTTTATATTATCTGACTTTTCAAGCTGCTCTATGATTGCTATGATGGAATGATATCAGTGATCAATATTGACCCTAATAAGAATGATTAGACCATCTCTATTAAATACAGTAGTACAAAAATATTAAATACGGAAATATACACTCAAATTGTACAGATTAAAGAGTAAAGAGAAATAAAGATTAAACATACTAATCTCAAATTCATTAACAGGTTGTTTTTGTTATTCATTTTCCTATAATTTTTTAGTGATTATATCCTGGGAATAAGTCAGACTCATTGGCTTGTTAGGTAAATAGTTTTAAGTTTGCTGCAGAACAAAGAAAGATTAATGCCACTGGAAGCATGGGTGGCCTCCCTCGCCTCCCCCTCTTTCTCCATACTTTCCTCCCCTCTGATGTCGCTCGCAGGAAGTTGCTGAGCAGACATGTCATCCAGCAGAGTACAATTGAGTTTGTAATCTCTGACCCTGCAGTGGCAGAGCCTCTCGCTCTCTGTCTCTCTGGTTCTCCCTCTCTAGGAGAGATACTTGTGGTTATAGTGCTGCTAGGTCGGGGCTTGGCTGGATAAAGAACTCTTCTCATATGAACACACACAGGCATGTGTGACATAAAGCAATTGCTTAGGCATGCCTGGGGAATGCTGGAACACGAGAACACTCAAAATCAGCTAGATGTAATGAGTGAAGTAATGCCTTTCCTCACATTTGGATGGAAACAGGCGTAAAGAATAATGATTAAATTGAGAGCTCATCCAATTCTCGATAACACCAGAGCAGGGAAACTCGGTCGCCCACTGACTTTGTGCAAAGTACTTATTGACTGTGCCACACAACCTTCAAACATTTCCTTATTCCAAAACAGAAAACTGGCACAGACACACGCCTCACGTGGAGCCATTCTGGGGCATCAACAACAAACACCAGATGTGGAGATGCGAGATAAATGTCAAACATATTGATTCTATGCTTCATTAAGGCTTATTGTGGGGGGTTGGACTTTGCCTGTGGCAAGGCATTAAATAGATCACAACATTAAAATCTACAGAGGTCTCGTTTTTCCTGTTTTATGCAAACATTGTTTAACACAGTCGGGGCCATTATTTCAAAGACAGCACAAACTGAGAAGCAGACGACAAAAAGGCTGTTCCAGTTACATCTGCTGGGAGATAAATAAATTGCTAACATACAGACGTGTAGAAAGTACTAGAAACCCATACTTGAGTAAAAGTACAAGTGCTCTATCAAAATAGTGACTTGAGTAGAAGTAGAAGTGCTCTTTAAGCACCACACTTAAGTAGAAGTACTAAAGTATTCAACATTTTTTGTACTTAAGTATTGCAAGTAGTTTATTTTAAAATCTACTACTCAAGTACTACAAGTAAAAGTATTGTGTTTAGTTATTAAAGAAAGCAGTCAAAAGTTTGAATATCATATTGTTTATATTATTTCAAATGTTTAGCCTAAGGCTGTAGCCAAAGAATTAACAAATATTAAATATATTATATTAAAAATAACAAATATTAACAAATACTGAAATAAAATCAATTATCACACTGTGCAAGTCAAATGAACATCCTCTCCAGCACAGTAACAATTAAAGCCCCAATAAAAACCTATCACACACTAGCTAGTAACATGTGTGATGTAGCTACAGGAAAGTTAGCAAGCTAGCAACATACAGATAAAACTAGCAGCTTCACATCACAGGGTCAACCGGTTAACATTCAGGACTCACTGCAGACTCAAACAACTCAGGAATAGCTTCATCTGCTGCAACAATAGCTAAATAGAAAGAGTACAAACTTACATCGTCTCTGACTTCTGAACAGGCGACCGCCGTAATGAAAAGAAACACGACGCGATCTCTGGGATTTCTTACGTAAATATAATTAAGTAGTAAATAATAGTAATTAGCGTACGTAACTAACGTACACACACTGTGACCTACACAGTCTCCGTAGCGTGAGGAATTCACAACAGTAACGAGTAACGATGCAGCACATAAAAAATGTATCGGAGTAAAAGTAATTCATTCATCGAAAATATGTACTCAAGGAGGAGAAAAAAATAATACTCCAGTAGAGTACAGATACAGCCTTTTAGTACTTAAGTACAGTAGTGAAGTAGTTCTACTTCGTTACTACACAGCTCTGCTAACATACCTATTCAAAAACAGCAACAGCTAAACATACTTTAACCACAAAATCACAGGCTTTTAAAGTCTGGCCTGTACCGGTTATAGTCCTTTGACTTAATTTCATTTATTTGATTCTCTTTACTACGCTCCCTCTGTATATTTAGTAGTATTTGGAAGGTATAATTTATTTCTTCTATATATGCTATATTCACTATTGCTTAAAATGTGTTAACAGGCAAGCAATGAAGCTTGCTAAGAGAGTTCAGCCATCTAAATACTAATACGAATATTGCAAAATACATTATTACCAGTAACAATTTTATTACAATTTTAGCCAAATAACATGTAATAGTTGGCGATTGCTACCCTGAATCTTGAATAAAAACCATACGTTTTCCTAGTAAGAATACAAAAGAATATCTTCTTTTTTTTTTACATTAGATTGTCTTATCAATCAAACTCAATAAACAAATTACAAAACAACAACTGGTTAACTTAGTAGGTTTGATATCTCGTCATTCCTATTATACAGCAATATAATATTAGTCAGAACTGTAATATTATGAGTACTTTGTAGCCTTTCCTGTGTAAGTTCTAAAGGACTGTACAGGAGTAATGACTACATAATTACTATGGAAAAAAAAAAAATTCAGTTGAGAAGAGAAAAAAATATATATTTTACAGCTTAGAAATAAGTCACAGGACGAATAGGTCAGACTTAAGAGCAATAACGATCACATATTTTTTACAGAATAAAGAGAATAATTTGAACCTGTTTAGCATTGAGTCTAACACTTTATATAGCTTGGTATTCAGTTACCTCACTTTGATTCTGACTTATTTTCATCAACACTGCTGTCTTTCAGACCAAGGAAGCTGTCAGAAATATGCTGCCTTTATCTTTGTTCCAAGTTCCTGTGATCAGCATACAGCAGTAGGAACAAGTCCTGTTAAATGAGCAGAACCAAATGAAGGAGAGATAATAGAAAGGGCTTTAATGAAAGTTCCCCCAACACAAGGAACTGTGTAACATTCAATGAAGTAGTCTAAGGACAGGAGTGAAATTCTAAACAGTGTAGCAGGCCATTTCAAGTCTGGCAGATGGTTCACTGTATTTTTCATGCTGTTGAAAACCTGTGACTGAGGTTTGGTTGGTTGTCATCCAGTGCCTGGGGACTCTGGGCTGAATGCATTCTACACACCACTGCAGAATCACATGATGTCTGACCTCTCTGTCATGGCAAACTGCCCAGCAAGGAAAAGGGAGGAAGGGGAGGAATGTGGGTGTGTGTGACTGAGGGTTGTGCAGAAAGAGATAGCAGAGCGAAAGCAAAAGAGAACGATGCATAGTTGCATATAAGTGTGCGCGTGTGTTCACTGAGCATAATCTGACTAACACATACCCTTTCACAGCCCTGACCTGTAAAACATACTGTTCGAGAGAAAGTGGGGGAAAATATGAAGATGGAATGATGGGAGGGGGAGGGGAGCAGGAAGAGAGGGAAGCAGCCACAGCTGCATTCACGCAATGTTACAGCGAAAGAGGGGGAAGAAAAAATAGCATTGCCTGACTTACCGTCCTTTGGAATGCATCCAATATATCCGTGTGTGTGTGTGTGTGTGTGTGTGTGTGTGTGTGTGTGTGTGTGTGTGTGTGTGTGGCATGCTGGCAGGAAGGCTTTCAGCATATAAATATCACATTACCACACAAGGAAACACAGGCATCAGCCCGAGCTTCCAGCCGGCCTAACAAGCACAGGAGCTCCACTCTGGAGGTCAGAGGGAGAGCTTGCACAAATGGAATTCCATAGAAACCAGCACTTCTTTTAACAGATAAGTGTCTAAGCATGCAGCTATGTGGTGTGCGGTACACCTATGGATTCTGTTATGTGACATGTGCTTGTGTGCATACACTGTGTTACAAGCTACAATACAACTCTCCAAAGGCCAGAATGTATCTTCAGCTGTTCTATTAGTGATGTTAATTACCATTGTATATTCTAATGCAGGCACTAAAATGTATGCAGATGATACTGCTACATACATATACTGTATTGAGATGATACTTTATGCAGATAGCGTTACATACAGTGAGGAAAATAAGTATTTGAACACCCTGCTATTTTGCAAGTTCTCCCACTTGGAAATCATGGAGGGGTCTGAAATTGTCATCGTAGGTGCATGTCCACTGTGAGAGACATAATCTAAAAAAAAGTAAATCCAGAAATCACAATGTATGATTTTTTAACTATTTATTTGTATGATACAGCTGCAAATAAGTATTTGAACACCTGTCTATCAGCTAGAATTCTGACCCTCAAAGACCTGTTAGTCTGCCTTTAAAATGTCCACCTCCACTCCATTTATTATCCTAGATTAGATGCACCTGTTTGAGGTTGTTAGCTGCATAAAGACACCTGTCCACTCCATACAATCAGTAAGAATCCAACTACTAAAGCCTGGTTCACACGGGACGATTTTAAAATTGTCGGCCGATTTTCCAATCCTGAGAGACCCCACACACGGCGATAAAAAAAATCACAGGTCGAACTGTTTTGGTCGTACAGTGTGTGGTGCGCAGCACACGGCAAAATCAACACATCACACACAAACCGATTTGACTGGCGAGCATTCCCAGGTCAGACGGGAAATCTCGCAAAATCCCTTGAGATAAAACGCGACTTCAGAGTAAACAATCATGGCGGATGCAGTGGCGATTTATCAAAAGAAAAGGCGATGGTCAAAGAAGTGGAGACAACGCGAGCATGGACTATACTCCGCTACATCATGATATGGAGGTGAGTTGTTTTTTTCTCATAGAAAAAAAGAAGAAGCTAAACATGACTGTCAATCTCCCTCGGACTGGGGCTCCATGCAAGATCTCACCTCGTGGGGTCTCAATGATCCTAAGAAAGGTGAGAAATCAGCCCAGGATTACACGGGAGGAGCTGGTCAATGACCTGAAAAGAGCTGGGACCACCGTTTCCAAGGTTACTGTTGGTAATACACTAAGACGTCATGGTTTGAAATCATGCATGGCACGGAAGGTTCCCCTGCTTAAACCAGCACATGTCAAGGCCCGTCTTAAGTTTGCCAATGACCATTTGGATGATCAGATGAGACCAAAATATAACTTTTTGGTCATAATTCCACTAACCGTGTTTGGAGGAAGAAGAATGATGAGTACGGAGCATGGGGGTGGTAGCATCATGCTTTGGGGGTGTTTTTCTGCACATGGGACAGGGAGACTGCACTGTATTAAGGAGAGGATGACCGGGGCCATGTATTGCGAGATTTTGGGGAACAACCTCCTTCCCTCAGTTAGAACATTGAAGATGGGTCGAGGCTGGGTCTTCCAACATGACAATGACCGAAGCACACAGCCAGGATAACCAAGGAGTGGCTCTGTAAGAAGCATATCAAGGTTCTGGCGTGGCCTAGCCAGTCTCCAGACCTAAACCCAATAGAGAATCTTTGGAGGGAGCTCAAACTCCATGTTTCTCAGCGACAGCCCAGAAACCTGACTGATCTAGAGAAGATCTGTGTGGAGGAGTGGGCCAAAATCCCTCCTGCAGTGTGTGCAAACCTGGTGAAAAACTACAGGAAATGTTTGACCTCTGTAATTGCAAACAAAGGCTACTGTACCAAATATTAACATTGATTTTCTCAGGTGTTCAAATACTTATTTGCAGCTGTATCATACAAATAAATAGTTAAAAAAAATCATACATTGTGATTTCTGGATATTTTTTTTTTTTTTAGATTATGTCTCTCACAGTGGACATGCACCTACAATGACAATTTCAGACCCCTCCATGATTTCCAAGTGGGAGAACTTGCAAAATAGCAGGGTGTTCAAATACTTATTTTCCTCACTGTACATATTATGTACGCAGATGATAATGCTATATACATATACTGTATGCAGATGATACTGTTACATATATGCAGAAACATCTGTAGAAGGCACTAAAGGAAGAAAAAATATATAAAAGTATTTGGCCTTCATTGTAAACAAGACTGCATGTGTCGGAATGCCATGCATGCAAGAATCTTAAGTATTTAAAAAATGAGTGTAGGGACATCATGCATGAGAAATATTATCTTGTCCACATTTTATTTTGTAATGAAGTAATTTTCTTCTTCTGACCAAATAAACTATTTTATTGCACTGATATTATGAGTCCTATTAACTTGTGTTGTTAAAAAAAAAGGTTTTGCCTGAATTAGCTCTACCACTATTGCAATGCTGTTAATGTCAGTGCTTTTTAAGCCTTAATGACTCACATAATATACAGTATGTAGGAAATAGCACAGGTGTTACACAAACACTAACTGCTTTACCCAAGTGACACACAGTAAGCCATGACTGTGTGACAGTGAACCAGCATGCAAAATACCAGGACCCTTAAAACTGATATAGGTAAATTAAAAGTAGCCATTGTTAATTTAATTATTCACACCTGTACTTCTACTGAGAAATCTCCGAATGTCTTCAGTGAAAATGGCCTTATGCACTTTTGTTTTCATTTTGTGAAATAAAACTGAATTGGTGTTAATATAGCCCATGAGTGGATCGGAAGTTATTGATCAAGGAAATGTGAAACCTGAATCTAGACCAGTAGGGGACCTCAGCTATAAACCATATAATACAAGCCATGACAATATGCGTTTATCTGATATACAGAAGTACCAGGGGACCTGCTATATCAGCCTTCAACAGACCAGGGGTCTCATTTATTAACCTGTGCGTAGGATCCTTATTATAAGTGTACGTACGCCCAAAAGCCAAAAATGGTGTACACCAAAAAACATTCAGATTTATAAAACTGTGTGTACGCACACCTGTAAACAATGTTCCCTTCATAAATCACAAATTACCCACAAGTGTGTGCGTCGTGTGCGTACATTTCGGCACTCGGGGACAGCTTCGATATACCAGACCTAGATTAGCTGTCTGCCATTTCCCTCTGGAAACAGCCGGTGGCTCCCAGAGTAGCGAGGACTTGAATTTGGACCGGGATGGCACAGTTCCGGCGCATTGCCCTCTCTACTGGACCCAATTCAGTACCACCAAAAGAGCGCAGCTTTAGGGAATCTAAATTGGCATATTAGCCATATTAGTCATGGTCCCTGAAGTCTCTTTCTCTCCTGATTCTTCGATTGGCGTAGTACTCTTGCAGTGCCATCATGCAGCATTACAGACGGGAGTCACCGCAGAATTTATAGGTTTACAATAATTTGTTATTGTTAACACCTTGCCAAAATCACAGCATCAGCTAGTGGTATCCCCCACCCCGAGATACAATTTGAAGACAAAAGTGTAATAGGCAAACAGAATTTTCTTCATGCAGGTTTTGTCACGAACAGTATTAAAGTTTGGACCGATAACGAGGACATTAAGTGTATATGCACAGTATTAAAGACAGATATGTAGTTATTTACACTGTGTTCTGCCGTTATCTAATGCTAGGGTATTTGATGCTATCCTGTATTCCATGGAGTCGGGCCATCTCCTACTCCTGCGTCCGTAACGGACAATGTGATTCTAACTCTGTACAAGTACAAATAGCACTGTTGGATTTAATCTTCATGATAACGTGGATCAAAAAATGTGCGTGAGGCATCAATACTTGAACATATTACAAGTAATTGGTATTCCCACATTTACTTTCTGCAGTCTGACATCAGTTCACCACCTCACCATCTGCGTCGCCAATTCCCATTGTCTTCAAAATGTGCGTACGCATCGGTCAGAGAGCGCGTGGAGGACCGCACATTCTGCCGTCAAGTTTGTTTATTATAAATCACAACCTTAGCGTGGGAATGGGCGTACGGACATTTTCAGCCCCGTTTTGTGCGTACGCCAGGTTTATAAATGAGACCCCTGAACACATGCTTATCTGTGAAACATTAGGATGCATTACTTTAAAAAACAAAACAACTACGAATGTTGAAACTTCCAGATTGCATTACTATGTCAATATTTCATCAACAGGAAACTCATAGGGTCCTTTGATTAGATAATATATGTACAGATCAAATACACACACACAAAGCCTTGGTTTTCTTGCCCTCATGGTCATTTCATATGAATCAATAAAGCACTGAAACACTAGACCTCTCTGGCTTGTATTCACAGACAGGTAGCTCCTCAGCTGGTGATATGGTCTTTGCAACAGAGAAATAAATCAGACCTTATTAAGGGTGTGGATTGATCCAATCAATCTTTTCACCACAGGAGGAGTAAGACTAAGATTTGAGCTCTGTATGTGGTGTGATGTGCCTTTGCCTGGGCTGTGAACCATTTGGATAACTAATAATAATTCTGTGCATGTCTAGATAAATGTTGTTTTGCTCCATTTTATGCACAAATTTAAAATATTGGGCAGTAGAGTGTCATTTGTATGTGTGAAGTAAACCATCTGCAGCATATCCACCACCCATAAATCTGCTTAGCTTGGATGGAGCTCTCTGCTCACCCTTTTTAATTATCTCACGCTGCCTCTTCCAGCAAACGCATTCCAATTTTCAATCTGTAACATACCTATCTTTTCCCCACCCCCTCTGCCTTCTGCAGTCGGCAGGTCAGGCATACATCTCCACTCATTGCTGAGTGAGCACTGGGGGGTAGGGTTGGAGAGACAGAGCACAGATCATAATGGCCGGCCAATTATCAGCAGTACAGGGGGTTGGGGAGTTGGGAGGAGTGAGAGATTATGAGAAGAATGGATCAATACACCAGTCCGTTTCTAATGAGGGACAGAATTGGTCCAAGTCAAGCAGATGGAAATCCTGCTCAGCCTGGGGGTGGTCTTTCTACACGGTCTTTCAGCTGGGTATCAGGTTTTTGGTGCTGCTTTGTACAACAGCCCCCCAACAGGGGAATGACTGCCATCACACTGGATCAGTGATATTCAAATATTTACAACATTTACTGCATTTATTGCGTTAAAAGTGTTTCTCTCATGCTCTCCTGATCCACCCACATTCCACTTTCTCTAAATATTTCATACATCACTAGGGGCAGATTTAGAAGGGCCTGAAGAATAATGGCTGTCTGTCCTTCACCAACCCCCTTTTAACCACCCACAACTGCCAGACCAGGACAGTAAATCCTACACCTCACCCACTCACCCTGCCCAGAAGCTCAGCTGTGTGTACTATGCACTCACACAGCATGCACTCTTCTGCTTACATTAAAAGGAAACAAGCTTAAAATGCTAAACAGCTAATAGTCTCTGCTTTTTTTTCAAAAATGGTGACTGGAATAACACTAACCAATTGTTCAGCACCATCATTAGGCCTTTGGTACTGTTGTTCTTCTCCGGTTGCTTCACTATTTTCTACATCTGCCTCTCTTTCTTTTTTCTTTTTTTTCTTCTTAGGGGCCTTGTGTTGGGTGGGGGTGTTATTTATGGCTGCTCTGTGCAAGTGGACACACACACACACACACACACACACACACACACCCTTTCACAGGATGAAAGGGCAGTCACACTGCCTGCAAACATGATTTTACAGCCCTGGGTGGAATGAGTGGTGGAAGAGAGAATAAGGACAGAGTACAAAAGGGGTAAGCCCTTAGATTTACAGGTCCCAGCAGTCAGAATGCAAACCATGTAGCAGCACACATTTTAAAGCTTTTTCTTTTACCCAAACACAGACAAATAAGACAAATGTCTTTATGCCGGAAGCACAAAATGATTGCAGAGATGCACAGAAACATAAGAACATCCTCAAAAGGGGATCATTGCTTGTTCCATGGCTCGGTTTAAAAAAAAAAATTGAACAGAAGAACGTGATGGTTAAATCAAATGTATTGTCTGTGTATCAATTAAAAGGTGTATGTGTGTGTGTGTTTTGTGTGATAGGACAACTATAGACTAAGGCATTTAGATGTTTATACCCAACATAAAAAGAGAAGTAGCCTTATCAAATGAGGGTGTGTATCTGTGAGATTTTATTCACTTTTGCTTAAATTATTTAAACCATTAATTGATCATCAGAATAGTTGGCAATTCATTTCCTGGCGGACTAAATGAATAATCAGTTAATGAATTGGACAAACAGTTAATATTATGACAAACATATAATGCTAAATAATATAATAATAATAATATAAATTATAATGCTATAATCTAAAATATAATACAAACGGAGAAGTCTCTGCCGAAGCCAGAGGCAAAACAGGCAAGGTGAGGACAGCATTGTAATTAAGTTTAAATGTGTTCCACTGACAGCGAATATAACAGCGACTCACACTGTAATCACATAATGACTTAATGGGGAGTGGGGTGTATTTTTCAGTTTATGCTTTTCATTCAATCAATTTGGGTGTAAAAGCTCAAGTAAAGAGTGTACAAGTCCAAAAAAGGCAATGGAGCACCTCCATGATTTGCTATATCACATTTTAAGAGTCCTCGTAACACACTGGTTAAGGGTGGATTTCACTTTAAGTGTTCATGGAAGACATAAAATGAAAAGCATAAAAAGCAGCAGTACACCCCATTGTTTTATTAGTAATGAGAGGGTGCTGTTTGCTCATCATGTCTTCTGTAGATGTAGGGGCGTCGGACTGGGGGCGAAAAAGGGGACTGAATACCCAGGGCCCTCATGTGAGGAGGGCCCAAAAAGATGCTAGAATGAATAGCCGTGGATGCAGGGAGGGGCCCATAGAAATTGCCTTTCTACAGGGCCCAGAATTTTGTGCTACACCCCTGTGTAGATGCGAGACAAAATATGGCTTTGTTGCTATAAATGCATGCTGCATAAACACAATAGACTGATGCCAATGTTATGCGTGTATATATAAACCATGTTTGTGGGAGGTAGAACAAGGCCTTGTATTTGTGTTTCAGTGGGTTTTCCTGTGGTGCAGTATGCCTCTAGTGGGAAATACTGTAAACTGGCAGAGAGATTCTGGTGAAAAGGTGCTGTCTGACCTCTGCTGGTAAGAGGGAATATTGCAACAATCTTTACAGACAAGGCCCAAAATGCATGGTCAACTCAGTCAAATACAATATCTCAGGAAGGGAATTATGGCCATCCTTCTAACACATAAAAATGTAACTATAAATCAGTAATTCACAATGATTTAAACTCACAAGTGTGTTCCTATCTGGAGGACAATTATGTTTGACTGTGTGTTTTTGTACCATACTGTGTGGTCGTGGATAAGATAAGCTTCTGGATGTCTATAAAAATCACAATCCACTATGCCAACACTATTACATGATGAGACAGAATTTGGTCTTTAGCATAGGGAGTGGGAAAGCCAAGAGTAGGACAATGGGAATTCTAAGAGTTCTTGCAGTCAACACACATAATAACAACAAAAACAGTGTCAAACTGTCCTCCAAGCCAGCCAAAAGCGAATCACACATTTTGTGCCTGTGTTTCTGCAAGTACCTGTACTTGGATCACAAATCAACCGACACTGACACTCAACTCGAGAAAAATAAAATCCTCCACGTCACATGTAACAGAAGTAACTTCGCAAAGCATCACGGCGGTTTGTGTGGCACCATTTTACACTTATCTTTCTGTCCATCACCCCCCTTAAGCCTACTTAGGATTATATGAGAGACAGCCTGGTTTCAGAACTGAACGACCACCCATATCGGCAATTAAGTATGAAGTTTTAAAAGAAATTTAGTTTTGGTGTTATACTCTTAATTCTGCTATGGTGAAATGTTTCACTGACCTGTTCTCTGAACTGCTCCTGAGACAGGCAGTCGGTCACGTTGATGCAGCCCAACAGACAGCCAGTGGGGTAGTCTTTGGGAAACCTGGGCTCTGCACAGAAAACAAGGGCAATCAAAGATCCAGTCAAACTTTGGGGCATTGGTTTCCAAGATGTGTGCACTGTATGCAAGACATCTAGAAGCTCATCACTTCCAGTATTCATATTCTTATATCCCGATTTGCTGTGTACAGCGTGTGCACCTTTCTTGTAGACATTGCGGTAGATGGCTTCAACCTCAGCAATCTCCTGAGGAGTCGGCTTCTTGGCCGCAGCAGCAATCCAAAGACGACCCCGATGGGATGTGTACCAAGTTCGCCCCTCAACCCTACACACACACACACACACACACACACACACACACACACACACACACACACACACACACACACACACACACACACACACACACACACACACACACACACACACACACACACACACACACACACACACACACGTATTTGAAAAAGTTATCTCTGCTTTTATTGGCCTGATGGAAAACAAGTCGTCATATGAGTTTTAAACTGTGGATTTTTTAGGATAGTACTGCAATTGGTTTATCTTATATCTTAAAGCTAATATGGGATTTTGTTTGCTCCTTACCTCTTGATGCCTTTGACCAGCAGCGTGGCCCACGGTTGGTGCATGCTAAGGCACCAGCCCCCGTCAGACATCTCCTGAAGGTCTTTGTCTTGGAGCCGCAACTTGCAACGTTGTTCTCCTCCCTTGTCCTCTGCCGAGCTCTTTCCCTGCTTTAGATTTCTCTTGTGGCTTCCACTGCCTCCAACATCCACCCACTGGAAAGTGCATTCATTGTCATATCATTTTCATTAGTAGATTCAGTGTGAATACTATGTGCACAGCTTTCATGATGGGAAAAAAAAAGTACAATATAAACTCAGGATACATGTGAGAGAAACAGCTGTCGATTTCAACCCATTTTACTGACGTTCCAATTAAATTGAATAATGACACAAATGAGTAGACTAAAGAAGAAATATATGCAGTTTTGAAAATGTACCACAGGGTGACACCATTGTTCCTCCCAGTATAAAGAAATGACCTACCTCTGGTGCAGACTGCATTATGTTGGGGTTGACCAGCTCTCCGAGGGTCTGCCTTCCACCTTGTCTTTCAGAGTACATTGGCGATTTTGACGTAGAGTCGCTGTTCATAGCCATGAGGGTCTCATCCAACCTAATTTGCATTAACATTTCAAAAAGAGAAGGCGTTGAGCATGACTACGCAACACAAATCTGCCCTTGCAGCCTGGTTTCAAGTGTTGTCAGATTGTCTTACTTGTTGTAGTACTCATTAAGGTTGTTTCCCTCGTCGACCACTTGTCTGCCAGCAAAGTCCAACGTGATCTTTCGGTCCTTGCGAGAGGCATGGCGAAGTTCTCTCAGCTCCTCCTCCTTTTTCCTCAGCTTTTCTCGCTCATTGGGCGACAACCACTGATTGGACTCAGTGGCAAAGTAATCCGACTCATCATCCAGAACCTGCGTTCTCCTGACACTGGAGTTTAGGGGGACAGCATATAAAAAGGTAGCGTTGTCACCAAGTTTCAGGATTATCTTCGGCAGTAGTCCAAAAAAAAAGTCCAGTTAAAGTGTTGACACTGCACACCAAGCGTGTTTTAGGATACCTATTCTTGTCGTATTCCAGCAGTTTGTCTTTGTGCTGGACAGCCTTCTCCAAGCCAGCCTTCATCTGGGCCTCTTGGTGTGGGAGATAATCTCTTTCTCCGCCGTCTGTCACCAAAATAAAAAAATAAAACATATTCATAGCATTGATAGACGTCATTATTTCATAGATTTTAGTATTTCAAAATTCGGATTAGTTTTGACTCGCACCTCCCATCAGCTTCTTTCTTAGTTTCTGGCTTTTGTTGGAGTCTCGTTGCAGGATCTCCTGCTCCTCTCTTGTGCAGACCTGAATCAGAGAAGACATGTGAGTAAAGAATTCTAAAATAGAAAATAAGGATTGTCAGCGCCACAAGAAAAAAAAAAAGAACAGAATTCAAGGACTAAAAACTCTAGCGTACCAGACTTCCACAGAAGAGGCAGGGTCCGGAGCCCTCTTGCTCACACACTATACGACCACAGGTGATGCAGTTGTTGATAAGTTTGTGCTTTTGGGCAAGGCACTCACAGGCGTGTCGCCCCGGGAGTAAGATAGACAGCTTGTCTTGTCCCTCTTTGGCATAGAGACTGACAAACTTACTTTTCTTCTTTGTTGAAGAACTACTGTTTTCGTGGGCCTGAGAAAGTAGCAAATGAAGGGATGAAACAAGGCGAGAGGAAAGAAACAGATTAGCACTGCGACAAAAAATGAAATGGGTCATCTACAAATGAACTTCATGTCACAGAACAAATGCTTGGGCCAATGTGGACTCACCCTCATCAGATCAATGGGTGTTTTGACTGCCTCTGGCTCAGGTTCTGTTTGGCTCACAGTCATTGCCTCCTGTTTGTTACGGCCCTTGCGTTTAGACTTCTTCTGGGTATCTTTGGACATGTCTTGTGAATCTAGACAAGTAGAGCAAATCAACAAAGAATGTAGATAGCGCATTTGAGAGAAACTTTGATATTTCAGTAATTACATTTCCATTCAGAAGACATGTAATCATTATTATCTTTTTTTTTTTTTTTTTTTTTTTTTTTTTTTTTTTTTTTCTCTCTCTCTCTCTCTCCTTTTTTTTTTTCTCTTTTTTTTTTTCTTTCTCTCTCTCTCTCTCTCTCTCTCTCCCCTACGACGGACAATGGCACGGAATACACGAACAGACTCGAGTCACTGACCTCGCCGGACTGTCCAACGGCCGATTAACAAGTTGGTGTGTCATATATATATATATATATATATATATATATATATATATATATATATATATATATATATATATATATATACACAGTCAGACTCAATGACTAATCTGATTGGTGCTAACCCGGAAATGACGAGCGGGATGGGCGGGACAACGCATCTCAAAATCTGACGAAAATCTTTTAAACTGACTTTTGGCGATCTAAAATGAAGGCCGATTCAGGAAACTGTATGGCCCGTTTCTCGCTCAAAATGTTTTCAGAAACACGTTTCAGTTAACTATTTTAGTACAATATGAGATCGTATTTTGAATAAGCCGCCATTATGGCCGGCTGGAGAAGCCAGACGCACGTGACGCGTTCGTCATTTCTTTCATTTATTTTAGCGCCGCCTGCTGTTATGGAGACGTATTACGTCTCGCGCACGCGCAGAACGTATGCTCGAGTCGGCGTCGCTTCGGTGTGTTCCAAGGCACTTTTTGGACCTTGGGGGGGCCTTTTCTGCCGACGGTCGGCCGTTGGGTTGGTGTGTCAGGGCCATTACTTGAAGGTATCTACATAAGAGTGACACTGTCATGAACACATGAACCCTAACCCTAACTCCAACCCTAACTCTAACCATAACTTGTCATGACAAAAACCGAATGACACTAAAAGAAGAGTTATGTCATAAACGTTTATGACTGTTTATAATGTTTATGACACCTTCATGACAGTGTCATGTCACTCTTATGTAGATACCTTCAAGTAAAGTGTAACCTATGTTTTTTACAATGCTCAGTCATGCCCAAATACCTTGCACTGTAGCCCTTTATCAGGTTGGCTGGGAGGAATTTTATGTTCAATCTTTAAATCAAATACATTCAATTGGCAGACATCAGACATTTATTGGCCTACCTGGTGAAGAAAAGGATTCCTTGTGAAGGATAAGACTTGAGGTATCTGTGGCCTGTCTTTGAGTCTTCTTCCATCTGCAGAGGAACTCATTTATAAACAGCCCTTTTCTCCCATCTGTGCCCTGTAGGAGGTCTCCCACATACTCCTCAATCTCCTCAGCATTTCCGATGGATAGAATGTATCTAGGCAGCAGGATGACACAATTACAATTTCATTTAATAACATTTCTTGTCAAAGTGGAAGTTGAAAACATTAAAGACCAAAAGAAGAAATGCCTACACACTGCTTCTTTATACCTGTGTGGCCTCCAGCAATGTGTAGTGGTCTGTTTCATTAATATTGAAGAGTTGGTTTTGCTAAGCGTTCTTTATTGTTTATGATTTTTTCACAACAATTTAGGTTACTTCAAGGCCTGATATGAACTGTACTTTTTCTCTTTTCTGATAAAGAAGTTCCTTAAGAGTTTTTGCAAATTTGCTTTTAATGTGTAGACATTTGTACGTAAGAGCACCATTTATGAATATATTGCCCATCATTTTACTTATCTAATTAGGAAATAAATATGTCTTCTCATCACAAACCATCTATACAGGTTTGCTCACACTTTCACCTTTACTTGAAAAACATCTGTGGTTTAAACAATGTCAATAACGTCTACATAGAAAAAATAAAAATAAAGAACCCGGAACAAACCAGCAGTGGTGTGTGGCTATATTTGGTTGTCTTTATATTTATAACCTATAATAACTAACCAGCACCTGCAAATAATGCAAGGTGTTTTTGTGCCTCTGAGAAATGACATGATGTTTAAAACATGCCGCACGGTTTCCAGGCCATTTATTTAAAATGTTTTCCCTCATTCAACATTTTGTAAGTTTCCTAGCCTTTTAAAATCATTACAAAAGTCACTTACAAAACTTAATCTGATCATCCACATAGATAAAAATTATTAAAAAATACATGAACAAATGAATGAATATAAAATTAAAATAGATTTAATAAAAAGAAAAGAAAAGAAAATGAAATAGGAAAGTAAATAAATAAGGGATTAAATACAAAAGGAGAAAACAAGCAAATACCAACAGAAATATTAACGTATGTCACATTTTATCAATACATCAAGCCTAAGTTTATTTTTGTTGAAATAATAATAATAAAATGGATACAAAGTTACATCACCCAGGATGTGTCACCTCGAAAAATAGGAAGCAATGGTTATCCGTGAGCTAACGTTAATACACAGCTAGCTTAAGACACCTATCAAACGGACTAACGTTACCTGCTACTGTAATACGTTAAGGATGGATGGATGGATGGACGGATGGACGGATGGACGGATGGACGCGCGCGCGCGCACACACACACACACACACACACACACACACACACACACACACACACACTTTAATTGATCGATTTAATCACACTGGAAAACTTAAACGCAGTAACGTTGACGTTACATCACAGCACAACCAACAAGCTATCAGATGTTAGCTTGTTGGCAGACTGTCTATGGTCAGCACTAAAACTGTCAAATGTATGCTAACTAGCGTTAAAATGACTTACTGGACGATGTCTTCACATGCCTCCAACCCAAACTTGTGGTGTAGCTGGTCCACACACCACTTCAACAGAGCCTCTGACATTTTACCAACTAAAAAAGAGTTTACACTCCGAGCTCAGACCAAAGGTAGCGTCTGCGGCGTGTCAAACCAAACCTGAATCATGAACGCGTTTCCAGTCGGCGACATAACACAGGCACACACAGACACTGCGTGGCATCGGAGAATCCCATCCGGAAACAACCCGTGCTGTGGAGTAGGGTTCCTGCCAAATAGGTTAGTACGACTTCAAACACAAGCGAGTCGTTATGTTGTCAGGGATCGAAGATACATTATAAATGTCTATATCCAGTTAGACTCAACTGTTCGTGAAACTATAAACCATTTTGATCAGTGTAGGTGCGTAATTGGGTGTAACTGTTAATTTCCGTCACTAGGTGGCAGTTTTGTTATGCAGTGAAATACAGGCGCCTTCAGCTAGTACTTTACAATAATATTTAATTAAGTACCAAATTACTTCTTACATAATAAGGTGGACGTCGAAATGGATAATGCTAGCTAGCATTTGCCCATTTTTAAAGTCCAGCCTAAAATAAAATGCATATAGGCTAAATATAGTAGCATCAATTACAAATGCAGCAGCAAGAACTGATTGACTTTTCTTTTTTAATTTTATTTACAGTATGGGGAAAAAATGTGCTACATCTTCATTTAAAAAATGTAAATTGTACAGGTGCACCTCTTTCTGGTAGAATTTTTCTTTTTCTTTTTACAATAACATACATACTTCACCATCAGGTTTGAGATCAGTGTTCCACCACCCGCTATTACAGTTTTTTCCAATTGCTAAAACACAATTTTGCAAACTAGGCTGGTTTTATCAAAATACTTAACACAATTCACAAAACCGCACACCTAAACTGCAAAATACCTCATATATCCTGCAAAATGAAGCACTGCAACTAAAACTACATATAGCATTATCAAAATCAAACTTTTGCACCAAATGGCACACACTTCATTCATATTACCAGATTTTTGTCTAACCAACTACACACTGTTGGGCATAATGAAAAGCAATCTCATCTTTAGTGGGCTTTGTCATAATACTAAAATAGTTCAAATTGTAGAAAATTCTTCAGATTGTTCACATGCACAGAAATATTTGCAGATATACACACATGCTGTTGAAACATTTATTTTTTTATTTTTCACCAAACAAGTCAGTGCAACATATGCACAGCAGATATATTTATATTGGACTGAACAAAAATATGCTCACAAAAAACAGTAAACTGAAAAAGAAAATTGCAGAAAAAATATATATAAAAAAAAAGAGGCAAGAAAAATAATTAGGCCGCACAGCTGGGTCTTCCCACTGTTGTTGTAAAAAAAAGGTGCTCACCTGTGGTCTTTTCATAGTGCTTACTTCCTGATTGAAGTGGTAACAATTAACCATTGAGGTGTTTGACCATGGGGCACATACATTGGCCAATTAGCTCATGTAGTATCATTTTGAATGGCAGTGTTTTGAAATGGCAAACATGTGACTTTATGTCAGATTGTTGTATCCTATGCAGAAAAACCGTGTTCAGTGCATTTAAAAAGTGCCATTTTGAATTGCAAAATGTGTGTAAAGCAGAAAATGTGTTTAGACTTTTGGAGACTTGAGAAGAGGTTTTGCTCTCTGTGTGTCAGTTTAAATAATTGTGCTGTACATGTCATTTTAGTGTGTTAGCAATTGGAAAAAACTGTAAGCCTGTCTCCTCAGCTTCTAGGCGCTGCTGCATCACCTCCTCTTCAGCTGGAGAGTTTGCTTCTGCGTTTGTGGGCTCACCGTTTTATGTAAAGAATGGTCTGCTATCTCCCTCTTCCCCAGATAACATTCTGTCTGTGTTCCATTCCACATGCACTGAAATCCTAGACTCTATTGCCCCTCATCGGATGAAACCTATTAAACGTAAGGTGGACCTCTGGCTAAATGACACCACAAGGGCCCTTAGGCAACACTGCAGACAAGCTGAACGAAGATGGAAGAAGGACAATTCACATGTATCACTGGGTTTATTAAGGGGCAGTCTAGCTACATACCAGATGGCTGTTAAGGTGGCGAAGATGCACCAGCTCTCTTATGTTATAGCTAGCAGTTGCCATGAACCTAGAGTGTTATTTAATACTATTAACTCTGTTGTAAATCCATGCACCTCTGCTCCGACATATGTTTCAATCAGTACATGTGAGAAATTTCTCTGTTATTTTATCGACAAAGTAGCATCTGTCAGGAAAGACGCCAGTGCAAATTTTAAGGTGTTTGTAGCTGCTTCTCCTGCACACTCAGCTTTGTTTGAGGAATTTAAGCCAGTTTCTCTGACGTTACTTAGTGAGGTGGTACAACACATGAAACCTACCAACTATCCCCTAGACATTGTTCCCGACAGAATGGTGAAGGAGGTTTTTAATAGCACCATTGGGTCGAGTCTTCTTAATTTTTTTTTAATTCTTGTCTTAGTTTAGGTTCTGTCCCAGAAGCCTTTAAACATTCTGTGGTCAGGCCCCTACTTAAGAAGCCTAATCTTGACCCCACAGTGTTGTCCAATTTTAGACCAGTCTCTCATCTGCCTTTTCTTTCAAAGGTTTTGGAAAAAGTTGTTTTCATACAGTTACAAGCCTTTTTACAGCAGAACTCTGTGTTTGAAAAATTTCAATCTGGTTTTAGATCACATCACAGTACTGAGTCTGCACTGTTGAGAGTACATAATGATATTGCCTTGTCTGTAGATGCCGGGAATCCTACTGTTTTAGTGCTTTTGGACCTCACAGCGGCTTTTGACACAGTGGACCATGCAGTCCTCCTCTCTCGCCTTGAGCATTGTGTAGGCATCAGAGGCTCGGCACTTCAATGGAGGAGCTTTTCTGTCATGATTGGTGACCTCTCCTCATCAGATGCTCCTCTCTCTTGTGGGGTACCCCAGGGCTCAATTCTTGGCCCCATTCTGTTTTCTTTATATATGCTGCCTTTAGGGGCTATTATAGGAAAGCACAACCTGTAATTTCATTGTTACGCAGATGATTTGCAGATCTATTTGCAAATCGGCGCCTATGGATGAAGACATTGTGCTTCTATATTTACCTGACAGAGAACATCATCATGCAGTATCAGAATGTAATCACAAAATATCATAATTAAAATGTGGAGTAATCAGACATTAGCGTCATGGACTCAGCAGTGTGCTACCCACCCTGCCCGTTATGAGAGCTAAACAGCACATATCTGCGATCATTAACCACCAGAATTGGAGTGTGTGTGTGTGTGTGTGTGGTTTGTGTGTGCGCGCGCGTGTGTGTGCGCAGAGAGAGAGAGAGAGAGAGATCTTGTCGGATCATTAAGGAATTTAACATGTCAGCAGAGGTGTTCATTTCCATACAGGTTTAGTGGCTTGACGGTTAACGGTGAAGTAGCTTGTTCTGCTAGCTCACAGCAATTTAATGCAATATCAGGAGTCAGAGGCGCTGATGTACAGGTAACCTTCCCCAAAACAGGGACACACACAGATAGGCTACGTCTCGCTTTATCTCGTTTCTTCCCAAGAGGGAGTTTTTCCTCGCCACTGTCGCACTGCTTGCTCTTGAGGGAATTACTGGAATTGTTGGAATTGTTGGGGCTTTGTAAATTATAGAGTGTGGTCTAGACCTACTCTATCTGTAAAGTGTCTCGAGATAACTTATGTTATGATTTGATACTATAAATAAAATTGAATTGAATTGAATTGAATCTCACGCTCTGTCTGCACTTGTTGTAACTGGTTGTGCTTTGCATGTGTGGGATTCTGAAACGTCCTTAAATTCGGGAATTGTCGTTTGTTTATTCAAAGTCAAAGACAGTCCAAAATAGTGCTACTTGGCACACATTGTAGCTGCCAAAGCTCCGCTGCTCTCTCTCCCTCTGCTCCTGCTCACTGCTCACTGTGAGGGGGGGAGTGGCCAGCGGCTAGAGCGGCAAAAGCCAATGTGTGCTTCTTTTACCTATATATTTAACGATATCTTTTGCATTTCTAATCCAAACAACGTCGAACTTGGCACTGCACTTACTCGTGCCCATAGCAAGACACCTGTCAAGTTTGAAATCCATCGGACTAACGGTTCGAGAGATATGCGCTTAACACCCAGACGGACCGACGGACAGACAGACGTTCCTGCAATTATAGATAGATAGATAGATAGATAGATAGATAGATAGATAGATAGATAGATAGATAGATAGATAGATAGATAGATGAGCTTTTTCCAGCTTCGTCTCCTGGCTAAAGTTAAGCCCTTCCTTAACAGGCACGATCTAGAAAAGGCGATTCATGCTTTTATTAGTTCAAGGTTGGATTACTGTAATGCTCTTTATCTTTTCTTTAAATCTCACGTCTTCAACTTGTGCAAAATGCTGCTGCTCTCTTTTTAACAAATACATCTAGACGTGCACATATGACTCCCGTTCTCTACACTCTACATTGGCTCCCTGTGCGTTTTAGAATAGATTTTAAGATTTTATTGTTTGCTTTCAAGGCCTTAAATGGTCCGGCCCCAGAGTGAAAACTTTGCGGGAGCACAACCAGTCATTGTGTTCTTCAAATCAGCGAGTTTTAGAAGTGCCAAGGTCAAGGTATAAACGGTGGGGAGATCAGGCTTTTGCTGTTGCTGCCCCGAGACTCTGGAACAAGTCACCCCCTGATAGTCGCACTATTACAGATGTAGCTCTTTTTAGGTCCAAACTCAAAACGTATCTGTTTAGTCTGGCTTTTAATACGTAGCAGTCGTGTGACAATTTCATTCTTCTGTTTCTTTGTAACCTTTTCTGATTTTACTGTTTTCTATGTTCATTCTTTATATTGTATGGTATGTGTTTTTACTCCTGGTTTCTGATGTTAAGCACTTTGTATACCTGCTGGTTGCTGTAAAGTGCTATATAAATACATTTTGATTGATTGATAGTTGTACAGTCCTATTTGTTTAAGTAATATCTGGAATTTGCTTTTGACATTTGTGTAATTGGTGAGATGTGCACTCTAATTGCTTAAAATTTGATTTTCTGGTTGGAACAACTTTCTTTTTCAGTGCCATTCAGTTTTTACAAAATTAGATGTAGGCATTCTGATGACTCATCACACAAATATACAGGAGCTGTACTGGAGCACGTTTGTGTTTTATTTACCCAGAGTAGTTTTTATTGTCAATTCGACTTTATTTATATAGCACATTTCGTACATAGTAAAATGCAACACAATGTGCTTTACATATTGTCTGATTCAATTTGACAGTGCAAAGGTCAATGTTATCATTTGTAGTCCAAACAGAAAAATGTGGATGGAGCAGCAGTATACTTACTGTATACTGGTATACAAAACATAGTTCTGTATAGCAAGAGAACATTCTTATATGCAGTCCCCATTTTCAAATAGAAAAAATACATTTATTTGTGAAATGTCAAAGTACAACAAAAACGTCATACAAATTTATTTTGACCATACAGTTTTCTTTAATTAAAAAAATAAGCAACAATCAATAAGTAAGACCAAGGAAGAACATGGTTGCATATGACAATAATTTGCATATGACAATAATTTGTATAGGAAAAGCAACTTACAACATCACATAACTGTTTTCGATATATTAATATTAAGGTGATACCACAAATACATTTCAATACAAGATAGCCTACTGTAACTGTTATATATGGAGTAGATTTGAGAATAGATGCATTGTAATGAACAATATTACACAGGTAACATCACATAAAAAACCACACCTGCATGTATTGTTAGCAAATTACATCACTTAAACAATGCTATTATAGCATATAGCTAGTACCAGTATTTTTTTTAAAATCATTTTAAGAGATCACATTTAGATGTTTTTCTTTAATATGCCATTAGGCTGTGTAATATTAAGCCAAAGGCTGGTCATTTTACACCACCATAATGTAGGTATAAATTCAACTTTTTATGCATTACATTTTGCCTGAAGTCCTCAATTTAACTTTGCGTTAAGTATGGTTAAATATTTGGTGATATACAAGTCCCATGCTAGTATACTTAACTGTATCCAAATTACCCCCATGAGGTTACTCTGTGAGAGAGTAGCACTGCTACTTCTGCTACTTGGGCGGAGTGATTTGCTCGCCGCACCTGAGAAGCCCCTTAGTGAGGAGCACAGAGTTCGCCTGGAGTTCGCTCAGAGTTGGAGTAATAATCACTCCGCCCAAGTAGCAGTGCTTCGCCTTCTGAGAATATAGTTCCCAGTATGTATACGGTTAGAAGATGGCTGTGTCTCATGTGACCTTGTTATTTGTACACCCTGTGACTATACAAATCACAACATGTAAATAGGAAAATGTTGGCGTTATTTTGTCACTTATTGGGAGCAGTAGGCTAGATGGAGCCGGTTACCTCCAGGATCTGTGCTAAGCTAGGCTAGCGGTGGGTGCGTCAGACAGAGTTACGACACGCACTGAGATGAGAAGGGTATGGACATATCTAACTCTGGGGGATACGCTGAGTCACAATAAGTCGCCGTGTTCCTTTAAATGGGGAACTCCAAACCTTTTTTAGAATTCATACATGTAATTCCTATGGTCTAAGACAGTCCACAAATATTAGCAAACATGAACAACTCTTTCCCAAATATAAAAACTAGAGGGCTAAAACTCAAATTTGTAATGTTATCAAGTATAAAGTCCAGAAGTGCTCCATAGAAAATTAATTGGGAAAGATGTTAAAGATGACAGTAACCGCACCCAGGGGAATCTTTTTAATATATGGGTACATTTTCTGTTTCAGAACTGAGTACTACAATAGAATAAAGCTCATTTGGGTATAACAAAAAAAGAAAAATCATTCTCTCATTCATTATCTATGGAGCAGTTCTAGACTTCATACTCAATGATCACAAGTTTGAGACTTACTGTACTTCTCTGGTTTCTGGCTTTGACAGGGAGTAGCTCATGTACACAAACATTGATTGAACTTTCCTAGGCCATGAATTCTTTATTTGGGTGGTGTTCCCCTTTAAGTGAAGAAATCTTTTGAAATGGCCTCTACAAAGTTGGGTGCTGACATGAGGATCCCAATAGTGCAGAGGATAGTGAAGAGGGAGAAAGCCATGAGACAAAGCCTGTCGATAACAGACGCAGCAAATTTCCACTCGTTGCACACTAACTCGTCCTCGTCTTGGTCACGGAAGCGCTTGGCAATAAAGTGCACCTCATCCAGGATCTTGGCCAGCTCTGGTTCCACTCTGCAAGCTGAGGAGCTGTGACCTGCGGGGAGGAGCAGCTCATCCTCACCTGCTCGTCCAACCAGCCGTCCGCAGAGGACCCCGGAGTCACAAGAGGTGGCAGCTGTGGAGTAGTGGATGCTCTCCAGGCCACGCATGCCAACGTAAAGCATGTTGCCGTTGGTGGAATGGGAGGCTGAAGTGCTTGCATTGAGCTCCACGCTGGTCAGGCTGTTCCGTGGAGCCTTGTTGTGACAGGCTGAACGCACTCGCTCCTCACCTGGGCGCTTCATGCGCAGGAACCAGGCGCACCAGTTCAGCAGGATCACACGGGTCTTTGAGATCAAACAGTAATGAATAAGAAATGAATAAAATAAGGGTGTTAGTAATTTTCAATGAATGCAGAATACATCCACCAAAGAACATACAGCCTGTCTAATTTGTTTGGTTTACCACAATAATGTTCACTTTCGCAGAAGTCAAATCTGCTTAAACGGCATATTATGCTCATTTTCAGGTTCATAATTGTATTTAGAGGTTATATCAGAATAGTTTTACATGGTTTAATTTAAAAAAAAAACACCATATTGTTGTTGTGCTGCACATTGCTGCAGCTCCTCTTTTCACCCTGTGTGTTGAGCTCTCTGTTTTAGCTACAGAGTGAGGCATCGCACTTCTGTTCCATCTTTGTTGGGAGTCACACATGCACAGTAGCTAGGTAAGGACTACTAGCCAGTCAGAAGCAGAGTATGAGGGCGTGCCATGCTAGCAGCTAGGCGAGCATTATAACGTGTGTTACAAAGTGACGCACGTTCGTCACGGAAGTAAAGGCTGGACTACAACAGAGCTGTTTGGAGCAGTTTGTGAACAGTGTTTTCTGTTGGAGATGGTAAGTCCCTTTGGGGTGGACTTTGGGCTTTTTCACTTTGTAAACCTATAACGTGCACAAAAAAGATATATAACACAATAAAGGAAAGGGAAAAAGCCAAAAAGCATAATATGAGCACTTTAACATTTCAGAGAGATGCTCCACTCGTCATTGCACTTTTCCTTAACTGTCCAATCACAATGAAAAGCTGATTACATCATGGCCCCATAAAATACCAGTTTACACACCGTCACATTTTTGGTCAACAGTTTAAGTACAAAAAGTATAATCATTGCACTGCAGAGGGTATATTGAACTGCAGGTAACCACTCTGCTTTGTGTTGTAGCACTCTTTGACTCTAAACCTTTTCATTATGTTGTTATATCAGGAGACCTCATTGTGCAAGAAAGAAAGACATTTGTAGAAACACATTAGCCAGACTGAATCCTCCTGGGGAATTCCTGCGTGTATGTTTTTATATTTTCACAACTGGCTAACAACCTTTAGCATAAAAGAACACCTGAAGACCTCTTAGCACATTCCTGCCTGTTCAAGAAGAATGAATGAATGAATGAATGAATGAATTTTATTGGTCGTAACCAAAGGGTAGTGTCAGAAGCTTCAGCTTACATAAGGTAACAAATTGGCAAGGAAAGAAATGTACAAGACAAGAAAAATAAAAAATACAAAAAAAACTAAAGAACATATACACGTACCCAGATACATTTCTACATACATACATACATACACGCCTACATATACCCATAAGGGTCAGTACTTATATAGAGTACATTGCCACCATAAGGTGAATAATATGCTTAATAATGATGATAACCATAATGATAATGATGTTTATCATCACCATTATCAACATTCTCACAGAATAATACTACACAATGTCTATACTTATCTAGTGTCATGTCTTTGAACCCTTTTTTTTTAATTTGAAGACATTCCTACTATGTTTTAATTCCTCTGGTAATGTGTTCCATAACTTCACACCACAGACAGATTTGCACCTGCTTTTCATCACTGTGTTACAGGTAGGTTGTTTACAATTGAGTTCGCCGAGGGCATAACCCCCTTAAGATACCTGGTGGACACGTGGTCTTACACGAGCAAATGCATATTAATCTTAATAAACCCCAGTACGTGAAGCAAAAAAAGCAGCATAATCAAAGCAGTTGTCCACAGTTATTCATAATGTGCTCCACAGTTTTGGGGTGTGACGAGAGTCAAGTGGCTAAAGTGGTGTTAATGGGATCATTGTATAAGTCACGGACAATGTTGTAACATGAAACAACACTCACCCACTTCGGCATCTTGCTTCCATCAGGGTCATGGTGGTGATATTGTAAGACGAGAACTGTGGCAATTACTGAGAGGCCAACAATGACCATGGTAGTGGCAAAGTATTGAGCTGGGTGAAGAAGAAATAGAGGAAACAGTAAGAATGGATGCAGAAAGTTGTGTCATGCAGGTAACATTACAAGGAGACAACATGAGGATAAAATTAAACTGTTTCAGTGTAAGGAAAAGTGCTCACAGTCCAAGAGAGCATAATTCCCTTCTTGCCTTGAGCACTCTGCTAACTTGATGTGTCAGAGAAATGCAAAGATACTTTTTCATTTTGGTTTCAAATACAGTGACTCGGATCTGTATATAAAAAAAAACTGCTTAAACTTAGTTACACTTTGATATGAGAGAATCCCTGATGAAAAATGACTACACACATTTTCACCCGTGTCTTCCCACTGATAGCAATTGACACCCATAGCGACTTCTTTTCAACTTTAGCCTGGCTTACCTATTAAAGGCACCGAGTCCGATGTGGCGGGCATAATCTCTGCAACCAGCAGCATAAAGACAGTCAGGGAGAGCAGGACTGTAATGCCTGGGAAGGAGACCAAATCTCAGTAAGAACCTCACAACAAAACTATTAGGGGAAGGAAAAGTATTCAAATCTGCTACAAGTATGCAAAGTTGGGTGTTATATGGCAGTCAAAAAATGTCCATCCTTAAAATATATACATATATACTGAGAGGCTTATGCCTCAACGCAGAGGTCCTGGGTTCGAGTCCGACCTGTGACAATTTCCTGCATGTCTTGCCCCTCTCTCTCCCCTTTCTCACCTATCTGTCCTATCGATTAAAGGCGGAAAGCTCACAAAAAAAATATGCAAAAGATTAAGTGCGCTAGTTGTGCGAGTGTTTCCAGTTGCATTATACTGCATTTGTAATGCCTTATATTATCATGCTAATTCAGCTTTGTTTCAAATGTATGCTGCTCTTCCACAATGGGATACTATAGCTGAATGTGAAGGAGGATTCCCCAAAATTAGAATTGCAGAGCTGTTGGGGCTTATAATGTGTCACAGTCACAGACTACGCTACCTGAGAAGTACAAGCACAGAAAGACAAACAGGTTTCTTCAAAATGCCAGAGCAGAGTTTTCATTAATGGGCTGACAACGCTAAGCCACTGGCTCTTTGGCTGTCTTACTAGACTGAACTTCTTAGCAGGATTTAAGAGAATATAATTAACTGCATGCATGCTGATATACATTTGACACCTCTGAAAAACATGTAACAGCTGCCTTCATGTTTTCTTATATATTCTTATGGCTGTGGACCTAGGATGGGCATGTGAATCCTTTCAAATGAGTGGTTTATCATATCTAATACAGAATTTTAAAGAGATTAATATGTAAGGTTTAGTTAACCTAAATTCTAAAATTCATACAGTATATTTCTACTTTTATATTAGTACTAGTATATTAGATTTTTGGATTACATCCAAATAACTCAAAAGCAACAAACAGGAATAATGCTTCTGTTACTCCCGATAATCTAAATCTGGATAATTAGGATCTATTTTCAACCAGAAGTAGAAAATATTAAAAACTGTTTTTAGAAAATGTTGCTGATCAGTCTTTTGAATGTTATTTTAAATGCAATGAGTGACACAAACTTTCGGTTTATCTGCATTGTACAGTGATGCAGGCAGATGTTGCAAAAGTGAAAATGTCTAAAACCTCTGCAAATAGTCTTTACCATATGCAAAGCTGAATACCACACGGGGAAATATGTTTTTTGCTTTGCGATTTGGATGAACCGACAACTATGAAAAATAAAACATGAACACAGTATGATAAATCTTCTAATATAAAACCCTTTACAACACAAAAATGCAGACTATGAGAGTAAAGATTCACACACAATAGTATTATATATATACTGTATATACTATATATATATACCAATATACTGTACGTGAAATATTTGTGCATTTTGCAAACATAATTCTCACGACAGTCCAATTTTAGTGAAATTGAATCTGGGAATGAATGCTGCCATGAATACACATTTCTCAGTTAGTGTTCATTCATTCTCAAATAATAATGTCAACGCGTGGCTGGGTTGATATACGGACTTCATATACAGTAGATCTGTTAGCGCATGAGCCCACACACACACACACACACACACACACACACACACGCACACACACAGTTTACGTAGGGAATATAACTCATGACTTATGCCTGATGTTTGCTGTGAACTACAGTATAAAGTATAAAAAAAACTTTCAAACACATTTAAGGAGCATTAAGATCTACATAACAGCATATTATACTTGGCATGAGCAATTCTTATTTGTGAGCTAAAAAATATCAGAAGGAATGCACACTTGTACAAAAACACACACACACACACACACACACACAGCTGGCTCTAATGCACTGGTAACGACAGAATCCAGCTGTAATTCAGGACCCTTATGATTTGAAGAAGGCACAAACTGCATAAATCAACACCCCCACTCCCACATATACGCATCAGGCACGCACACAAACACACTGCCTCCAAGCCTGTGTAATTTATGCATGGAATTGGCTCATATATTCAAGTCAACTGTAACAATTGAGATAAGATTAAAGTGGTTTCTCGACCACTGACGGTAGAGTCAGTCACTCAGTGCTGATTATCAGATCCGTTCACAAGGCCACAGAGAAAGTGGATTAATGAAAAACCATAGTTTTTCACAGAATGGCTGATTGCCCGGGAGACAAATGGGCTAGGATAAAAATGTATTATAGATGGAGAAACATTTGGAGAATAATACAAAGGTTGGCTCAGTGTCAAAACCACTTGGGCTGTAAAAGATTTAATTTGATTATCTCATTTGTTTTCAGCTATGTTCTTTGACCTTCAATAAAACACAGTCAAGTCAACATAGCAGGAAGCCATGCGGTCCGTGAACATTTTATTGCTATTGTTCAAGAGTTGTGTTATCTTTGCAATAAAGGTGTCAGGTAAAAATAAATAAGTAAATGCATTACACCTCACTTTGTCACTCATCAACAAGAAGAGTCAACATCCGGAAACTATTTCATGGGTCAGATGTGGGGGAAAAAAATTTATATGGGGCAACATATCAACTCTTATGTTAAGTCAGAATCTGAGCAACTCTGTGTTTAGAGCAGAGCTGGACAAATATATCAAATAGGCTGAACACCTACATATTATATTACCAATGCCAGTATAGTATCGGATTGTACAGTATCTGTGTGTGAGGTAGGCGTAAGTTGGTATTGATTGGAAGTTGAGTGAGAGGTGCAGAAAGGCAGTCAGTCAAACTCAAATCTTCTTATAAGGCTATTAAAATAAAACGTATCGAGGCATGTTTCTGATTCATACGGACTAAAAATTTGAAACATTGCTCCCCAGCAGCAGCCACAGAGGTGGGCCAACCGAAAGAAATGGATCTCTGCTTTGCCATGCAACGATTAGGAAGTCATGCATCTAAGAAAATACTGTACATGCAGTACAATTCAGAATTTTCTCATTAACTGGTACATGTACTCCAGTGACAAAATTGCATATTGGCGGGGATGTTTCCCTCCCAAATATTCAAATATGCTCAAATATTGTAATATATTAATATATTATAAATACTGCCCTGTTGTGTGTGTTGTGTGTGTATTCCCAACCCAGTGAGATCTTCTCCCCAGAGTCAGCAGGCAGAAGGAAGACAAGGAGGGCCAGAGTGGAGATCAGCACACACGGAATGAGCAGGTTGAGGCCGTAGTAGAGGGTCCGTCTCCGCATCACCAAGGTGAAGGTGACGTCAGGGTACGGCTCCTCGCAGCAGGCATAGAAACGCTCGTTCTTCCGTCCTGGAACCTCTGTGAGACAACAAAAACAACACAGTGTACTCTGGCTGGCAGAAATGGAGTGAAAAGTTATTGGGAAATCATCATTTTGAATTTTGAATATGCCCCCCGGCCCCCTCCTACCAACAAGGTCCCACTCTCCGTTGGCGATGTAGCCGGTGATATCCGCCTCCAACATCTTCAAGTCCAGAGACCAGCCCCCGTATGTCCAGGAGCCAAACTTCAGGTCACATCTCTGGACATCAAAGGGGAACCAGCGCACATCGATGTAGCAGGTGCTCTTGAAGATCCCTGTTATGGTGATGAACATGAAAATACTTGCTTTGATATGTACTATACTTCACCTGTAGAAGGCTACTGAAGAGAGTGACAGAAACGGATGGGGTGACATTTCGAGCTCTGATAGAGAATCAAGAACTCTAGATGAAGAAAGCAGAGGGAGGTTTTAAAAAAAAAAATGACAGCGCCCAACAGCTATATAGGCAGGAAGAGAGATATGGAGACCAAGTGCCATCCATCCTAAGGAGAGTATAAAAATCCAATATGGCAATGAGATGAAAGAGACCGGTAAGCCTTCAGGAGAGGCAGGCACCAAACTAATTTACATCCATACTTAAGAAAGATATGAGACGTCAGCAGTAAACAAGGTCTCTCGCCTCTCTCTCAGTGCCAAGAAGATGATAAACCTCAGCAGGGACTGAATACAGATGGGGAGCAGGAAATACAATGAGCCCAGTGACAAAGACCAGTTATCAGGAAATAATTTGGAATGTAAATTGCCTTAAATGACTCAAAACACAATGATATAAAGTCAAAGTCAAGGAATTTACAGTACATTGTATAGAATACAAACAAATATACAAATATAGTAGCCTACTAGTACAGTGCCCGTTGAAAACATGCCTGTATGGAATGGGCCGATTGCTTGGCATCCTGTATTGTGCTGTACTTTCACGTATGTAACTAAGTACATTTTCTCTAATACTGCACCGTACAACTCTAAGGTGCATGTACACTTCTTTATTTATAATTTTTTATTATTACTATTTTATGCTACTTTATTCTTAAACTCCAGTGCAGTTTAGAGGCAAATATTGCAATTTTTGCTCCACTTTATTTGACAGCTCTAATTACTTTGCAGATTTAGATTACTATTACAAAATATAATCAAATAATAAATTATGTATTTTTATAGATTAAGCTACCCAGCAGTATATAAAATAATTAAGCCCCACCTTTACTGGCACTAACATTAAAGTGATTACCACATGAATGCATCATTACTTATAATTCAGTAATATACTATATATCATTCTGCATGAGTACTTTTACTTTTAGTATATTTTATGCTGATACTTTTGTACTTTGTACTTTGACTTACAAATATATATAAATATATATATTAAAAATATAAACATATTTGTACTTCAGTAAAAGATCTTAACTACATCAGTTTATTTTTTATTTTTCTTAATTCCCTCTACCACAGCTACATAAAACCACAGACAGCAAGGTGAAGACGAGCTGGAGTCAGTCCACAGAGCCCTGAAGCATCGCCCTCGCTGTAATTCAAAGTTTATTAATATTGAATGTATTGCAGATCAGTAATCAATGCTTCATTGTTTTTTTTAAGTACATAATAACATATGCAATGTCCCCAAATTACCCGTGCAATAAGGAACCGTAACCCAACATTATGCATTAACATTAATTAATCAGACCTAGTTAATATTTTCAGACAGATAGTGCTGTTCTTTTGTGTGTGAGCCAGGGGCTACATGTGTTGCGGTACTGAAACGGAGCGGAGATCTAAAGATTTAAGGTTTAAGGAAAAAGGTTTCTTGCCTTCTTGCTTTTGTGGATGATAAATCTCCTAAAAATTGCCTCTGCTAATTTGTTATGCGAGTGCTCTCTGATTAAAGGGATCATTTTCACTTTTTAACATGCACCCTTTCATGTGGTCATCACCCCTTCGTGTGACAGATGGACAGACAGAGACTTCTGGATAGTGAGATTCTTGAGACAAAGAAACTACATGCGATTGACATCATCCTCTGGACATGCGCTGGTCAGTTCACGTGTGCCAAACTATTGAAACCCAAGTTGTTAAACATCTGTTTCTCCCATGCACAGGGACCCTTCGTCTAGTAATTATGGGGCCCCACTGCCAGAAATAGCAATCTGCAAGCCAGGGACTATCACCAATGTTTCACTTAAATGATAAGCTTATAAGTTTGTGTTTATTTACCTTCATATCTGCAATCCGGTAATCATTTAATGCAGTTGTTTTGAGCTCAAGTGCCGAGTGACCGTTTTGGGCCAATATGGCATTCAATGAGTATTCATTTGGAACGAAGTGGAGAGGCAATTTGCTTCAGAGGCAATCAATCCAGAAGAAATTCAATGATTGGGCTATTTACGGTGGTATCGATTAAGATGCTGAGGCAAGGCAGTCCGTCTCTTCTGCGTGGTCAGAGAAAAAAAAGGGGGGAAGAAGAGCTTGCCAAGGAGAGCAGTAATCACCAGCTGTGACAGGAAGGCCTTCTGTTTCAATGTATTCCCATGCATGTGTGTGTGTGTGTGTGTGTGTGTGTGTGTGTGTGTGTGTGTGTGTGTGTGTGTGTGTGTGTCCTTTAAGACCACACAGTCTGGCAGTAGTGGATCAGAAGGGGCTTGTTCACTAACAGAGTGTGATAGTGATGAATCGTTTGGGGCATGTGACATTAAATTACTGTTACTGGGATAAGACCATTTAAAACACAAAGTGCACACCAGTTAGACAATTTGGTGAAAATACCCTTATTGGCTTTCCCACTCAAGGGTTAGATGAGAACATGCACACCACTCTCATATCTCTCCATTAAATATGAAGCTGTCGTTTTGGTTAGCTCAACTTAGCTTAGCATAAAGACTGGAAATGAGGGGGAAAACCAGCAGGCTAGCTGTTTCACCCGTTTTCACTTTTAATGCTAAGCTAAAACCAAGCTAAGACATGAGAGTGGTGTTTGTCCAACTCTCGGCAAGAAGGCGAACACACATTCCTAAAATATGAACCAACCTGAAAAGTGTTACTCAAGCAACTTTTTGACATAATGAAGCAGCATTTTGGATGGATTTCTGCCAAGACTAATTATGCTGATAGCTTTAGGGAGTTAATTCAAAGATCTTGTTCATGAAAACTCAGCAGCAGCTGCTGTTTTCTCACTAAACCTTAGAGGAAATCCCCAATGAAAACACAGCATAATGTTTATACAGTTTATCATGGTTATACAGCACAATAATAGGAGCTTGCTTGAGTATACATTTTACAAAAACCGGGAGCAGGATAATTTGATAATTGTGCATCTGACAGGAGCTAAAAGCTTTTATGTGCAAATGAATTTATTTTGTAATTTTTTTATGAAAACATCACCATTAATCAGAGCGCTGTCAGCTATTTGATTATGGTTTGATATTTGCATATCATATATGATAAAATAATGATACCTTATTGTCCCCTGAAATCTGGTGTCTTGATTTATGTAACATTAGGCAAAAGTTTTGATGCCGGGAAAACTTCATTGGGGGGCTAGCACTGAGGATCAAACATTTTTGTTGGGAGGGCCAGATATGGCCGACCACTGCTGTACAGAAAGGATGAATGAATCTGCGCAATCTATCCAACTCCAAACAAAAAAAACTCTCAGTGCTGCTACCACAACTGAGAGTACAATCAAGGGGATAAGCGAGCATCTCGAAAGCTTACCTCCTATGGGGAGATTCTGAGGCTAACAAGCCATCACCTTCCGCTAGCGTTCCATTGGCTCCCATTCATTTTGGCGTCACTTTGACAGCGAATAACTTTACATCTGAAGCGTTTAAAGACTCTATTTGTCCATTGTTTATTTCTAAAGAAACACGACAATTCACGAGACACACAATATTACCTTGTAGCTCACATTATGGCTCCGTAGCAGACGGTTTTGTAAAAATAGGCTAAGGATTGTGTCATAACCACGCGACTTTCTGTCGCACAGTAGAGAAATTACTGTATAGCCAGGAGAAGTTCGCAGGCAATCGGGGGCGGGGATGTGGAGGCATACAGTCAAGGGAGAAGCCCACACAGAGTACATGAATGCATCGGAACAAAATATTTTCAAGAACGTTTTGATGGATTGGAAATACTTCGGTATGTGGCAAATGAATTCATATGAAGTTTAACATTTATCCACAAACAACTAGGATATTTTAAGAAAAGTATATGTTGTTAAATAATGAAGTAGGGGTAACGAGGTATACCTATATTCACGGGGGATGAGGAAATTATACAGGCAATGGAAAAAACCCATCTCAATCTCCGTCTCTGCAAGATTTGGAATGATTCATTCTTCGCACAACTACCAGAAGACAGACAGGTTGCTCACGTCACATCTAAGTTGTCAAGCTCAGTTTGAGGCTGCGCAGTAACGCTTAGCCATCACCAGAAAAGTGCTTCTACTTGACTTCACTGGTCGAAGTCGGAGTCTATGGCGTCGCTGAGTCCATTTCTTTCACTG